>NC_138204.1:96061372-96423872 GCF_964194415.1 Vipera berus
GTTTTTAAAACTTGATTATATGATTCAAATAATCATTTAGCATTGTATTAGCAAAAAACAGCCATGCTGCCTCTTGAACTCCTCTTGGAGTTCAAGAGAAAGCAACTGTTTTCAACAGATGTTTATTAAGTGAACAATTTCCTTCAAAATGTACCAAATTACCATTAGTGACTTGCAGAAAAGAAATGCCAGATTGCAGATGGCTCTTGAAAAACACAGCCTTGATTTATCCTTATAAAATACAAAAGTAGAAATATAACAGCTATTCGTGATCTGGGTAACTGGCCACTTTCTTAACTATTATTTGAAAAGCCAGGGAAAACAACCCTTAAGCTTCATACTGCAAATCCCACATTCTCAGATTCAGT
Organism: Vipera berus; assembly: GCF_964194415.1. Taxonomy (NCBI): domain Eukaryota; kingdom Metazoa; phylum Chordata; class Lepidosauria; order Squamata; family Viperidae; genus Vipera; species Vipera berus. The sequence continues at coordinate 96,061,741 of NC_138204.1, forward strand.
TCTGCTTCATTTTCTAAGGGCCAGTAGATTTACCAAATTGCAAAATGCATGATGGTAATTTCCAATATCTTTTGCCTTAAAAGAGCTTATACTTTCCTTTACAGAATACCATTCTTAAAAAAGGTATTCTAGTGGAAGACTATTACAATAAAGAAGAAATTGGAAATGGTTATTCCCTCTTCTGTAGCCCTGTGAATCCAAGCAAATCTGTATCCATGTCAACATCACAACCACAGCTTTTAAAGCTCAAAAAAGAAGGAGAGGGAAAAAATGCTAGGAAATGTAGTTATATCTTCCAGGTTACATGAATTACAGAAGCCCAATAACCCTAAGTCCTTCCTTGTTGTTGTTTTTTATATTGAGAGTTACTTCAAAAAATAAATGTCACCTAATCTTTCTATTTCAAATGTACTACAGTTGTACTGACACATTAAACAGAATTGCAGCAATTTTTTCCTAATAGATTTTAATGACAAAACCGACAAAAAAATCTTCATGTTCTTTTATTTGTCTAATTACTCAGTAAATGCAAAAATTGTTACCTGCCACTGAACAAACAATGAAATATAAACTGATCAATATTTCATATGTTACTTTAGTTCTCAGCAATGAAGGAAATGGTTTAGGAGAAAATTTTTAATCATTTTTGTTCAAAGGTGATGAGTCTAAAACTTTACTGTTTCCAAGAAAACAGGGAAAAATATATGTGATATAGCAAGCTCCAAAGGTTTAGTAGCTCACAAAGGTACACATTTTTTAACTAAACAGGCTGTGACCTTGATAACTTTCCCCACCTCTCTTCTGTTGTTGGGCTTTTATTTTTTGCATTTTTCAGAATTCATTGAACAACAGTTTTTGTAATTTTAAATTTGTGTTAAAAATCAAATAATTGGTCAGGTTAATGAAAAACTGGCCTTCTACCAACTTCAGAATGAAGTGGTGAAATCAAATAGATAGGCTGAAGTGGAGGATGGAGAAAACACCCTGAGAGCAGCAAAATATAAACTGTAAATCCCTGACTATAATTAGACTGACTACAATTTTTTTCAAACAGCCTCTAAATAAGGATTCATTTAATTTGTCCAAAAATTGAACCTCATCTTCAAGCAGTTTAAAGAATTGTTCAAACACTGCGTTTCTAAACATATTAAGAATTGCAAAATTGGTATACAGAATTCATTCAGCTAATGAATTGAAAACATATGTGCACTGAATATTTTCTTACCTAAATGGAACTTTTCTTGATGCTTCAATCTCGTAAAGCGGGATTTAAAATGTTCTTCACAATAGATACATTTGAAAGGCTTGTTCTGAGTGTGAAGAATTCTGTGTTCTTCCAAGTGAGGTCTTCGTGTGAAAGACTTATTGCAAATCTGTAGCAACAACATGCAATGATTAAGTAAAATACAGTACACAACCTTGAGCTTCCTGAAGAAAGTCAAGTTATCTGTGAAAATATATACATAAACCCAATCTTATCGCTCAGAGGAATGAATTATAAATAAACATATTACCATTTACATTCACAAATAAACTGAGAATTTTAGGTGCCAAAATGTACAAAAAAATGAATTTGGCTTATCTAAGAATGGGCTTATCCATAGGTATATACTAATAGTGGCGAACCTATGGCACGTGTGCCACAGGTGACGTGCAGAGCCCGCTCTGTAGGCACACACGCCGTTGCCCCAGTCCTAGGCCTCCGCCGCCGTGTGCAAAAAAAAAAAAAAGTTGGAATTGCTTGATTGAACTTTTAATGGCAGAAGTGATGTGTCGTTGCTCCTTTGCGATCCGCCGCTGCCGTGTGCAAGGAAACAAAAGATTGCAAAGGAATGGGGTTGGAAGTCAGGTAAGGAAAGAAAGGCAATTTCTGGGGGGAGCAAGGATTTCTTTCCTTACCTGCTCCACTTGTTCCGAGCCGCTTTCCGCTCAGAGACGTTGCTCTTTTGCCAATGGCCCGACTGCCCTCTTCAGTGCCCTCCCTCTCCGAGCCTCTGAGCTCCACCTGCTGCTTTGGTTGGCTGCCGGCCCCCACAACACCCTGCCCACTGCCACCTAGCACGGCTGCCCTGGGGCTGCAGGGGCTGGCCTGGCATGGTAAGGGCACGCACCCCACCCTTCCGCCAACATGCAGAGTAAGGTTGCCAGGCCCGCCCCCGCCCAGATGCCCTCGCCTCCCCCAAGCGTTTTTTTTTACTAATCTGGCTTTCAGCTGCTTTCCATTTCTCCATTCGCTTCTCAGCCTTCACCGCGTGTTTGTGGGACTATTGGTAAGATCTCGCAAGAAGTTAGAAAATCTCATGGAACTTTTTTTTTGTCCCACAAACACGTGGTGAAGGCTGAGAAGCAAATGGAGAAAGGGAATGCAGCTGAAAGCCAGGTTAGTAAAAAAAAACTTGGAGTAGGTGAGGGCATCTGGGCGGGGGCGGCAACCTGCCCTGCGTGGCTTTAGCAGGTGTCTTGCAGGGGGAGGGAAGCAACTGGTCTACCACCATACTAGCACCACCGCATTGCTTCCATGCACAGGACCCGCCCCACCCCTCGCATGGAGCACTCTGCTGTCGCCGCTCCCCCCATCCCCACGTGGTACCTTCTTTCCAGCTCCGACACATCACTTCCTCCGCTGCTAAAAGTTCAATCAAGCAATTCCAACTTTTTTTTTGCACACGGCAGCGGAGACCTAGGGCGACGGTGCGTGTGCCCACAGAGAGGGCTCTGCATGCCACCTGTGGCACGTGTGCCATAGGTTCGCTGCCACTGGTATATAGGATAGCTTTCTGAAAATGATTGTACTATGCAATTGCATAGTTATGGTCTATTTGCTTCTCTGTTAATTTCACGTTTTATCACAACTTTAGCATATACGGTGATTTACTCAGTTGCTACATACGGACTGGTAGCCAGACATCTGCGTGGATCTCCTGGCTTCACACACAACTCCACAGTCCTTTTAAGGACTTAAAAAGTAGCAGAAATAACAGAAATAACAAATACCAATACTAAAATGATTCGGAATATTGGAAGTTCAGTATGTATATGCCAACTTAACATTGAAGGCAGTAGTAGATCAAAATGTGACCTCTGCGTAACAACGGCAGCTACTGACTGGATCTCCAAACTCGACATTAAACTCTGAAATGTTATTTCTGTTTTCCTCCTGGGTTTTATAATTGCTTCTTTAAAAAAAATGTTTTAACTGTTCTAACTTGTAAATATGAAGTGCTTTTAATTCTGTGTGTGACCAGCCATACGCTAAATAAATACCTTATCAAACTATTGACCAAAAAGATCATGCATCAATAATCCATGAAGTCATATTATAGTACTTTTTATTTTTTTATTTTTATTATCTTTTATTATTATTAACCCAACTGCACCATGCACTATTTACACACTAAAGCACATAATGTAGGATTTCCCATATTATACCTAACATTATGATTTAGTAACTTTAGCATAAATTGTTTTAGGCACTAATCACTTATCAGGTCAATGTACAAAATAACATCTGCATATTACTCTCATAAAAGCAGCAACATAACCAAGAACATGGAGCAAAGCTATAGTCCATGCTATGGAATTTCAGAGATGTCTTTCCTACTGCAGCTCGAGAAGCATTCTAAAATAATGTACAATCATTCTAAGTGCAGTTAAAACAGCAAATTCAAGAACTCCAGTAAATAAATGCATAGCCTCTGATCTGGATTCAAGTCACAGATTTAAAAAATAAATCAGAAGTATCAAATAATTTCAGTGAAACCAAAATCACATTTACCTCACATTTCCATCCTTCGCTTTTTTTCTTCCTGGTAGACAGAAACTCTTGTGCATTTTCAGGATGAAATCTGAGGGGGAAATCTACTTAAATAAATCTATTTCTTTAATAAATATAACACAAGCAAATCACTATTTTGCATTTTGTTGCTGCTTGCTGGCCTAATTCTATATTACTTAAAAGAAATATTAGTACTGCATATAAAAAAGCAAAATATTTGAAGTTTCTTAATCTACATTCCCATTTGAAAAGTTATGTAGATAACCCAAGCTGAACTTTCCAATTTGACGTTAACTGTTTTTTTAATATGCTTTTATTCATCCTCTTTAAGCATTTTTGTCCCAATTTACTTAAACCATCTTTCAATATTCACCAAATAGAACAGCAGGATATACATTAAAGAGAAGAAACACGTAGTACTACTGAACATATTAGTATCTTAATTCTCATATGTACATGTTTGGTGGAACACATACACCCTGATTTGATTCAAGGTGACTTATACTACTTTATAAATATGCACAATTTTACCTAGCCTGGGGTCGTCTAGATTTTCATCCTCTCTAGGCAGGGCATACTAGGAAAGGCTGATTTACTTTATGCATGCTTTTAACATCCTACACATTTAAAATACATTGCCGTGTATTTAACTAGACTATTGTTTATATCAAATTTCCTGTGGCATAGTTTTATCATTTTATAATAAAAGAAAATCAAATGATCATTCTATATTACCCAAAATGCAGTATGATTCGATACTTGCCTTTTTACATGCTTTATCAGGGTCTTTTTGGTGGCATGTAGTTTGTTACAATATGAACATTTGTGTTCCTTTTTATGAAATTCCATTTCACTGTTGTGTTTTTTTCTGTGTACTGTTAAGTTAGATTTGGTTGAATAACGCTGCTGGCAAATATCACACTCAAAAGGCTTTTCACCTGTATGTACTCGAGCATGGCTATCAAATTTTCCTACAAAATAAAAGATATATATCTTAAAATGAGAAACAGCTGAAAAATATTAATCTCTACTATTATAATAGCGTGTGCTGTGTGAAGTCTTTAGAAAGTTTTAACACAAATTATTTTATAATGTATTATTTTTTAAAGAAGGCTTTCTGATTATTGGCTGGAACATCAATTTTTCATGTAGCAGAATTAACAAATGTTAGGAATGTGATGGTATATAACTGTCATCCAACTATATCAATTAACACTAGCTCTCAATCTATACAAAAGATACTTATAGAAAGGGCTGGAATACACAGTAAGTTGTGCAGAAACACATTATTTTCACCTTTAGTAGTGAAACAGTTGTCTTAAACAAGTTGCCAAAGAATGGCTGGGATTCTTTTTCTTACTATAATCTTACACATTATCATCAATTCCTACTCCTATAGTCCTGGAGCACAAAGCAACTATAAATTAAACATCACTATCTGAATATGATTCTATAAATGTGTCTAGAACTATACTAAGAGTTAACTTTAAATAAACTAAGATTTCAAGGTCATACTACAAGTTAAACCAATGCAACTTTATTTTTTACCTTGAATTGTTCAGATGTTTGATCATCCATAGGAGAATGCAGGTTAGTTAATCTTAAATAAAGTAGTATCTTCATGTAGGTGTTTACACTTGATATTATCAGTCACATGAATTTTGGCAGCCATAAAAGACATCTTCAAATGATTTTATGTATTTTTATTGTTCAAAAATATTTTTAATTGTAGTATATTTTTTGAATGGTTAAGCTGCCCAGAGTTATTGAGATGGGCAGTTAAAATAAAATATACTGCTCAAAAAAATAAAGGGAACACAAAATAAGACATCCTACTATTAAATACAGTACATTGTGTTGTTTAAGTGTTCCCTTTATTTTTTTGAGCAGTATATATATATATATATATATATATATATATATATATATATATATATATATATATATATATATATATATATATATATAACTTTCAATAGAACTGCAACCCTAGAATTGCATATTGGGCAAAAGGGTATCCAGAATCAGGGCTAGACTTTTGCTTCTCTAAGAAATAGCTACGATGCTATTGATAAAGTAATAAATTGATTGGTTTACCGAAATTATCACATACCAGTTGAGGAGCAATAATTTAAAGAGCAGGCCAATAATCTGTAGGCTCTCCAGATGCAGCTGAATTGTAGCTCCCAACAATCCCACTTAGTACAACCCATGGCGAGGGATGAGAAATTCTACAATTCAGTAGTACAACAGACAAAACTTTTTACAGTTAAATGCTACTAAACATGTACAAACCTGCTGCAATCTTTGAAATGAGCTATATGCATATTTCATTGCATGAAATTTATATACTAGTGAAGCAAATTAGCTGTTTATTGAATGAACATTAGGTTTTACAATGTGTAGAATTTAGTATGTATAGTATGTATCACAATGCTAATATATTTTCACAACGGTAGGGACTCATTCCTACATTGATTGAAGGCCTGAACAGGTAGTTTGAGTGGAGATGAAGCATTTGAATTTGGGGGCGGGGGGGGGGGGAGAGGGAGGACATTTTGTCTATATTTCTGAGGTCTCCCTAATTTAATATTAATCTGAATAGTTTGCCTGCAATTTCGATGTATGTTTGAGCACACGCAGTGTTCTTGAAATCCAGTTGTAGGCAGATTCAAAATAAGGTAACAGTTAATGTGACAAGTATAGCAGTGTAGATACCTTACAGTTCATTTTTATTGTAGAATAAACTTGTTAATAAGGCCCAATGAAGGGATTGCTTTATTACACCTATAGTTGAATTAATTCAAGACAACTGTACAGATGAGGTCATCAAATAATCTAGCTTCTCAAGCTGTGACTGTTTTATCTTATTTCAGCAGCTAGGAGTTTTTCTACTCAGCTTTCTTGAACATTTGAAAAATCACTCTAATAAAGCAGGAAAAGCTATATTTAAAAAATCTAATGTCTTCCAAACAGCAATCTCAACTGATAGAAAGCCTGCTGGGTCTTCCTCAGCTCAATGAACTGCAGGGTTGTTGCTGTGGGTAAAATAGGAAGGAGGATTATGTATGCTGAGAGATTGTGTCAGCTTCTATTAATTTAAGGATTCAGTGAAGGACTATTTTTTTACAAGGAATGCCTAAAGTTTTGCACGTATTGTTAAGTGCACCATGGATATATTTAAGACCTAAAGAATAATCACAATTGTATACATTGAGTCTGGCCTTAGATATTAACCTAAGATTGAAAATGACTTTTAAACAGCCACCCTGCAAAGGTAAAAGACAACACATATTCTGATTTACCTGGTCGATCAAATATTTTATCACACTTAGGACACTGCAAACATTTTTTGCTGCTGTTCTGAGGAATAGGTGGAATACATGTGGAACGATTATCTTCAGAAGTATTTCCTGCTGGAGTAGCTAGTTCATGGACCTCTCCACCGCATTCTTTTTCACTGTGCTGTTCAGACTCTGTATCATCTCCCAAAGAGTCCTCTTCCTGCTCCTCAGTATTGTATTCACTTCCACTGTCCTCAGATTCATTGCTCTCCTTACTAGGAGCAATTGTATCTAAATTGGTATCTGATGCATTGCCACTTTCATTGTCACTCTGATCAAACTTGGCTGGGCATTTACGATTTCGCACTGATCGTCTAGTAGAAATCACTGACTTCTCAACCATTTTCAGCCCATGTTCTTTTCCCCATGCAGCATGTTGGTGTGCTTTGGACAAATGATTTTCTAATGATTTCTTGTAACAAAAATTACGATTGCACAAAGTGCATTGGTGATTGTTGGCTATTGTAGGAGTTTGTTCAGTTGTCTTTTCTACCCGAGATGGTTTTTTTGTTTTCTCTTCAGATTGTGAAATGGAAACATTTTCGCTATTTAGCAATTTAACTGCATCAATAATATCTAAGAATTTTGCTGCTTCTAAAACTAAAGGTATTTCATTTTTATTTAAAAAAAACTGTGATGTGTAAAGAAACTCAAGCAGATGACGGAAAACTGAATGTGTTACATGATCCAAGGTAATAACATTTGTATCTGGATTTTTGCTCAAATAAGCATGAAAGTAACTGCTCCCAACAGCAACTACTACTTTATGGGAGCTAAATTCTTTTCCATCAACAATTATAAGAAGATCACAAAAAGACGGCTGCTTCTGTCGATCATCATTTAAATATTTAAGTAGATTTTTATTATATTGCAAAGAAGTTAAAAGCTTTCTTTGATCAGGCAGCAGAGAAAGTTCTTTCGAATATATGAACTGGCCTGCTGTAGCTATTTCTGCAGAATCAACATGAGCTTCCTGTTCAGAATCTGTTACAGGAATCTTATCACTTTGCTCCCTTCGGTGACCAAGATGTATTTTGTGATCTACATTTACATTAAGTCTTCTTCTCTTCTTCATTGCAATTGTGCCACGTTAAAATCAGAACTGTTATAAATAAGCCAAACTTTTCCAAACAAATAGTTGCTTCAGTGATACTTGAAGTTATAACCTGCAAATGGATCAAATAATTTTCTTTAAAACCAATGAAAAAACTAGTTTCATTCAGGTTTTTTTAAACACCAGTTAATTTACTTCCACATTTGGTGAGGTCCTAAGAATTGGCATCCACCCTCTTTCTAGAAAGCAAAATTTCATTTTGAATTGACACAAAAATATTCTGCAAGTCACACACGCATTATCAAATGCCTGTGGTACTGCATCCTGCACTAATTGTAGCTTCCAAATTTTCTTCAAGGGTAGCCCCATGTGGCATGCATTGAAGTAGTCCATGCATGAAATGACCAGGGCTTGAATGCACAAAAATATTTATATTTATCAATTGTAGTATAAATGATCACTTAAAAAGCACTCATCTCTAATGCAGTCACTCACTGATCTCTTTGAGTAGTTATAATTACTCAAGACAGATACAAATTAGTATATGATTTAATTCTAATCCTTTTTCTTGTACTTAAAAATTAACATAAAGGTAAAGGTTCCCCCACACATGCGTGCTAATCGTTTCCAACTCTAGGGGCTGGTGCTCATATCTGTTTCAAAGCCGAAGAGCCAGCGCTTATCCGAGGACATCTCCGTGGTCATGTGGCCGGCATGACTAGATGCCAAAGGAGCACGGAACGCTGTTACCTTCCCACCGTAGTGGTCCCTATTTTTCTACTTCCATTTTCACGTGCTTTCGAACTGCTAGGCTGGCAGAAGCTGGGACGAGTAACAGGCACTCACTCTCTTACGCGGCACTCGGGATTCGACCCACAAACTGCCGACCATCTGATCGACAAGCTCAGCGTCCTAACCCACTGAGCCACCGCGTCCCTCAAAAATTAACATATGCAAGCATAAAAAATGGAGCGCATGGATTTCCTAACAAGACAGAAAGTTGTAAGAGAGCTAATAAGCAGTAAGTGTGAATAGTATCACATATCTCATATTGCTAAGCACATTGGTTTGTGCTTAAATTGTAAGCCGCCCTGAGTCTTCGGAGAAAGGCGGGATATAAATGGGATTAAAATAAAAATAAAATAAATATCTTGCTAAACTATGGCTTAATACAGTATATTAAATAACAACTAGTGTATTTACACATGGCTCATCATACAAATCAACCTAGACTTCTCCCTTGAGGCACAAATAACCAGGGTCAAATTATTCTACTTTTGTACACATTACATGAAGATCTAGCTCTAATGCTGGAAAAGATGGAAAGAAAAAGAAGATAACCAACAGCAACATAGATGAACTCAGCTGAAATGGCAATGAGTGCACACTTGGAAAACCTGAAATACTTGTTAGGAACAGATCAAGGATAAAATCTGTGTGCAATGATTTGATAGCATATAATAATAATATCAAAGGGACGCGGTGGCTCAGTGGGTTAGGACGCTGAGCTTGTCGATCAGATGGTCGGCAGTTTGTGGGTCGAATCCCGAGTGCCGCGTAAGAGAGTGAGTGCCTGTTACTCGTCCCAGCTTCTGCCAACCTAGCAGTTCGAAAGCACGTGAAAATGGAAGTAGAAAAATAGGGACCACTACGGTGGGAAGGTAACAGCGTTCCGTGCGCCTTTGGCATCTAGTCATGCCGGCCACATGACCACGGAGATGTCCTCGGACAAACGCTGGCTCTTCGGCTTTGAAACGGAGATGAGCACCGGCCCCTAGAGTCGGAAACGACTAGCACGCGTGTGCGGGGGAACCTTTACCTTTACCTTTAATAATAATATCAAAGTAATAACTAGGATTTACAAACAAGGGCTGCATTCACACAACCTAGAAGCCAGGACCAAAGAAACTAAATTATAATTTAGTGTGTCATGTGAACCAACATTTGCTTAGTCTTTCTTTATAAGGAACGCTCTGTGTGTCAAAACAGCTGTTTCTTTTTCCAAGCTGCATTTGTTATCTCCTCCATTCAGGTTGTTTCTCTGTGTGCTACAACAGGAAAGATTTAGATTTAGATTTATATACCGCCCTTTCCCAAAGGACTCAGGGCGGTTTACAGGGCATTTTAAAATCATAACAATACAAAATACAAAGTTAAAAGACAAATAAAAGATTAAATTATCCCTGAAAATAAAACCCAGTTAAAATTCTCAGCCTGGGTCAGAGAGCTCAAAGAGCCAAGTCTTCAGGTCTCGGCGGGGTAGTCCTGAGCTCCACGGGCAGCTGGTTCCAGAGGGCAGGCGCACCCACAGAAAAGGCCCTCCTCCTGGGTGTTATCCGCCAGCAATCTTTTACCGGCGGCACCCTGAGAAGACCCTCTCTCTGCGAGCGCACTGGACGAAGGGAGCTTGATGCTGGCAGCAGGTGTTCCCTCAAATATCCCAGACCCAAGCCATTTAGGGCTTTATAGGTCATTACCAGCACCTTGAATCTCACCCGGAGGGCAACCGGAAGCCAATGCAGCTCACGGAGTAGAGGTGTTACATGGGAGTATCGGGAAACCCCCATCACAACTCGTGCAGCCGCATTCTGCACCAGTTGAAGCCTCCGAGTGGTCCTCAAGGGCAGCCCCATGTAGAGAGCATTGCAGTAGTCTAAACGGGAGGTCACGAGCGCATGAGTGACTGTGCATAGGGCATCTCGGTCCAGGTAGGGTCGCAACTGGCACACCAGGCGAACCTGGGTAAAAGCTCCCCTGGTCACGGCTCCTATATGATCTTCAAAGTTGAGCTGTGAGTCCAGGACGCCCAAGTTGCGAGCCCTATCAACGGGGGGTAACACCTCACCCCCCCCATCATTAAAGGTGGAATAGTTTGGTTAGCCCGAGATGCCGATATGTAAAGCCACTCAGTCTTGGCAGGATTGAGACGAAGCCTGTTTCTCCCCATCCAGACCTGGACAGCCTCCAGGCAACGGGACATCACGGCGAGGGCATCGCTGGGTTGGTTCAGGGTGGAGAAAAAGTTGGGTATCATCAGCATACTGATGATACCCCACCCCGAAACCACGAATGACCTTGCCCAGCGGCTTCATATAGATCTTGAACAGGAGGGGCGAGAGAACCGACCCCTGAGGGACTCCACAAGTGAGAGGCCTTGGGTTGGATCTCTGCCCTCCCGTCAACACCGACTGCGAGCGGCCCAGGAGATAGGAGAACCACCGTACAACGGTGCCTCCCACTCACAGCCCCCTGAGCCGTCGTAGTAGGATACCATGGTCGATGGTATCGAAAGCCGCTGAGAGATCTAATAGGACTAGGACAGAGGAGCAACCCCTGTCCCGAGCCCGCCAGAGATCATTCACCAGCGCGACCAGTGCCGTCTCCATGCTGTGACCGGGTCTGAAACCCGATTGGTACGGGTCCAGATAATCAGATTCACTGGTTCACTGGATGCTGTGCAGAGAAAACTCAAGATAGCAAGTGAAATGATAAATTTGTTCTTTCCACAACCAAGTCTAGATGCTATACAGCTGGTGAAAACAGGTAAATAGTTGGGGGAATGTGATCGCTTTCCTTGCTTCTGTGATTTAAATCTATCCAATCAAAAAGACAGGAAGTATATTAGCCACCTCCCTCTTTTGCTTAAATCCTATTGATCTGGGAGAATAGTACCCAGATAGCCTGTTACCAAGACTGCTCAACTGTTACTATTACCAGGCAATAAATACCCCTCACAGAACTGCTCTTTTTTCCCCTTCTTCCCTGTTTTATGTGCTAACACATTTTGTCTGTTTGCATGATTCAGGAGCCATGACCTTAGCCACATAAAGGAATTGGAAAATGTCCACCAGCATCCTCAGCCTAGATATTATGGGCGCTATCTTCCCTACTAAGCTTAAGTGAGCAAGAGAAACTTGTTAAGTGGCCTAAACCAAGCAAAATCAGCATTATCTGCAAGTAGCTAGCTGCTCCTTTCAGTGGGTGTTGGACATAACACTGGCCAAATTGTCACACTGTAGCAAGAAGCAGATCGGAAAGGAAGCAACTTTCATTACAGTCCTCTATGAAGCACCCTCGAGAGAAAAAAAGGCAAGCGGGACTGTTTTAAGTTTCATCCCTTCTGGGCCTAATCCTTCCTTCCATTGTGCTAGTAGAGATTGAGCAAAGAGAAGGCGGCAGGAGCCTACCGCATTTTGTTAGCCCGCATACCGATGCAAACAGGACTGAGAGGGAAGTGAGGGGAATGGGCTTCAGGGGACTTCTACGAGGAACCTTCTCCGTCGCTGCTTCCCCGGCCTCTGCCTCAGGGTGGGCGGCAGAAGAAATCGCTACTGACGGCCAGGTGCTTTTCCTTTCTTAACGAGGTAGTGGCAGTGCCCCCTTCCCCGCCCCCCCCCTTTAACAACGATCTGGCCTTCAAGGATGACCCCACTAGGTCTAAACAAGATCTAACACAGGGGTCTTCAAACTTGGCCCTTTTATGACTTGTGGACTTCAACTCCCAGAATTCCTCAGCCAGCAAAGCTGGCTGAGGAATTCTGGGAGTTGAAGTCCACAAGTCATAAAAGGGCCAAGTTTGAAGACCCCTGATCTAACATGTCAGAAGCGACAAGCAAACTAAAGCCGAAGCCTCAGGCAGGTCGAATTGTCGAGCCCCTCTTCACCCCGACCCGGATGGCGAAAGTACAACTGCGCCCATCGGAAACCCCCTGAACCCCCCCTCCCCAGCCTCCAACGAGGGGAGGAGCCTCTTACCTACCGTCCTCCCCTATCCGACCAAAGGGGCAAATAACGGTCCCAGGCGCGCGCTCTCGGAAAACACGCCTCTTCCCCATTTGCCGTCGCCGTCACCAGGCCGAAAGACAACTGCCCCCCAAAAGAAAAGAAAAATACCCCCCCTCATATAAGCCCCCTCAGTCGCGCCCCGTTAACCCCCCCCCCGAGGTTTCGACATCACTTCCGGGTTCCATGCGTGTGTGTGTGGGGGAAATAAAGGCTAACGTCACTCAGACCTAGTTTGACAGGAAGCTGGGCAAGGTTTGTCGTTCCGGCTCTATGCACGTGGGTGGCAAAAAGGAGGCGGAGCAAGAGGAAAAAGCGAGGGGTGCCGACTAGGCGGGAGGAGGTTTCGCTTTACCTCCAGCTCACAGCGGCCATTTGCGGGGTTGTTCATTGCAAAACCGCGAGCCACCCCAGAAGCGTTTACTACTACAATACAACGGTGTCCAATCTTTCCGACTTTGCGGAACGGCGAGAGCAGTGGGATGGGCCGGTGGATATTTTCACGCAGACAGCGGGCGAACGCGCGCAGCTCCAATTATCCAAATGAAGCTGCGCGTCCGAACGCGCTCGTCCGCCCCTTGCGCGGCCCGGTTCCGAACGGTCCGGGGACCCGATTTATGTTAACCAGGTTACTGGTATCTTTTCTGTTAAATTACAGTAAATTGGCCTTACGGTTATTTTGACAAGATAAGTAATGGTTTCTCTTACATAGTCCTAGAAATAAACTTTTGATACTTTCAAAGAGAACCAAAAGTTTAAAAAAGGGAGGGGCCAAACAGATTTGATAACCGATTCCAAATTATCACGAAAATTTCCAAGGTTATTTATTTACGAACAACTAAAATTTTGGGAGGCTTTCAAGAAAAGATCTTTTCCAGATGGCATTGGTGGCTCTTCGCTGGCAATTTACAGACTAGAGAAAAACCTCTCCGAACTTAAAATGTCTTGATTATGCTGCAGCGGAGCACCGAACCGAACCTCTAGCGGAGTAGAAGGCGGACTTGAAGGGAATAAACAACCGAAAGAAAACGATTCGTTTTCTCGAGAGGGAGTTTTAAACTGATCGCTCGCTTTGTTAATTGGTGCGCAACCTGAAGAGTTCAACGGCATAGCCTTGAAACCAGGGTTAAAAAAACCCCAAAAAATCAAAACCAAGCGGCTCAAGCGATTGGTCGAATCTTTCTTCAGAGCCGCTTGGCGATTGGAGGAAAAAATCCTATGCGCGAACTGGCTGCGTTCTGTAAACCCCCCCTTTGATTGGTGGAGGCTGCGAGGTTTGAATTCTCGAGCGGCGGTTACGAGTCCGATTTTCGGAAGGAATTTTGGTATTGCTCGCGGATGGGTGAACGTGTTTCTCTTGTTAACAGAAGAGGTAGATGAAGATCGTTTTCCCGTAGGCCGCTATGGCGGAAAGAAGGCAGGGCACGGGACCAGCCGGGCTTCAGGAACCGTGTTCTTCGGAGCGGAGCAGTCGCTGGGCTGCCTCACCAGGCTGCGAGGATGGAAACGACGCCGTGCTGTCACTCAGCCACTTCTCCCGGCCGCCCTTCCTCAGTTTCGGCTCGGTCCGCGTCGGTACTTCGTGCGTTCGCCGTCTGGCCGTGGAGAACCCCAACGCGGAGCCTATCCACGGGGCCGTCTACCGCCCGCCGCCCGCCTCCAAAGGCTTCACGGTGGAGCAGGACAGTTTCCTCCTTCAGGTGCTTTAGCAGGGGAGGCGAGGCGATGCTGGTCTGGGAGGGGCGGCTCTAAGGTGGCCGGCAACGTCAAAGGCTAGCGTTGAGGTTTAAGTCGGATGCGGACGGATGTTAATGTTCATGTAGCATCGGTAGTCTAAAAGATTGGTCGATGTGAAGAAACGGTTAAATGGCAATGGTAAATGTAGCAATATACTACGATATTTGTAGGTTTTGCTCACTGACTTTCAATTGATTAGGGAATCTTCAAATTTACGGATAACGTCTGCTGATGCTGTCCGAAAAATCCTACTTATTTTTAAAGGATGTTGTAAGTTAACTTCTTGTTCACAGTTTCAAAGCAAGTGGGAACCTTGGGGTATATTAATGGTTAATAAATGTATAGCCTCCCCAAATGAGGCTGTTTCTACGAGCATGGTTTTTGGTAGGATATAAACGTAACGAGCACTTCTTTTTTTATTAAAACGTTTTATAAAAATTACAATATAAACCCCAAAACCAACCCCCCCTAACCCCCCCTCCCTCCCCCACTTCCCAGAGCTGAGTACAGGGTTACAAATATAATGCTCATAATCTAATATTAACGTTCGCAGTCGGTGTTGACAGGAGGGCAGAGGTCGGCCTCCAGGCGTCTCGTTTGTGGAGTTCCTCAGGGGTCGGTCCTCTCGCCTCTCCTGTTCAACATCTATATGAAGCCGCTAGGTGAGATCATTTGTGGTTTTGGAGTGGGGTATCATCAGTACGCCGATGATACCCAGCTTTTCATCTCCACCCCAAACCACCGCAGTGATGCCCTCGATGTGATGTCCTGTTGCTTAGAGGCGGTTCGGGTCTGGATGGGGAGGAACAGGTTTCGGCTCAATCCTGACAAGACCGAGTGGTTGTATGTTTTGGCATCTCGGGAAATTCAGTTTATTCCATCTTTAACCATGGGGGGTGAGGTGTTATCCCCCCCCCGTAGATAGGGCTCGCAACTTGGGAGTCCTCTTGGATTCACAGCTCAGTTTGGAAGATCATGTAGGAGCTCTGACCAGGGGGGCTTTTGCCCAGGTTTGCCTGGTGTGCCAGTTGTGACCCTATCTGGACCGGGATGCCTTGTGTACAGTTACTCATGCACTCGTGACCTCTCGTATAGACTACTGCAATGCTCTGTACATGGGGCTGTCCTTGAGGACCACTCGGAGGTTCCAACTGGTGCAGAATGTGGCCGCGCGAGTTGTGATGGGGGTCTCCCGGTACTCCAATGTAACACCTCTTTTCCGCGAGCTGCATTGGCTTCCAGTTGCCTGCCGTGTGAGATTCAAGGTGCTGGTGATTACCTATAAAGCCCTAAATGGCATGGGTCCGGACTACTTACAGGATCACCTGCTGGTCTTCCCTTCGTCCTGTGTGCTCCCACAGAGAGGGCCTCCTCAGGGTGCCATCGGCCAGAGAGTGTTGGCTTGTGGCCCCCAGGGGGAGAGCATTTTCTGTGGGCGCGCCAGCCCTTTGGAATCAATTACCGGTTGACCTTTGGATGGTTCCCGACCTTCGCTCTTTCCGCCGGGATCTGAAAACCTATTTATTTGAACAGGCTGGCCTGGTTTAAGGGTTTGGGGTATTTTAATTATTTATTATTAGGGCTTAATTTAATCTCATTTTAACTTTTGTATGTAAAGTTTTTATTGCCCTGTACACCGCCCTGACTCATGCGGGAGAAGGGCAGTATAGAAATTCAATTAATAAATAAATAAATTAACCAACTATATAAATAACCAAGTCAATAATGCACTTTAACTCCCCTTTAACATAAACAAATTAAAAGTAAACATAATAATAATAAAAACATAAATTAATATCCTAATTATTAAACAATACAATATCCAAGTTGTTAAACAATACTAATACTAAAAATAATATCATATAATTAAAACTAATAAAAATTCCACTGTAATAAACTATTATTAATAATAATACTTTAAAATTTACTCATAGGCTAAATGGAACTTTTTAGTCCCATATTTATTCTGAATATAATCTATCCATCTTCTCCAGACCAAAATGTATCTTTCTTGTGAATGATCCTTCAAATAAGCAGAAATCTTAGCCATTTCTGCTAAATTTGACACTTTAAGCGTCCATTCTTCTATAGTAGGGAAGCAATCCTTCCAATATTGCCCTACCAATAACCTTGCAGCTGTTAGCAAATTCAACATCAAGTTAATTTCTTTAGTATCACAATCTGTAATAACACCCAATAAAAATACTTGTGGAGTAAACTTTATCTTTCTCTTGAAAATCTTTTGAATGATCCACCAAATCTTAATCCAAAAAGCTTTTATATTTCTACAAGTCCACCAGATATGAAAATAAGTAGCAGCCAAACTGCCACATCTCAAACATTTGGGCTGTAAATTAGGATACATACAAGATAACTTTTTAGGATCCAGATGCCATCTATAAAACATTTTATAAAAATTTTCTCTTAAATTTTGGGCCTGGGTAAATTTTACATTTCTGACCCAAATTACCTCCCTTATATCCAATGGAATCGGTTCTTGAATATTTTGGGCCCACTTTACCATACAATCTTTAACTAATTCCATTTCCGAATCCAATTCTAGTAAAGCATTATAAATTCTCTTTATATGCGCTCGATTTTGATCTTTAATCTGTTTTACCAAATTCTCATCCATTAATGTAATACCAACCTTTTGATCTAACTTCCACCTAGCTAACAATTGAGTATACTGAAACCAAGACTGTACAATATTTTCTTGCTTTAACTCAGCTAATGATTTTAATTGGCAATCATTTCCTACCAATCTAAGTAATTCCTTATAAGAAATCCTATCCAAATTCACACCCATAGATACACCCTCTATCGCGTGTCCAGGAATCCCCCAAATTGGTATTTTATAATTTAACTTATAATAATACTTTTTCCAGACACGCAATAAAGCACTTCTTAAAATATGAGCTTTAAAAGCCTTGTCAACTTTTTTTATCATAAATTAAGTATGCATACCACCCATATAATAAGTCCCATCCCTCAAGATGAAGTATACTTTTACTTGTTAAATTAAGCCAATCACTTGTTGTTGTTAGTTGCGAAGTCGTGTCCGACCCATCGCGACCCTATGGACAACGTTCCTCCAGGCCTTCCTGTCCTCTACCATCTTCTGGAGTCCATTTAAGCTCACGCCTACTGCTTCAGTGACTCCATCCAGCCACCTCATTCTCTGTCGTCCCCTTCTATTGCCCTCAATCTTTCCCAGCATTAGGCTCTTCTCCAGTGAGTCCTTCCTTCTCTTTAGATGGCCAAAGTATTTGAGTTTTAGCTTCAGGATCTGGCCTTCTAAAGAGCAGTCAGGGTTGATCTCCTCTAGGACTGACCGGTTTGATCGCCTTGCAGTCCAAGGGACTTGCAGGAGTCTTCTCCAGCACGATAGTTCAAAGGCTTCAATTCTTTGGCGCTCAGCCTTTCTTATGGTCCAGCTTTCACTGCCATACATTGCAACTGGGAAGACCGTAGCCTTGACTATACGCACTTTTGTTGACAGGGTGATGTCTCTGCTTTTTAGTGTGCTGTCTAGATTTGCCATGGCTTTCCTTCCCAGGAGCAAGCATCTTTTAATTTCTTGGCTACAGTCCCCATCTGCAGTGATCTTGGAGCCCAGGAAAATAAAATCTGTCACTACCTCCATTTCTTCCCCATCTATTTGCCAGGAATTGAGAGGGCCAGATGCCATGATCTTGGTTTTCTTAATGTTAAGTTTCAACCCAAATTTTGCACTCTCCTTCTTCACCCGCAACAAGAGGCTCTTTAGTTCTTCTTCACTTTCTGCCATTAGAGTGGTATCATCTGCGTATCTTAGGTTGTTGATATTTCTTCCGGCAATCTTAATTCCAACTTTTGATTCATCTAGCCCTGCCTTTCTCATGATGTGCTCTGCATATAAGTTAAATAGGCAGGGCGACAGTATACAGCCTTGCCAGACTCCTTTCCCAATTTTGAACCAATCAGTGCTTCTGTGTCCAGTTCTCACTGTTGCTTCTTGACCCGCATATAGGTTTCTCAAGAGACAAATAAGATGGTCTGGTACTCCCATCTCTTTAAGAACTTGCCACAGTTTGTTATGATCCACACAATCAAAGGCTTTAGCATAGTCAATGAAGCAGAAGTAGATGTTTTTCTGGAACTCCCTAGCTTTCTCCATGATCCAGCGTATGTTGGCAATTTGATCTCTAGTTCCTCTGCCTCTTCGAAATCCTGCCTGTACTTCTGGTAGTTCTCGATCCACATACTGCTGAAGTGTAGCTTGTAGGATTTTAAGCATGACTTTACTAGCATGAGAAATGAGTGCAATGGTGCGATAGTTTGAACATTCTTTGGCACTGCCTTTCTTTGGAATTGGAATGTAAACTGATCTTTTCCAATCCTGTGGCCACTGTTGAGTTTTCCAAATTTGCTGGCAAATTGAGTGTAGCACTTTTACTGCACTGTCTTTTAAGATTTTGAATAGCTCAGCTGGAATACTGTCACCTCCACTAGCTTTGTTGTTGCTCAGCTTTTCTAAGGCCCACTTCACTTCACATTCTAGGATGTCTGGCTCGAGGTCAGTGACCACCTCATTGTGATTATCAGGGACATTAAGCTCATTCTTGTATAGTTCTTCTGTGTAATTTTGCCACCTCTTCTTAATCTCTTCCGCCTCTGTTAGGTCCCTGCCATTTTGGTCCTTTATCATGCCCATTTTTGCATTAAACGTTCCCTTCATCTCTCCAATTTTGTTGAAAAGATCTCCGGTCCTCCCTATTCTATTGTTTTCTTCTATTTCTTTGCACTGTTCATTTAAGAAGGCATTCTTATCTCTTCTAGCTATTCTCTGGAATTCTGCATTCAATTGGGCATATCTATGTTTTTCTCCCTTGCCCTTCGCTTCCCTCCTTTCCTTAGCTATTTGCAAAGCTTCCTCAGACAGCCATTTTGCTTTCTTGCATTTCTTTTTCTTTGGGATGGTTTTGGTTGCTACCTGTTGTACAATGTCGCGAACCTCTGTCCATAGTTCTTCAGGCACTCTGTCTATCAGATCTAATTCCTTAAATCTATTTGTCACCTCTACTGTATATTCAACAGGGATATGATTTAATTCATACCTGAGTGGCCTAGTGCTTTTCCCTACTTTCTTCAGTTTAAGCTTTAACTTTGCAAGGAGAAGCTCATGGTCTGAGCCACAGTCAGCTCCTGGTCTTGTTTTTACTGACTGTATAGAGCTTCTCCATCTTTGGCTGCAGAGCATATAGTCAATCTGATTTCTGTGATGACCGTCTGGTGATGTCCATGTGTAGAGCCGTCTCTTGGGTTGTTGGAAAAGAGTGTTTGCTATGACCATAGTATTCTCTTGACAAAATTCTATCAGCCTGTGCCCTGCTTCATTTTGTACTCCAAGGCCAAACTTGCCTGTTATTCCGGTTATCTTTTGGCTTCCTACTTTAGCATTCCAATCCCCCATGATGATAAGGATATCATTTTTTGGTGTTAGTTCTATAAGGTGCTGTAGGGCTTCATAGAACCGGTCAATTTCATCCTCTTCAGCACTGGTGGTTGGGGCATAGACTTGGACTACTGTGATATTGAATGGTTTGCCTTGGATTCGAACTGAGATCATTCTGTCATTTTGAGGATTGTATCCCAGTATTGCTTTTCCTACTCTTTTATTGACTATGAAGGCTACTCCATTTCTTCTGAGGGATTCTTGCCCGCAGTAGTATACCTGATGGTCATCTGAATTAAGTTCACCCATTCCTGTCCATTTTAGTTCGCTGCTACCTAAGATGTCGATGTTCAGTCTTGTCATCTCTTGTTTGACCACGTCCAGCTTTCCTTGATTCATGGATCTTACATTCCAGGTTCCTATGGAGAAAAAATCTTTACAGCATCGGACTTTCCTTTCACCACCAGACACATCCACAGCTGAGCGTCCTTTCAGCTTTGGCCCAGTCGCTTCATTCTTTCTGGCGCTACTAGTACTAGCCCTCTGCTCTTCCCCAGCACGGCATAGCTCATAGCTTCATTGAATTACGCAAGCCCCTTCGCCACGACAAGGCAGTAATCCATGAAGGGGAAATTTATTAATACCCTTCTGCCATTCATCCAAATTGGCATCTTTTTTCAAAATAGGTATCATTTGAAACAAGAAGAGAAACTTTGGTAGAACTTTCATTTTAACAGGTGCAATTTTCCTCAACAAAGATAATTGTAATTTTTTCCAATTGTTTAAGTCTTTTTGTACTTTTAACCATAATGTCTCATAATTATTCTTATACAATTTTACATTAGAAGCTGTAATATATACTCCCAGATATTTAACCTTTCTCACTATTTCAAAACCTGTCGATTTAACTAACATTTCCTTTTCCTTCATGGTCATGTTTTTAGATAATATTTTAGTCTTATTATTATTTACCATATTTTTGGACCATAAGACGCACATGACCATAAGACGCACCCAGGTTTTAGAGCAGGAAAACAAGAAAAAAAAATTCTGAACCAAATAGTACCAGTATACTAAAACAGGGCTTTTCAACCTTTTCATCCATTGTAACACTTTTAGGACAAGGCAATGTCCGAGTACCACCAAAAGCCCAGCAAGGTGTCAAAAACTTGACACCCCCCACCAAAAAAAAAAGGAAAAAAAATGATAAAAGTACAGGTAGTCCTCGACTTACAACGATTTACTTAGTGACCGTTCAAAGTTACGATGGCACTAAAAAAAGCGACTTATGACCATTTTTCACACTTATGACCATTGCAGCATCCCCAGGGTCATGTGATTTACATTCGGATGCTTGGCAATTGATTAATATTTATGATGGTCACATTGTTCCAGGGTCATGTGATCGCCTTTTGCAACCTTCTGACAAGCAAAGTTAGTGGGGAAACCAGATTCACTTAACAATCATGTTACTACCGTAATTTAATTTCTCTCTCCTCTTTCTTTCTCTCTCCCTTTTTCTCCCTCTCCTTCTTTCTCTATTTTTCTCTTTCCCTCTATTTCCCTCCCTTTCTTTCTCCTTCTTTCTCTTCCTCTTTTTCTCCCTCTCTATTTTTCCCTTTCCCTCTCTCCCTCTTTCCCTCTCTCTTTTCCTCTCCCTCTCTCCCTCTCCCTCTATTTCTCTCCCTTTCTCCTATCTCTCTCCCTCTTTCTCTCCCTCCCTATCTTTCTCCTCTCTCTCCCTCTTTTTCTCCCTCTATTTCTTTTTTCCTTCTCTCCCTATCTTTCTCTCTCTCTCTCTTTCTCTCTCTATTTTTCTCTCCCATTGTCCCTTCCTTCTTTCCTTCCTTCCTTCCTTCTCTCCCTCTTTGTCTTTCCCTCTGTGTTAGAGCAGTACCCATGAAGGCGGCCC
Organism: Vipera berus; assembly: GCF_964194415.1. Lineage (NCBI taxonomy): Eukaryota > Metazoa > Chordata > Lepidosauria > Squamata > Viperidae > Vipera > Vipera berus. Next base: position 96,083,782 of record NC_138204.1, read on the forward strand.
TGCAGCCCGGCTTTCTCTTGCAGAAAGCAAGCTGAAACGGAGCGAGGGAGATTGCCAGGAACGCGATCTCGCGCGGTTTCAGTTTCCCTTGCTACAAGAGAAAGCAGGCTGAAACAGAGCGAGCTAGATTGCAGCAGTGCAAGATCACATTCCTGGCAATCTCCCTCGCTCCGTTTCAGCCTGCTTTCTCTTGTAGCAAGGGAAGCTGAAACCAAGCGAGGAAGATTGCAGGAGTGCGAGATCGGCGTTTCTCAGCACATGCTGATTTGTGCTCCTGGCAATCTCCCTTGCTTTCCACTTGCGGAGGTTGGGGCTGGCCATACGGATCACCTTCGGACCATAAGACACACCCTTATTTTCTCCCTCACTTTTGGGGGGGAAAAGTGTGTCTTATGTTCTGAAAAATACGGTACCTTAAAACCAGAAACTTTCCCATACTGAATTATAACTTCCATCAAGTCTATAACCAATTGTTATAAAACTTTTTTTGCTGTTGATTAGGGGCATATAATCCAATAATAAGAACTTTCTTGCCTTGTAGCACTAGTTCAATAATAACATATCTTCCTTGTATATCAGATTCAATTAATCTAGCCGATAAATCTCTTCTTACATAAATAACCACTCCCCCCTTTTTATCTGGGGCAGAAGCTATAAAATGTGATCCCAACTGAGAACTAATCAAGTACTTTTGATCTTTTGCAGCAATATGAGTCTCCTGTAAGCAAACAATGTCATTTTTATGTTGTTTCAAGTAGTGAAATACTTTCTTTTCTGTGGTGAATTCAGGCCATTAACATTCCATGTTAGAAGCTTTGCCATCCTTAGTGGCCTGGAGCCTCTGGAACACTACTTGAAGATCAGCCGTTGATCTCTTCGGTCGTGCCCCTCCCACAGGCTCTGTAGTAATCGGGCCTTGTATTATTGGTCCAGAATTAGCCTTCTGCTTCTGCTCCTTTTCTTTACGTCTATACGCAGCACGAGTCATCCTCTGTTCCTTTGGATCATCCTTTACCTCCAAACTCTGTTCAATAGGCTCAGCCTGCGGTAAATCTCCTACAACCAGTGACATTGTGCCTTCAACTGGTTGTTTATCTTCCAGCCTTTCTTCTATTCTCTTAGGTCATGGAGATGGTGGTGAACCTGCTTTCAGGACATAAGTATAAAAATCTTTTGCCTTTGAAATTGTATTAAGTCTATATCGCGTCCCTGCATAATTCACCACTATTCCAATAGGTATCTCCCATCTGAACTGGACCTGTTGGTTTTTGAGCTCCTCAGACAGAAAGGTGAAATCTTTTTCTAAGAATTTTTGGAGGTATTTCTTTTAAGATTATAATATTTTGATCTGCAATTTGAAATCTGTTTGTAAAAAGCCTGAATAATTGCATTTCGAAGTGATCTAGAAAAATAAATAACCACATCTCTGGGTAAATTTTTCTGCCTCACAATCCATGAATTGACTAAATATTTTATCCATCTCTCTTGATAATTCCTCAGGTTCACATCCCAGAATAGGAGCTATAGCTTTTGCCACCTCCTCTTTCAGATCTTCTCGCGGGTCCTCCTTTAATCCTCTTATTCGCAATGCAAATTCCATATCTCTATGAGATGGTAACTTCAACCTCTGTTATATCAATCTTGTTTTCAACTTTGACAACTCTGCTTTCTAGATTTTCAGTATTTTCCACAACTTCATCCACCTGGTCATCCAAGCGTTCAATATGTGTAGCTAACCCTTGAAGTGCAAACAATATGTCTTCCCTCATCTCTCTATTTTTATTCTCAAGAAGGTCAGCCATCTCCTTCATTTTACTGTCAAGGAGATCAGCCATCTCCTCTATTTCTTGTGTTGCTTGCTTTAAAGCATCTTGAATATCTTTAAGCGTAAATGCAAGCGGTGGGGGAGAAGGTGGGGGGGATTTAGGCTTAGGTTGCACTGCAGGCTGTGCTACAGAAGAGATTGTACTTTTAGAAACAGCAGAAATTCCCAAACGCTTTGAAGCCATTTTCCTGCTTATATAAATCTCCCCAAGTTAAAGTTTCCAGCACTTGCAATTTTAACTTCTCCTGGTCAGCTCTGTCTGCTTTTAAATTACTCACAAGTCCCTTTAAAATGCAGATGTGGATGCGGCATCTTGCTTTGCTCCTAAAGCTCAGAGCAAAGGCGTCCTGGAGTGCGGAGGAAGCCGCGGGCTCTCACCCTTTTACCCCCAAATAAATAAGGGGGTCAAGGGGAGCTCTACCGCTACCCGAGGAAAACTCTCCTCCCCCTCTTCTCCCGAGGGGGAGGTTTTCAAGCCGCGGGACAGCTGATTTTCGCTGTCTCCGCACGCTTTTCACACAGTCGCAGGGCTGGCAGCCAGAAGAAAGCCACCATCAGCGCAGCATCACTACTGGAAGCATGAAACGAGCACTTCTTATATTAGAACTTGCTAAAAGAATTTTCCGGAACCCTTTTCCGAGCCAGGATAAAAATAAGACGCAAGGGAAGCTTCTAGTGGAATGGAGGTGATCCATTTATTCCCCAAAGCTAAGATGCTTGCTTTTGAGGGTAGTGTTGGGAGGAATTCTCCCGTTCAGGCTCTTCCAGCCGGGATTCTCACAAGTAGCGCAGAGGAGAACAAATAGAACGTGAAGCCAGCTACTGGAAAGAGGTTTAATCACGGAGATTAAAGTTGAGTGACAGTTCAACACTGTCTGCTAGACAGAATGGTCCTCAAACATGAGTTTTTATACGTTTTCATGGTTTCCAAAATTGTCATTTCTGATTGGTGAGTTTAAATTTGTCTGGTTTTCTGATTTGTTTGTTGTTAGACATTGTTGGGTTAGTTTCTTTCTCAATTCTGTCTAAAAGGTGTTAACTTTTGCTCCAGGAGGAATCCGGTGTTAATTATTTTATTGTTGTGTACCTTTTGGTCTTTCTATTCTAATTCTGTCAAATCTAATTGCTGTTAGCCAGTTTGTATTCCTTGTACCAATGTGTGTTAAGTGTTTATTTAGCCTCAAGCTGCTGCTGAGTCAGACTAGTTTGTAGTGGGTTCTTCCTGTATTTGTCAGGGTATTTTTTTCTTTGGGATGAGGAGGGGGCGCCCTGCTCTTATCAGTAGGCTGCAGAGAAAATGGGTTCTTTGTTTTATAGGGGGACTGGTCTTTGGTATGGACTTAAGGGGTCGAGGGTATCTACGCGCTGGTGTTAGTGCTTAATTCTATCAAAATGTCAGTCTTAATTGTCCTCCCTGGTGCCTATGGGCTTGCCTTTTATTGTGTCTAGACCAGGGGTCGGCAACTCAAAGAGCCACTTGGACCCATTTCCCAGAGAAAAACATGGAGCCGCAAAACCTGCACGTGCGCAAGTGGGGGGAGCTTGATTGAAGAGTTTAATTAAAAAGAAATAGAGGCTGCTGTGCATGAGTTCTCTCTCTCTCTCTCTCCGATCTTCTGCTCACCTGGCAAGCTGGCTTCACGCTGTTCTCCGATAAGCTGACACACATTCTTATTGGGCTGGCTCTCCTGCCCTTGAGAGCTGCTGCTTCCTGTGGTGAGACAGCAAAGGCAAGAGCCCAGCCCAAAAAACTTGTCAGCGAACAGTGTGAGGCCACTCTTTTTTACACAAACACAGAGAGAGAGAGAGAGAGAGAGAGAGAGAAGGGAAGCGCAAGTGCCTCTCTGTCTCTGTCTCTCTCTTTGCAAATGGCAGAGGATGACTGGGAGCCACAAGAGAAGGCTAAAAGAGCCACATGCAGCTTCAGAGCCGCAGGTTGCTGACCCGTGATCTAGACAGCCTATTTGTGGGTATGGGGAAATAGGTTTACTCTTATCCAGGTACTTGGTTTTGCTATTGTCAGTTGACAGCAGAGATGCAATTTACCAATCTATTGCTACAATGTATTTCCCATAGTTTCCAGTCTCAGTGAATCATGGATTTGTATTAATAACTAAGAGACAGCTGGGACAGTGAGTGAAAGAAACTCTATTTGGTGTAAAGAATATTCTATGATTATTATTATTAAAATACTTTCCTCAGACTAAAGGTTAACATGAACATGATAATATATTAAAAACCCCATGTCTATTTGTTTAGTGTCAATTCATACCTGCTATTCAATTTGGTGAAGGGTGTGCCTTCAAATCAATATTGATTCCTGGCGACTATTTGGACAACAATGCATATAGTTTTCTTGGTAAGATTTTGGAGGTTTACCATTGCCTTTTCCTAATATTAGACACAAAAATAGACACAAATTGAAATCCACTCTGAGTTACAAATAGAAAATAAATTTATTAAACTTCACAACAAAGTCTAAAAAGTAATGGTCTGCAAAGCGTGGTGGATTCAGGAAGGCAAACAATGCAATGTAGCCAAGCACTGAACCACACGCCAAATTCCAAAATCACATATTATACATCCTATTGCAACACCCCATTCCCTCCCCCATGGCCCCATTGGCTTAGCTTTTGGAGGTTACAATCTATCAGAAGCGCCTAAACAGAATACATTATCTCTGTCCCTGTTTGCTTACATTATACTAATAAGATCCCTCCCCTACTATCCTGTTTACTCAGACCATATGTTGTTGTTAGCTGCGAAGTCGTGTCCGACCCATCGCAATCCCATGGACAACGTTCCTCCAGGCATTCCTGTCCTCTACCTTTTTCTGGAGTCCATTTAAGCTCACACCTACTGCTTCAGTGACTCCATCCAGCCACCTCATTCTCTGTCGTCCCCTTCTCTTGCCCTCAATCTTTCCCAGCATTAGGCACTTCTCCAGTGAGTTCTTCCTTCTCATTAGGTGGCCAAAGTATTTGAGTTTCAACTTCAGGATCTGGCCTTCTAAAGAGCAGGCAGGGTTGACCTCCTCTAGGACTGACCAGTTTGATCGCCTTGCAGTCCAAGGGACTCGCAGGATTCTTCTCCAGCACCATAGTTCAAAGGTCTCAATTCTTTGGCACTCAGCCTTATGCTCCAACTGTCACTACCTCCATTTCTTCCCCATCTATTTGCCAGGAATTGAGAGAGCCAGATGCCATGATCTTGGTTTTCTTAATGTTAAGTTTCAAGCCAACTTTTGCATTCTCCTTCTTCACCCGCAACAAGAGGCTGTTTAGTTCTTCTTCACTTTCTGCCATTAGAGTGGTATCATCTGCATATCTTACTAATTTAAGACACCTAAATAATGGACTCTCTCAGGGCTCTGTACTGGCCCCATCTTTATTCAACTTATATATTTCCGATATACCACCTATGCTATCAACAAAGTTCTCTTATGCTGATGACCTGGTATTAGCATATAGCCATAAGGACATCGAAGTTACAGAAGGTGTACTTACAGCTGACCTTACAACTCTGAGCACATACTTTCACCAATGGAGGCTAATCCCAAGCGCAAGCAAAACAGTTACATCATGTTTCCACCTTAATAATAAATTGGCAAAAAGAGAACTCAATGTATACCTAAATAATAAATTGCTCTCATATGAGGCTACACCAAAATACCTGGGGGTTACCCTAGACAGGACTCTGTCTTTTAAAAAACATATTCAGAATTTGGCTGCCAAGATTAACAGCAGAAACAACATTTTGCAAAAACTATGCAGAACAACTTGGGGAGCTTCAGCTCCAATTCTTTGATGCGCAGCCCTTGGGCTTTGCTACTCTGTAGCGGAATACTGTGCACCTGTATGGATAAACAGCCCACATACAAGACTTGTCGATGTTCAACTTAACCATACGATGAGATTAATTACTGGGTGCATAAAATCTACACCTATTCACTGGCTACCAGTTCTTAGCCATATACTCCCCCCGCACTTACGACGACAAGAAGCTCTCATTCAGGAGTATAGTAAGATCCTGCTAAACTCCTCCCTACCCATTCATGGTTATACCTCTGTTCTCTTAAGATGTCGATTAAAGTCAAGAAATCCACCACTCCTCACAGTGCTTAAGCTGCTGGCCAAAAATCAGAGCACCACACAAAAGTGGATAGAAGCATGGAATAGCTGTAGCTCCCAAGATATTTTCGAGCATATTAATCCTAATAATATACCTCCAGGGTTCAATTTATCCCAACACATATGGGTGACATACAATAGAATTAGAACGACTCATGGGGTGTGTGCCGACTCTTTGTATAAATGGGGAAAGACATCTTCAGCGCAATGTGATTGCGGTGCTCCCCGACAGACTATCCAACATATAGTGAGGGAATGCACTAATAGAAAATACCCAGGAGATTTTAAGGACTTCCTCTGCGTAACAACGGTAGCTACGGACTGGATTTCCGAACTTGACATTAAACTCTGAAATGTTATTTCTGTTTTCCTCTTAGGTTTTATTACTGCTTCTTTTTAATTGTTTTAACTGTTTTAACTTGTAAATATGAAATGTTTTTAATATTGTGTGTGACCAGCCATACGCTAAATAATAATAAATAAATAAATGTGCATATCTTAGGTTGTTGATATTTCTCCCAGCAATCTTAATTTCAACTTTTGAAATTAAATAGGCAGGGCGACAGTATACAGCCTTGCCAGACTCCTTTCCCAATTTTGAACCAATCAGTGGTTCTGTGTCCAGTTCTCACTGTTGCTTCTTGACCCGCATATAGGTTTCTCAAGAGACAAATAAGATGGTCTGGTACTCCCATCTCTTTAAGAACTTGCCACAGTTTGTTGTGATCCACACAATCAAAGGCTTTAGCATAGTCAATGAAGCAGAAGTAAATGTTTTTCTGGAACTCCCTAGCATTCTCCATGATCCAGCGTATGTTGGCAATTTGATCTCTAGTTCCTCTGCCTCTTCGAAATCCTGCCTGTACTTCTGGTAGTTCTCAATCCACATACTGCTGGAGTCTAGCTTGTAGGATTTTAAGCATAACTTTACTAGCATGTGAAATGAGTGCAATGGTGCGATAGTTTGAACATTCTTTGGCACTGCCTTTCTTTGGAATTGGAATGTAAACTGATCTTTTCCAATCCTGTGGCCACCTTTGAGTTTTCCAAATTTGCTGGCAAATTGAGTGTAGCACTTTTACTGCATTGTCTTTTAAGATTTTGAATAGCTCAGCTGGAATACTGTCACCTCCACTAGCTTTGTTGTTGCTCAGCTTTTCTAAGGCCCACTTCACTTCACATTCCAAGTTGTCTGGCTCAAGGTCAGTGACCACCTCATTGTGGTTATCAGGGACGTTAAGCTCGTTCTTGTATAGTTCTTCTGTGTAATTTTGCTCCCTCTTCTTAATCTCTTCTGCCTCTGTTAGGTCCCTGCCATTTTGGTTCTTTATCATGCCCATTTTTGCATGAAATATTCCCTTCATCTCTCCAATTTTCTTGAAGAGATCTCTGGTCCTCCTTATTCTATTGTTTTCTTCTATTTCTTTGCACTGTTCATTTAAGAAGGCATTCTTATCTCTTCTAGCTATTCTCTGGAATTCTGCATTCAACTGGGCGTATCTTTCTTTTTCTCCCTTGCCTTTCGCTTCCCTCCTTTCCTCAGTTATTTGCAAAGCTTCCTCAGACAGCCATTTTGGTTTCTTGCATTTCTTTTTCTTTGGGATGGTTTTACTTGCTACCTCTTGTACAGTGTTGCGAACCTCGGTCCATAGTTCTTCAGGCACTCTTGTCTGTCAGATCTAATTCCTTAAATCTATTTGTCATCTCTACTGTATATTCAACAGGGATATGATTAGTTCATACCTGAGTGGCCTAGTGATTTTCCATACTTTCTTCAGTTTAAGCCTAAACTTTGCAACGAGAAGCTCATGGTCTGAGCCAGTCAGCTCCTGGTCTTGTTTTTATTGACTGTATAGAGCTTCTCCATCTTTGGCTGCAGAGCACATAGTCAGTCTGATTTCTGTGTTGACCATCTGGTGATATCCATGTGTACAGCCATCTCTTGGGTTGTTGGAAAAGAGTTTTTGCTATGACCATCGTATTCTCTTGACAAAATTCTATCAGCCTGTGCCCTGCTTTATTTTGTACTCCAAGGCCAAACTTGCCTGTTATTCCAGTTATCTTTTGGCTTCCTACTTTAGCATTCCAGTCCCCCATGATGATAAGGACATCATTTTTGGTGTTAGTTCTATAAGGTGCTGTAGGGCTTCATAGAACCGGTCATTTTTATCCTCTTCAGCACTGGTGGTTGGGGCATAGACTTGGACTACTGTGATATTGAATGGTTTGCCTTGGATTCGAACTGAGATCATTCTGTCTTTTGGGGGATTGTATCCCAGTATTGCTTTTCTTACTCTTTTATTGACTATGAAGGCTACTACTCCATTTCTTCTGAGGGATTCTTGCCCGCAGTAGTATACCTGATGGTCATCTGAATTCAATCCACCCATTCTTGTTCATTTTAGTTCGCTGATTCCTAAGATGTCGATGTTCAGTCTTGTCATCTCTTGTTTGACCACGTCCAACTTGCCTTGATTCATGGATCTTACATTCCAGGTTCCTATGGAGAAAAAAATCTTTACAGCATCGGACTTTCCTTTCACCACCAGGCACATCCACAGCTGAGCGTCCTTTCAGCTTTGCCCCAGTCACTTCATTCTTCCTGGTGCTACTAGTACTATCCCTCTGCTCTTCCCGAGTAGCATATTGGACACCTTCCAACCTGAGGGGCTCATCTTCCAGTGTCATATCGTTTTGCCTTTTGGTACTGTCCATAGAGTTTTCATGGCAAAGATACTGGAGTGGGTTGCCATTTTCTTCTCCAGTGGATCACGTTTTGTCAGAACTCTCTGCTATGACCTGTCCATCTTGGGTGGCCCTGCACGGCATAGCTCATAGCTTCATTGAATTACGCAAGCCCCTTTGCCACGACAAGGCAGTAATCCATGAAGGGGTCAGAACATATATGTACATGCTTATTAATTCTAAAGGAGAGATGTCTCCCATTTTCTACACCTGTCAGATTAAGTAGGGGTACCAGGCACCAGAAGGTACTTAAAAACAATTCCTAGATGGTGACTCAAAGTTGGCCCCGATTTTAACTTCTATTATCCCCCTCCCTCCACTTGAGGCTTGTATTTTTCCCCATATACTCAAAGCATCTACTCAGGCAATTGATTATAAAATAATAATTATAAAATATGATTACATGATAATACTAAAAGCATATATATTTTTATTTTTAAATTTTCTTGCTACTTCCAGTTATTTTCCACACTAGGTTGAATGAGAGTGATTGCTCCAAGGGACTCGCAGGAGTCTTCTCCAGCACCATAGTTCAAAGGCCTCAATTCTTTGGCACTCAGCCTTTCTTATGCTCCAACTTTCACAGCCATACATTTCAACTAGGAAGACTATAGCCTTGGCTATATGCACTTTTGTTGGCAGGGTGATATCTCTGCTTTTTAGTGTGCTGTCTAGATTTTCCATGGCTTTCCTCCCCAGGAGCAAGCGTCTTTTAATTTCTTGGCTGCAGTCCCCATCTGCGGTGATCTTGGAGCCCAGGAAAATAAAATTTGTCACTACCTCCATTTCTTCCCCATCTATTTGCCAGGAATTGAGAGGGCCAGATGCCATGATCTTGGTTTTCTTAATGTTAAGTTTCAAGCCAACTTTTGCACTCTCCTTCTTCACCCACAACAAGAGGCTCTTTAGTTCCTCTTCACTTTCTGCCATTATTTTAAAGAGCTATAATTTGACTTTATATTTTGGGCTACACTATGGAAATCATAGTTTTGCTATTGAAAGCTCCTAAGTTTCAAAGCAAATATGGAGATTGCAAACTATTACTAGTGATCCCTACTTACCTGGAGAATGATACAATTAAATAGACTCTTGGAATATAACTTTTAGCATTCAAAGAAGCTAGGTTCATACAAGATTTTTAACTGGATATATTCTTCATGTATTTGTCACAGTTATGATGCCATCTTACCGTTTCTTTTTTTTTCCTTTTTTTTCAGCCTGGAGAGACGATCTATATATTAATAACATGGACACCACTAGAATGCGGCAAAATTCGAGAGCTCATAACTTTCATTGTAAATGATGTTGTAAAACATCGAGCAATTTTGCTAGGGAATGCTGAGCAGCCTGTAAAGAAAAAAGTAGGGAGCTCTTTAAAATCTTTCTTGTTCTGCTTATTAATAAAGTCAATCTTTGGCATGCAGAAGATCTATCTATGTAATAAGCTTTTCTGCATAAATTGTTGGCATGTTTGAAAGTGAAAAACCACATATCAATGTAATTAAAGATGCAGAAATGTAATAGGCCTATGACCTTTATAATTATTTAAAGTCTCCATAGCACTTATATCTGTATTCCTGTGCCACTTTTGAAATTTTTAGCCTATCTCTCTTGGTATCTTGAATTTTCCCCAACATTGGATTTTACAAAATGAAAAATAGGTATTGTAAATAAATATGCAGAAGAGGTACACAAATAGTAGAGGTAAAATACTGCAATACTGATGCCAATTTTGAAAATGAGAATCAGTGTTCCTTTGTAGTTACTTATAAATATGACATAGGCAGTATAAGCTTTAAATTTCATAGGGAAAATAAGGAAAATGACCATAATATAATACTTCCCTATATATATTTAATGTCATTTCAGAAAAATCTGTGGGATACTATTAAAAGAAGAATTCCTGTACAACAATCACGAAAAAGAGTGCCAGTCATTAAAAACATTAATAAAACTTTTCAGATGTCTGAACAAACAGAGAAAAATAGAAGCCCTCTTCAGTCCTGTGAGAACCTGGAAACGAGCTCAAACAGAATTTCCCCTAATGGAAATTCCTTAGTCATTTCAGAACATAAGCTTTCTATTTCCCCTATTAGTTCCATCAATCAGAAAAACCAACATGTCATTTATACTCCCCTATCATCTACGTATTCTGTTCCAGAAGCACAAGCATGTCATAAGTTATTAAATAATATAACAGAAACCCCTACTTTTACAACTCTATATGATAATGTTTTGGAAAAAAAGAAAGTACACCAAGATAATGTTATTAACTCAGCAGAAATAAATGCAAATTCCATCTGTACACCAGAACAATTGAACATATCTTTGAATCGTAGGAAGATTTTAAGTCCTGATTCTTTTGTAAACAATAGTTATAAAGTTACGGAAGAACTTGATGTAGCCACACCAATGCCTATTTCACCTGATCAGTTTTTAAGAGAGAATCAAATATTTACTCAGGCAAACCCAAAATGCAAACCAGTCTCCTTTACTTCAGATGTGAAATCATGTATATCAACAGCAAAATTTTCAAAACAGAAAGAAAAGATACAAGTTGTTTCATTTTTTATGGAACCTCAGCTTTACACCAAAGTTCCCAACAACACAAATGAAAGAAATCCTACAACATGTTCTTATGATAAGATTGAACAAAATGTCAGATCCAAAACAAGTACCGGTAATAAAGCTTGCTGCCTTCCTAGCAAAAAAAGGCCTTTGCTTTCTAGCACTGTTACCAAAACTAAACCCAATTCTGAAAGAAAAGAAACAAAGATGTTAAAAGTAAAATCTAAAAAAAGTCTTTGTAATGCAATAGAGCATTGTATGGACATTATCCCTGGAGGTTCAAACCTGGACACGTTGCCAAAACATCCAGTTATAGAAAGTGTTTCAAATGAAACTAAACGTATCAAAGATAAAGCCAGCTTCATTTATTTGGAATCATCTTCTCATAATCGTAAAAGAAAAAGTGGAGAATATTTAGAGGATGTTAATGGAAGAGAAGAATATGCAGAAAATTTAGGAAGAAAAAGAACTCTGAAGTCCTGTGACGAAAATGGAAGCAAGAGCGATTTGAAATTCTCAGTTTCCAAATCTCAGAATGGAGATAAGCAAAAGATGAGAAGTGGTAATGTAATTTAATTTTGAATCGGTATTCTGTTAGAATAATAATAATTTATGCAGCTCAGAGTGAAGCAATCTTTTGTTCTCATATTGTGATTGCAAAGTGATAAAACAGTTTGCTTATATAAATTCTTATTTTGCTTCAATTTCACGTTTTGGATGATTGGCTTTTTTATTTTTTCAGGTTTTGCATCTCAAAAATCTAAGAATTTTAAAAGAACAAAAAATATTGTTCCTGTTGCACAGTCTCAGCTGACTTTTGTGAAGCCTTTAAAAACAGGTAAACAAATTCCTGGCATTTTGCATTTTGAAATTTTTTTTTATAAAAATATTGTTAGAAATAATATTGGTAAAGTTTATCTAAAATACATTGAATGAAATAGTAAAAATAGCAAAAGTTAGAATTATATGGTTTGCCTTCTTTTCATTTTCGTACCACACCCTCTATTTTAGTCCAGGAAAAGCTGGCATGGGGTGTTGAAGGAAAAGTTGTTGGCTGAAGATGGTTGGTGATCTAACAGAGAGGGCACCTCCACATCTCCATTTCAAACCCATTTTTTTAGTTTATTTTTTGTAATTTTAATCTGTTTTTATATTTATAACTGTTCGGATATTTGTATATTTTATATAAAAATATTTTATATTTTATCCAGGCAATGTGTAAGCTGTTCAGAGTCACCTCGAACTGTGAGATAGCGCCAAATAAATTTAATAATATTATTTTCACAGTGGTTCAAATATATGAAGAATAGTTCTTTTTTAGGAAATATGTGGCATAAATTCGAATTTGTCTCATTAATCTAACATTTCATAACAGGTTTCATAGTCTTTAGCATGTATGGATGAGTTAATAAATTGTCACATATACTCTCCTTATTTTATTGCTTATATGGTAATTATAATGTATGGAATTTAACTATTGCTTCAGTAGGTTCTACTAGTCATTTTACCATATATGGGGTTGCATAAGCTGTGCTTGCTATAATTTTCCTAACTCTTGATACATGTTTATTTAAAAAATGTATGTGGCCATCCTTTTTATTTAACATGGCACTGGGTTATACAAACAACAATAAAAAACAAAATCCAACATAGTAAAATCCCAGTGTTATACATCCCCACATATCCATAAAAAACCTTTCTGGGCTCCAACTTTAGACTACCTTCTGAGAAAAGCTAGGTTTTCATGGCTGTTGAAAGACTAAGAAGACCTGTCATTTTAAGGGGGAAATTGTTCCATGTTACTGATGCTGGGATTTTTTTGGTGCTCATTCTCTGAACTCCATGAATGATGTGGCAAAGATCAAAAAAGTATCCTGTAGTCGTGATTTATGCCCATGAAGAGGCAGAGTGAAGGCTGACTTGGGAACTGAAAGGCAAACTCCTAGAGATGCCGTTTTCAGTCCCAGATGGCTAATTCTAGTTTACAATAATATATATTCTTATGAGTATAGACACAGTGTAGAACCTGATGAATTCTATATGTAGAATTATTGGTTGCATACACATTGAACAAGAAAGCCAAGTATAATAAAAAAAGAAATTAAACAAGGCTTAATTCTCAGGCTTGAGAATCTATGGAGAAAAATGGAGACTTGTGTGAAATCTTGAAACAACTGTTGCATTACAGTTGTTCATCTGTTCTGTTATCTCATATTTTGTAACACTGCAAAAAATTGGAAAGAGCCACTTTACGAAATTATTTAACATAAATCAACATTTATCAGTGTTAAAGCAGCCATGTCATTTGAAAGGCTTGGGCTGCTCCTTTGAAAGTTTGTCCCCACAACTTTTTATGCATTACACTTGATTGTTGCCAAAACGCTGAGAAACAATCAGTATTTATATGTTCATGCAGACCTGCCTCACTTTATTGGCAGTTATAGCAGTGTTGTTTATTAATGTACATTCATATTCAGATAACTGGGATAACCTTCAAAGCAGTCACACTAAGTAGAAATGCCAGTGTAAGAATTTATGCACTTCAAGAAATGTCTATTTCCAATCCTTTGCCCAGCACTTCCTAGACTTCATTTGCTGTTAGAAATTGAGCTTTGCTATATTCTCTTTAGGGACACGGTGGCTCAGTGGGTTAGGACGCTGAGCTTGTCGATCAGAAGGTTGACAGTTTGGCGGGTCGAATCCCGAGTGCCGCGTAAGAGAGTGAGCGCCTGTTACTCGTCCCAGCTTCTGCCAACCTAGCAGTTCGAAAGCACGTAAAAATGCAAGTAGAAAAATAGGGACCACTACGGTGGGAAGGTAACAGCGTTCCGTGCACCTTTGGCGTCCAGTCATGCCGGCCACATGACCACGGAGATGTCCTCAGACAAGCGCTGGCTCTTTGGCTTTCAAACGGAGATGAGCACCGGCCCCTAGAGTTGGAAACGACTAGCACGCATGTGCAGGGGAAACTTTACCTTTATATTCTCTTTAGTACTTCAGTGTTTCAGCAAAAACAATAATATGACTTAATTATTTTAAAAGATATTCCTAGGCATCCAATGCCTTTTGCGGCAAAGAATATGTTTTACGATGAGCAGTGGAAAGAAAAACAACAACGAGGTTTTACATGGTGGTTGAATTTTGTACTTACTCCTGATGACTTTACTCTGAAAACAGACATTTCACAAGGTAAGGCTGATTAATGACATCTTAATATTTGAAGAGATAAGAGTAGTTGCAAAATATAAGAACTGTTCTGTGTTCCAAAAATTAGCTGTGTATAAGCATAAAAACTTTTCATTACAGTTCTTTCATGCATCTGCACATTTATTACAACTACCTAGTAATATAATTGTGTAGTACCTGCTACTATTATCTGAAGTCATCCTGACAATCAGATTAAAGGGTCTTTTCTCTTGGTTGGTGGACTTGCTTAGGATTTGGTGTTAATTGTGCTCAGCAAATTTCAGCCATCTGGCTTTCCTAATGACAATCCAATAATATATATGTTTATTCTAATAAATTGATTTACATGTTAGATATATGATATTTGTTCTTAATAGGAATTTTACAGCCCCACAAATCTTTTCGGCATTTAGTAGCCATCTCCTTTACTGTGGTATGCATTGCTCTTAATTACCACTTTTCTTTCTGATCAGTCCCTAGTCTTCTCAGTTTTTCAACGTTGCTTAAAGTAATGTCTTGTTTTCTTTTGTTTTTGGTTGAGTTTTGAGAATTGGATAGAATGTAGCACAGGTAATCCTCGCTTAATTTCCTAGAATTACTTAGGATCTGCTTTTAAAGTTCTGGTGGTCATACGGGCACTGTGATGACCCAGAGCCCAGCACGGAGGCAAAGCAGTTGGCTGGCAAGAGAAACAGTCCTTTAATAACTGCCAATGTTCCCCAAGAGCTCCCACATAAGCTGGCAAGCCTTCAACCAAAGCACACACACACACACATTCCGTTCAGCCGCCTCTGGCTGATGGCAATTTCAATACAGCCGGAGAAGTATTCAATATCCTTAAAGCCAGGCAAATAACAAGAAAACAAAACAGAAACTTAATGAGTCCTTTTAAATCTCAGCTTGCCTGCAGTCTGAAGGCAGAGACTCAGAAATACAGTCTGCGGTCGTAAAGCAGGAAACCAGCCGGTCCGGTATTCAAGATGTCCAGGTTAAACAAAGACGAGCACAATTCACAACTGTCTCAAGATACCACGTTTGTTCCCAACAAATTCCCCATTCCACAGCGTCTCCTTACATCTTAATCCCCAGGTGTGCCTTGTGGAATGGGCCCGGACGCTCTCCTCCTGAGCAATCGAGCCTGCCTCCGTTGTTCTCTCCTCCTCTCTGGTCTCCTTTCTCTAGGATCAGGTGGGGGGGGGCTTGCTCCTCACCTGAACTCTGCCTCCCCTGTTCCAAACCTGAAGGGCCCTGGCCTGCCTCAGCCTGCTCTTCCCCACAGTCCTCCAAAGCCAGAGGCACCTCCTGGGCCTCAACAGGGTCCTGCTCCAGCTCCCTGTCCTCCTCGGATTCAGGCTCGGAGGGAGGCATGACAGGCGCACACACACACACACACACACACACACACACACACACAGAGAGAGAGAGAGAGAGCAATCATGTGTTCATATTTTGGATACCTGGCAACTGGCTCACATTTTTAGCTGCTTGCAGCATCTTGCAGTCAACGTGGCTACAATTTGGAGCAGTTCTTTGCCAGTTTCTTCTGGTTTCAAGCAAAAATGCCAATTGATGAAAATGCATTTGCTTAACGACCACCATAAAAAAAGAATTTAAAATTGGTGTGGTCATATAGTGACTCACTGAATGACCAGGAAATATCAGAAAAAGCAAGTTAATCAAGGAAGTACATGAAATAATAATTTTTAAGATGAGATTGTGTAAGTTTTTAAACACATACAACTCTTTTCTCTTTATTAGTTAATGCAGCATGTCTCATCCTGGGAACAGAGACTTATAAAACCAGTGTTCCTAAAGCACCAACAAAAGAAGAAGCATCATTAAGAGCATATACAACTCGATGCAAATTAAACAAACTTCGCAGGTCAGCTTGTCGTTTATTTACCTGTGATGAAATGGTGAAAGCAATAAAAAGGCTGGAGATTGAGATTGAAGCAAAACGCTTGCTAGTTCGAAAAGACAGACATCTTTGGAAGGATATTGGTAAGAATATAGTTTTGTTTTGGGGGGGGTGGCTTAAGAAAATTGATGGATAAACTGAC
Source organism: Vipera berus (assembly GCF_964194415.1). Classification (NCBI taxonomy): domain Eukaryota; kingdom Metazoa; phylum Chordata; class Lepidosauria; order Squamata; family Viperidae; genus Vipera; species Vipera berus. The sequence goes on from NC_138204.1 coordinate 96,100,296, forward strand.
CGTGCCTCTGCTACTGTTGTCATCAATATCTTTCTGTAACATTATTCAGAAATGCTTTCATTACATAATGATTTTGCCCCTGTCTTTCATTCAGGAGAACGACAGAAAATCCTCAACTGGATTTTATGTTACAATCCACTATGGTTGCGCATAGGCCTAGAAGTGAGTGTGATTTGTAATGATTGTTCTGTAAGCAGTATCTCATTTTGTGAAGTCTAACGATTATCATGATACAAGGAACTGTTCAAGACCAGGATAAGATACTCTTTAATGCAAAATTCTTCTGGTTGGGAACGTATCGGTTAACATGAATAGGTATCAGTGGCCAAAACAAGTGAAGTGTTTTGTGGCTCATTAAACTGATTTGCAGTGATAAGAACAGCTGCATTAACATAATATGATATATTGTTTTCTTCCTTTTCCATATATTGTTCTATTGCTTCCTAAAATATTCTGTGAAGATAAACTTATAGGAATACAGACTCAATGAAATTAATGATATGTTTGTTTACCAAGTAATTACAAAAATTTGAATGTCATCCTAGTGCTACAATAGTTTTATTCATATTTTGAACTATTTTCACCCTTTTCTTTTTGTCAGACAATCTTTGGTGAACTGATTGCTTTGGAAAGTAACAGTGATGTGATGAGTTTAGCAGTATTTATACTTAATCGCTTGTTGTGGAACCCAGATATTGCAGCTGAATACAGACATCCAACTGTGCCTCACCTTTATCGTGACGGTAAAGTTTTTCTTTGCTATTACATAATTGTATTTCAAAACAGAGCAAGTTTACTATAGTGGTTAAAGGCACCAGACTAGAAACTGGGAGAATATGAGTTTTAGTGCTGCCTTAGGCATGAAGCCAGCCAGGTGTCCTTGGATGAGTCATTTTCTATCCTAAGGAGAAGGAAATGGCAAACATTTCCAAAAATGTTAAAAAAAAATTCCATGTAGGAGTCCAGATTGACTGAAAACAACAAAGGTAAAAAATAGCTAGAAGAAGCATCTATATAAAAAAAAATACTGCATTTATAGGTCATGAAGAAGCATTGTCCAAATTTACACTGAAAAAACTTCTACTACTGGTTTGCTTCCTTGATCGTGCCAAAGTGTCTCGAATTATTGAACACGACCCTTGCTTATTCTTCAAAAATGCAGAATTTAAGGTATTCTCACTTGTCTTGAATTATGTTTGCCTATAATCTGTACATATTTGTGTGTTTGAAAGACACAAGCCATGCTAATTTCTTTAGAATATTTTTTAAATACAAGATTGTTTTTTTCAGGGCTGATTAGAATTTAATCAACAATGGGTTTATTACAAATTTTTGATCTACATGATATGTAACTAGCAGTTTTATTAATGATTGCAATTAATGTCCATAATATTAAAAACAAAGTATACAGCTAGCAGTAATATTTATATTATAGTTCGCTAACTTAGTACTCATTAATTACGTAGGATAGTAGCTCTATTGTATATGTGTACTGATGTTTTTTCCCTTTATTTCTAGTCTAGTAAAGAAATACTACTAGCATTTTCCCGGGACTTTCTAAGTGGAGAAGGTGATCTTTCACGTCACCTTGGCTTCTTGGGTTTCCCTGTTAATCACGTACAGACTCCACTTGATGAATTTGACTTTGCAGTTACAAATTTAGCTACAGACTTACAATGTGGCATTCGTCTTGTGTAAGTTTTTGCTGAATTTTGTCATTACAGTTACAAAAGTATGTTGCATGAAGAAATTAATTACTTTTTAATATGAAATATATGTATTTAAGGAGAACTTTAGAACTGCTGTCATCAGAGTGGACTCTTTCCAAAAAATTAAGAGTACCCGCAATCAGCAGAACTCAGAAGATGCATAATGTTAAACTTGCTTTTGAGGTATTGAATGATCGTGGAATTCAATTGAAAGATGAGCATGGTAAGTTCTAGAAAGTAATGGGGAAGTGGTATCTTACAGGTCTGTTGATATTGCTTTTCATCAATGAGTTTTATTTGTCTATAGGTTCAACCATTGACACAAAGGATGTTGTAGATCGACATAGAGAGAAAACGTTTGCCTTGTTATGGAAAATAGTGTTCGCTTTTCAGGTACTGCATAATCATTGGTTTAATTTATCTTTAGAGCATAAAATAAAGTTATTCTCTTTCTTCAGAATGTCAGCAAACAATGGTCTGTGCGTGAAACTTACTATGGTATTACTTTGTTTCATGCATAAAGCCATTGTGTAAAAGTAGATGTACAGTACTCAATTTTAGAAAAAAATTCAAAATAGATGACAACACCAATAAAAGTATATTTATTAACATTTGGAGGGCTTTCATGGAAAGCTGTCATACAGAGTAGCAGCTATGGATATTAAGATTTGAAACCTTTAAAATATACACAGAAATTATTAAGAAATTGATTAGTATCATTATTTAATTTAAATTACATTTTTAATTTTTATCATTTTTCAGCACTGTATGCATATGGTAGCTGCATAATTCCAAGAAAAAAACAGTTGCTTTAAAGCATTGCAGGTAGAGTTTATGGTAGCGCTGTTTCATATTTCAGAGCATCTTTTTAGTATTGAGAGCAAAGTACTTCAGAGTCCTAATTAGTTTACTTTAAATAATATAGGCTTATATACATAGCTATATGGGACTGGTTTCCTAGATTAAGACATTATTTTCACAGTCTGAATTATTGGAACTTTCTCTGGACTGTTTTCATAATCTGAACAAAATCAACACTTTTGAAAATGTGTAATATCCTACACTTTACCTGCCATTTTAGTTTTGATAATTTGTGTCTTAGCAATTTGTTGAGACTTGGTATGTTTTAACATCCTTTACTCAGAATGATTTTTAAAATTTCATCACTAATACTCTGTTTAATTATTTCACTATATAAGGAATGCATTATGAATATAATGGTAGTTGGATCTTATTTAGGTGGATATTTGTCTTGATGTGGATCAGCTAAAAGCAGAAATTGCTTTCTTAAAAAACTTGAAAGTTACAAAATTAAAAAGACCTGATGTGGAATCTGTCAGCGTGGGAAATGACACCAGCAGGTCTTATTCATATGACAGCTATGGTGACAATGTAAAACTGCTGATGGACTGGGTGAATGTTGTCTGTGGATTTTACAACATTAAGGTAAATAATTATTTCCTTAAACAATTTCACAAAGCAGACTATTCTGAGTATGGTAGTTATTAAACTTGATCAAATGTAATAAAAGTGAATTGAAATGTTGAGACAAGTGTATTTATGTTTTGATTATGTATTTATTATATGTATAATATTGCTGCAGTGAAAATTACAATATTAAAGCAAAAGTTGATATGATTTATTTATCATAGTATAGCATTTGCTACTGTCCAGTCTCTTGATACAGTTCATTGATGCTAAACTGCATCATGTAAATAGTTGCTTGCTGGTGGAGTATCATGATGATGATGATTTAAACCAATTTAATGGCACAAAAAAGCTACAAACATAATGGCCTGGTAGTATGATTGTGCTTAACATATAAAAGATAGTACTGTATGTTATTCAAAAGTATATTGCATATTGTTAGATTAAATCACTTTCCTATAAATTACTTTGCTTAAGAAATTATGTGATACTGATTCCTTTTAAACTCATTAATTTTTCTACTAGTCAGTGTTATGCTAAGTCAATTATTTACTTCGATGTTAAATATTTAAATACGCTTATAATATGGTCATATATTCCTCTGTTTTAGTTCCAACAATTTGTAACACTAATAATAAATAATAAATCATGTGCTGAATTCTTTAAATAAGAACAGAGCTTAAATACAAACTTATTGATGCTTCAGGTTAGTTTAGCAAAACTGAAGGATGAGATCTGTCTCAAAATGTGTGCTTTTTTTTTTTTACAAAACCACTGCAGAATGTTTGTGTCATCTAGTTGTTGTGGAATAATACTCTCTCAAGAGTAATATTCTGTAGAGTAAGGATTTCCAAACTATTTGGCATCATATTTTCTTTTGGTTTTTTATGTTTTATGTTTATTTAAATGTATTCAAAAGTATTTGGATACATTTTTCTTGTAACAAAAAAAGAAAATGTAATTTAACATAAAAATAATAGAAGTAAAATGAATTTGCTAACCTAGTCCCCACCTTTCCTCCACAATTTACTACTCATAGAGCCTTGTTTCTTTCCTATCAGCCTGCTTGTCTCCCAATCTTAAACTGACTTAAAAAAACTCACTTTAAGTTAGTACATAAGAAAAGGTAGACTTCTACATGTTGCCTTTTTAAAATAAAAGATGTTTGTGAAAAAGAAAAAATCCAGAGGAATAGGTCCTAAATAAGTTATTTATCTCAGAATTAATGCTTTAGAACTGTTTTAAGGTAGATTTATTTATTTATAGATTTAGATTTTTACAATGATCACAGAGCTACCATTGGGAGCAACATTCACTTTTTAATTTTCTTTATTCTAGGTGGAAAATTTCACAGTGTCCTTTTCAGATGGAAGAGTGTTATGTTATTTGATTCATCATTATCACCCATGTTATGTGCCTTTGGAGGCTGTATGTAAACACACTACTCAAACAGTAGAATGTACCAGAAATGGCCCTCTTGGGCTGAATTCCTCTTCTGAATCTGATGCTTCTCTAAATCTAATAAAGGAAACTTTTGATCAAAGTGAGTTCATTAAAAATACAGCTGGCTTCAAAGCAGGTTGAAATTATGAGTTACTATTATTTCTGGTTTAATATATTTCATTTTTCATGTTTTTGCTTACAAAGCTATTAGTACTTCAGTGCTTTATAAAGAACTTCTTGACAATGAAAAGAGAAATTTTCAGCTGATTAATGCTGCAGTTTCTGATCTGGGAGGTATTCCAGCTATGATTCAGCATTCAGACATGTCTAATACAATACCTGATGAGAAGGTAATCAGTCAGGTCATTAAAATTCAAAGTTGTTTTGTTTCCTTACAACATAGTAAGTTTCTGTTTGTATGTTCTCTCTTTTTAGGTAGTCATTACTTATGTGTCATTTCTGTGTTCAAGACTTATAAGTCTTTCTAAAGAGATTCGAGCAGCTCTGTTGATTCAATCTGCTTGGAGAAAATACAGATTGAAAATAAAACTTGCTGAGGTATTCAGTTCCTTTCTATTTTGTTCTTTATTGTCTACTCAGACTACTTCTATTGGAAGAAAAGAGGATTGTCTATATTATTATTTTTTCAGACCAAGAAGCAAAAATCTAACGCAGTAGTTGTAATTCAAAAGCACTGGAGAAGATATTTGGCTGTACTGGAACTTCAGAAATTAAAAAAGGCAGCGCAAGAAGAAACTGGAAGAATTGTAATCCAGGTATAATGGACCGTATAAGTCAAAATAAATCAATTTTACTTAAGATGATTAAGAGATGTAGTTTTTATTCGTGAAACCATCAAATTTCAAGTTCAAATAAATAAAGGTTTCACTGGGAGAATATTTGTTGGTCTTCATATTTTATTAAAAAAAAAACCCCTGAACAAACAAATGCATAACTTGTGTTGTCTTCTTGTTATTCAGAGATGGCAAGAGGCTGTAATTGTCCTTCAAGCTTGGTACAGAATGAAGAGAGAGAGGCAGCGGTTTTTAAAGATGTCTGGAGCTGCATCTGTCATTCAAATACACTATCGTGCACATAGAGAACAAACCTTTCAGAGACAGAAGTTTTTGCAAATCCAAAAGGCAACTTTGTGTTTGCAAGCAAGCTACAGGGGTTTTAAAATTCGAAGAATGCTAAGACACCAACACATGGCTGCTACAAAAATCCAGACTATGTACAGGGCTTATGCTGCTAGGATAAAATATCAAAGTTTGATTCAAGCGTCCGTCGTGATTCAGAGATGGTACAGGACTTCTAAAAGGGGATCCAAAATAAGAAAAAAATTCCAGAAAACAAAGGCAGCTGTGATTTCCTTGCAGGCAGCTTTGCGTGGTTGGCAAGTGAGAAAATGGCTTCAGAGGCAGCATGTTGCTGCAATTACTATACAATCTGCCTACAGAAAGTATAAAGCTATGAAAAAATTCAGAATGGTGAGACGTGCTGCTCTTACTATACAGCGGCGTTGTCGAGCTCACCTCTCAAGTAAAAAACAGCAACAGGAATATATTGTTCTTCGCAATAGCACCATATTATTCCAGGCAACTTGGAGAGGAACTATTGTGAGGAGGCAAATCAAAAGACAGCATCAGGCTGCAGTGACTATTCAGTCCTATTACAGGATGTATGAGAATCAAGTTAAGTTTAAACATTTCAGGGATGCTGCAGTTACAATTCAGAGATGGTATCGTGCCCGTAATGCACAACAAAAATATCTTGCTTTAAAGGAAGCAGCTGTCAAAATGCAGGCAATTTACCGAGGATTGAGAGAGAGGCGAAAAATCCAGCGCATGAACCAAGCAGTTATTTGTATCCAGTCCATGTTTAAAATGCATCAGAGTAATGTTCAATATAGGGCCCTGAAAAGGTCAGCTATTATAATTCAAGCACGATACAGAGCTTTTTGCAGAGGCCAGAAAGATCGGAAAAAATATCTGGCAATTAGAAAGTCATCTCTTATCCTTCAAGCAGCCTACAGAGGCATGAAAATTAGACAGGAATTGAGAAGTAGGCACCAGTGCATACTAGTTATTCAGTCCTATTATCGAATGTACAGAGAACGGAAAGCTTATTTAAAGTTAGTTGCAGCAACAAAAGTGATTCAATGTTGGTATCGTGCTTCCAGAGATAAAAATGCTCAGATACAAATGCTCAGATACAAATACAAAATGATGAAGATTTCTGCTCTCCAAATCCAGGCTGCTTTCCGAGGCATGAAAATTAGAGTCCTTTTGAAAAAGATGCACATGGCTGCCATCATCATTCAAAGAAATTTTAAAGCTTTCGTTCAGAGGCGTAAATTTATTTTTCTTAAATCAGCCGCTGTGACAATTCAGAGAAGGTATCGAGCTACAGTACTCTCAAAACGGCAACGCGATAAGTTCCTTCATTTACGTAGAGCCGTGATTGTAATACAGTCTACCATCAGAGGCCTGCTTGTTAGGAGATTCCTAAAGCAAATGCATCTGGCTGCTGCTGTTATCCAGGCAACCTTTCGAATGCACATAGCCTACATTCAATACAGAACTATGAAGTCTGCTTGTGTTGTAATACAGCAACATTATAGGGCATACCGAAAAGGTAAGCAAGCCAGAGCTTGGTACTTGAAACAGTGTCGCTCTGCTTTAATTCTTCAGGCAGCTTACAGAGGAATGAAAGTGAGGCATGTGTTAAAGAAGAAACACGAAGCTGCAGTAGTCATACAAAGTAACTATAGAAAACACAGGCAATGGAAGTCCTACAAAAATATTCAGTGGGCAGTCAGACTCATCCAGGTGAGAGTCAGAGCCAACCAAGAGGGCAGAATTGCAGTCCAGCAATATTCCTCCGTTAAGAAAGCTGCCATCTGCATTCAGAAAGCTTTTCGCAGGATGAAGGCAAGAAACCAAGAAAGGCAGGAAGCAGCTATCTTGCTTCAGCGGAACTTTAAAATGCAAAGAGCACGTAAAAGTTACCTTACCTTAAAAGCGGCTGCTATATGTCTTCAGAGGAAGTATAGGGCATTGTTTGTGATGAGAAGACAAGCTAAAGAATATGCTTCTGTTCGTGCAAAAATTATTTGTGTGCAATCTTTCTATAGAGGCTTTAAAATACGGAAAGAAGTCAAACGCCAGCATTTAGCAGCAACAGTGATTCAGGCAACATTTAGAATGTATAAAGTTAAGCTAGCTTACCAGAAACTGAGATATGCTACAGTTACCGTGCAGAAGTACTATCGATCACATCTAAAGGAAAAACATCAAAGTACACATCAGACAATTCAGAAATCTATAATAAATCAGGTTGCTTGCAGAGGAACAAAAATACAGCCAGAACTGGACACCATGCATGTTTCGGCAACTATAATCCAATCTCTTTATCGGATGTATGTACAGCAAAAGCATTACAAATTGATATGCTGGGCTGTGATAATTATACAGTCTGCCTATCGTGGAATGGTAGCACGCAAGATAGCAAAGAAAATGCATGCAGCAAGAAACAGACAGTTGTGTCATATAGCTGTGAATTGTAGAACTGAAGCTATGGAATCAAAGAGTCAGTGCTGTACAAATGAAGCCACAGAACAATACCAGAAATATTGGAAAGCTGCAGTTTTGATACAACAGCATTACCGATTTTACCTGACTATGAAACATCATCCAATGGTTTATTTACTAACACATAAGAGAATAATTCTTTTGCAAGCTACAGTGAGAGGTTTCATTGAACGACGAAGGTTTTCCAGAATGAAAAGAAGTACAATAAAAATACAGGTATTTAAAAAAATCACTTTTCTCCAGCATTAATTGCTTCCAGAATAAGCTTGAATTAAATATCATTTGATACAATTTAACTACAAATTAAAAGCAAAATTATGTAAGTCCAGTACCTTTAAGATATGGTATATCCTTTTATAGCTGTCACTCACCTATGTTAGCCTGCTGCTTTCATAATTACATATTATGAGACCATGAGCTCAAGTTTCATTTATATCTCTTTAAAACAGAAATGGTATCGAGGAAACTGGCAGAGGAGGAAATACCTGCAATATCGTAAGAAAATTATTATAATACAAAGAATGGTGAGAAGATGGATTAGCTGCAGAACTATAAATACACCTGGAATTCCAAAAGACATAAACCCCAAAATTGTTAGCACTGGAGTAACAAAATTTCAGGTAAGTAAATTTCCAGAAAAATTACCGTATATACTTGAGTATAAGCCGAATTTTTCAGCCCACTTTTTGGGCTGAAAAATTCCACTTCGGCTTATACTCCAGTCAACAAAAAAAACTTACCGAGGACTTGTGCGCGGCCGAGGCTTTGGTGCTTCCGGGATCGCGCGCACCTCTCCCAAGCCACCGCCATCCGAGACCTGCCGAAGTTTGGGGAGGTTTGGGGAGGTGCGCGCGCACCTCCCCAAACCTCCCCAAACGTCGGCAGGTCTCCGTTCCTCCTGCCGACGTTTGGGGAGGTTTGGGCGCCTCCCCAAACCTCCCCAAACGTCGGCAGGTCTCCGTTCCTCCTGCCGACGTTTGGGGAGGTTTGGGCGCCTCCCCAAACCTCCCCAAACGTCGGCAGGTCTCCGTTCCTCCTGCCGACGTTTGGGGAGGTTTGGGCGCCTCCCCAAACCTCCCCAAACGTCGGCAGGTCTCCGTTCCTCCTGCCGACGTTTGGGGAGGTTTGGGCGCCTCCCCAAACCTCCCCAGGTCTCCGTTCCTCCGCGCAGACCTGCCGACGTTTGGGGAGGTTTGGGCGCCTCCCCAAACCTCCCCAGGTCTCCGTTCCTCCTGCCGACGTTTGGGGAGGTTTGGGCGCCTCCCCAAACCTCCCCAGGTCTCCGTTCCTCCGCGCAGACCTGCCGACGTTTGGGGAGGTTTGGGCGCCTCCCCAAACCTCCCCAAACGTCGGCAGGTCTCCGTTCCTCCTGCCGACGTTTGGGGAGGTTTGGGCGCCTCCCCAAACCTCCCCAGGTCTCCGTTCCTCCGCGCAGACCTGCCGACGTTTGGGGAGGTTTGGGCGCCTCCCCAAACCTCCCCAGGTCTCCGTTCCTCCGCGCAGACCTGCCGACGTTTGGGGAGGTTTGGGCGCCTCCCCAAACCTCCCCAGGTCTCCGTTCCTCCTGCCGACGTTTGGGGAGGTTTGGGCGCCTCCCCAAACCTCCCCAGGTCTCCGTTCCTCCGCGCAGACCTGCCGACGTTTGGGGAGGTTTGGGCGCCTCCCCAAACCTCCCCAAACGTCGGCAGGTCTCCGTTCCTCCTGCCGACGTTTGGGGAGGTTTGGGCGCCTCCCCAAACCTCCCCAGGTCTCCGTTCCTCCGCGCAGACCTGCCGACGTTTGGGGAGGTTTGGGCGCCTCCCCAAACCTCCCCAAACGTCGGCAGGTCTCCGTTCCTCCTGCCGATGTTTGGGGAGGTTTGGGCACCTCCCCAAACCTCCCCAAACGTCGGCAGGTCTCCGTTCCTCCGCGCCCTGCCTGCCTGCTTCTTTCCGCAGCGGAAAGAAGCAGGCAGGCAGGGCGCGGAGGAACGGAGACCTGCCGACGTTTGGGGAGGTTTGGGCGCCTCCCCAAACCTCCCCAAACGTCGGCAGGTCTCCGTTCCTCCTGCCGACGTTTGGGGAGGTTTGGGCGCCTCCCCAAACCTCCCCAAACGTCGGCAGGTCTCCGTTCCTCCTGCCGACGTTTGGGGAGGTTTGGGCGCCTCCCCAAACCTCCCCAGGTCTCCGTTCCTCCGCGCAGACCTGCCGACGTTTGGGGAGGTTTGGGCGCCTCCCCAAACCTCCCCAAACGTCGGCAGGTCTCCGTTCCTCCTGCCGACGTTTGGGGAGGTTTGGGCGCCTCCCCAAACCTCCCCAGGTCTCCGTTCCTCCGCGCAGACCTGCCGACGTTTGGGGAGGTTTGGGCGCCTCCCCAAACCTCCCCAGGTCTCCGTTCCTCCTGCCGACGTTTGGGGAGGTTTGGGCGCCTCCCCAAACCTCCCCAGGTCTCCGTTCCTCCGCGCAGACCTGCCGACGTTTGGGGAGGTTTGGGCGCCTCCCCAAACCTCCCCAAACGTCGGCAGGTCTCCGTTCCTCCTGCCGACGTTTGGGGAGGTTTGGGCGCCTCCCCAAACCTCCCCAGGTCTCCGTTCCTCCGCGCAGACCTGCCGACGTTTGGGGAGGTTTGGGCGCCTCCCCAAACCTCCCCAAACGTCGGCAGGTCTCCGTTCCTCCTGCCGACGTTTGGGGAGGTTTGGGCACCTCCCCAAACCTCCCCAGGTCTCCGTTCCTCCGCGCAGACCTGCCGACGTTTGGGGAGGTTTGGGCACCTCCCCAAACCTCCCCAGGTCTCCGTTCCTCCGCGCAGACCTGCCGACGTTTGGGGAGGTTTGGGCGCCTCCCCAAACCTCCCCAAACGTCGGCAGGTCTCCGTTCCTCCTGCCGACGTTTGGGGAGGTTTGGGCACCTCCCCAAACCTCCCCAGGTCTCCGTTCCTCCGCGCAGACCTGCCGACGTTTGGGGAGGTTTGGGCGCCTCCCCAAACCTCCCCAAACGTCGGCAGGTCTCCGTTCCTCCTGCCGATGTTTGGGGAGGTTTGGGCGCCTCCCCAAACCTCCCCAGGTCTCCGTTCCTCCGCGCAGACCTGCCGACGTTTGGGGAGGTTTGGGCGCCTCCCCAAACCTCCTCAAACGTCGGCAGGTCTCCGTTCCTCCTGCCGACGTTTGGGGAGGTTTGGGCACCTCCCCAAACCTCCCCAGGTCTCCGTTCCTCCGCGCAGACCTGCCGACGTTTGGGGAGGTTTGGGCGCCTCCCCAAACCTCCCCAAACGTCGGCAGGTCTCCGTTCCTCCTGCCGATGTTTGGGGAGGTTTGGGCGCCTCCCCAAACCTCCCCAGGTCTCCGTTCCTCCGCGCAGACCTGCCGAAGTTTGGGGAGGTTTGGGCGCCTCCCCAAACGTCGGCAGGTCTGCGCGAGGTTTGGGGAGGCGCCCAAACCTCCCCAAACGTCGGCAGGAGGAACGGAGACCTGCCGAACGGAGACCTGCCGAACGGAGACCTGCCGACGTTTGGGGAGGTTTGGGGAGGCGCCCAAACCTCCCCAAACGTCGGCAGGTCTCCGTTCCTCCTGCCGACGTTTGGGGAGGTTTGGGCGCCTCCCCAAACCTCCCCAAACGTCGGCAGGTCTCCGTTCCTCCTGCCGATGTTTGGGGAGGTTTGGGCGCCTCCCCAAACCTCCCCAGGTCTCCGTTCCTCCGCGCAGACCTGCCGAAGTTTGGGGAGGTTTGGGCGCCTCCCCAAACGTCGGCAGGTCTGCGCGACGTTTGGGGAGGTTTGGGGAGGCGCCCAAACCTCCCCAAACGTCGGCAGGAGGAACGGAGACCTGCCGACGTTTGGGGAGGTTTGGGGAGGCGCCCAAACCTCCCCAAACGTCGACAGGTCTGCGCGGAGGAACGGAGACCTGGGGAGGTTTGGGGAGGCGCCCAAACCTCCCCAAACGTCGGCAGGAGGAACGGAGACCTGGGGAGGTTTGGGGAGGCGCCCAAACCTCCCCAAACGTCGGCAGGTCTGCGCGGAGGAACGGAGACCTGGGGAGGTTTGGGGAGGCGCCCAAACCTCCCCAAACGTCGACAGGAGGAACGGAGACCTGCCGACGCTTGGGGAGGCGCCCAAACCTCCCCAAATGTTGGCAGGTCTGCGCGGAGGAACGGAGACCTGGGGAGGTTTGGGGAGGCGCCCAAACCTCCCCAAACGTCGGCAGGAGGAACGGAGACCTGCCGACGTTTGGGGAGGTTTGGGGAGGCGCCCAAACCTCCCCAAACGTCGGCAGGTCTCCGTTCCTCTGCGCCCTGCCTGCCTGCTTCTTTCCGCAGCGGAAAGAAGCAGGCAGGCAGGGCGCGGAGGTCCGGAGACCTGCCGACGTTTGGCGAGGTTTGGGGAGGTGCACGCGCACCTCCCCAAACCTCCCCAAACTTCGGCAGGTCTCCGGACGGCGGCGGCTTGGGAGAGGTGCGCGCGATCCTGGAAGCACCGAAGCCTCGGCCACGCGCAAGTCCTCGGTAAGCTTCGGGCGGTCACTTGCTTCGCGTCTCCTGAGGGAAGGGGGGCGACTGGAGCGGGCGTGTTTCCTTGCCTGCTGGGCGCCGCGATTTGCCCGGGGAACGCGCGGGCCCCGAATGGCAGCGTGGAGCGAGGAAGCGGACAGCCAGGGCTTCCCCGAGAGCCGCGGCCACACAGAGTATTCCTGTGTATTCAGGCTTGCAAAATGGCGGATCGAGCCTCTGCTGGCGGCAGAGGCTTGCAGAGCGCGGATCCAGCCTCCGCCGGCGGCGGAGGCTTGCAGAACGGCGGATCGGCTTATACTCGAGTCAACAACTTTTCCCAGTTTTTGGGGGTGAAATTGGGGGTCTCGGCTTATACTCGAGTCGGCTTATACTCAAGTATATACGGTAAGCAGTTTAGCAATGTGCATAAAAGACAAAGTTTGTTTCAAACCCAAATATTTTCTTTTGGATTTTTTTGGGGGGAGGACATGCAGTGATCCAGGTAAAAGAAATAAAATCTGCTTGTAATGCAGTTTCTGTTGTTCATGACTTAATTGTGGATATTTGGATATTTGATATCCACATTTAAATATTACCATCTTGTAGGACTTTAGAATTATACCTTTTCTATAGCAGCTCCTCCCTTCTGAGATCTGACGGGCCCCTTCATGTCTGTTCTTCCAGAGAGTACGTAAAACCTGGCTCCCAGGCAGTGGAATAAGGCCGTGGTGGCGAACCTATGGCACGCGTGCCACAGGTGGCACGCAGAGCCCTCTCTGTTTGGCACACGTCCCGTCGCCCCAGTCCTAGGCCTTCAGCTGGGTTTTATAAAACCTTTTCGCTTTAGGTCTCTGCTGCCGTGTGCAAGAAAACCCAGTTTCAATCAATCAATCAATTTCAACTTCTGGTGGGGAAAAAAAAGATCTCGCAAAGTTGGAATTGATTGATTGAACTTTTTAGTCCCACCCAGTCTGCCGTTACCACTGCAGCCACGCCTACCCAATGGGCTACAGCCACCCAATGGGCCACGCCCACCCAGCACCCGACAATACATAAGTGGGTTTTGGGTTGCAGTTTGGGCACTCGGTCTCTAACAGGTTCGCCATCACTGGAATAGGGCAAGCCCAAGGTGGGTTGAGAATCTCAGTGCATAAAAGAAATGTGTCTGAGGCACAGAGTTTTTCTATTTTTATTGTTATTGTTGGTTTTTATAATTGTTTATATCGCTTTATTGTTTGTAAGCTAAGCAGAGTTTTAAGATGGACAGCTATATGAATATTTTTTTAAAAAAATAGTCAAATTTGCTCATTCTGCTTCAGATCAACTGACTAAAAACTTACAAATATGGAAACAATGTTTTTTCCCTAGGCTATTCTGTGAACTAGATCTAAAATCTTGTATATTGCTCATTGATTATCTGGGAATGCTTAATGAATAGCCCATTATCTAAAACTTTCCATTTATGAATTTTCATTGAATGACTTTGAGAAAAAAATGTTTTTGGAGAAAAACAATGTTACCTGAAAAAAAGTAGAGTAATTTATTTTAAAACAATAAAGCTATATTATATAAAGTTTCTGCCACTTCTTTTATTCTTTTAAACATGTAATTTTTCACTCTCCCTTTATAAGGCACTGTGGAGAGGATATTCTTGGAGAAAGAAGACTGATACTCCAGAAACCAAATCTCTGCGAGACAGTTTGATCATTGTCAATAAAGAAAGTAAAGAAGAGAAGAAGCTGTGTAATAGAACTTCAGTTGCTATTGATTATCTTCTTAGATATAAACATTTTTCTTATATTCTGACAGCTCTAAAGGATCTGGGTTAGTAATTTGATTCAAGAGCAGTCTTTATTTTTAAATATCAGTATACAGACATTCTTCTAAGTACAAAGTTAAACACCCCTTTGTTTGGAAAACAGACAAAACTAACTAAAAACTAGTTATTTTACCTGTTATTACTTTAGTCTTTAGAAGCATTGGTATCTTAAATGAAAGAAAACAGGAAGAGAGCTATAGCTAGGTCAAAATTAAATATGTATCTGAAAAAAAATATTATTTCACCACTGGGTTGCTCCCATAATCAATCTCTATACATAGTGCAGTTTTGATTCATATGTATGGAAGAGAAGGAATATGATGATTTGATGACTTGTCCTGTTTCCTGATTATCTTCCCATGTAAGGCTGAAATTTTTGCAGTTGAGGGTTCCTCAAAGACCCTAGAAATCTGGGGTTTAAATAATGGTATGATTGGCAATGTAGAATGTAGTAACTCTTAAGTTCTAAATTATGATACCTTTGAATTTCGTGAGCTCTGAGCCTAACTTGCAGTAAATAGAATATTATAGGACTAGACTAGGCATGTCAAACTGCCGGCCCGTGGGCCGGATGCATCATACTGAAACTGCACCCACCCCATTGCCGGAATGGGGAAAAAGTTGTAATACGTTGCTCAACGTCACGTGACATCGCAAGTTTGACATACCTGGACTAGACTAAGAATTGATGTAAACACATACAATCAATTCTTCTGTTGTCCCAGTTGTATGAGGAATGGATTGGTCACTAAATTTATGTTTCTTTCTACAATATATTTAGGTTTTAGTTTAAAAAGATGTTAATATTTTTCCTGTTTTTCTCTTGTCAGAGGTTGTAACTAGATTGTCTCCTGTTTGCTGTGAAAATATGGCCCAAAGTAAAGCAGTCTGCACTATTTTTACTTTGATACGGAGCTGCAATAGAAGTGTCCCTAGCATGGATGTTATTAAATATTCTGTCCAAGTCTTGCTTAATTTATCAAAGGTATTTATATATTTTCATGTTTGTTGAAATTAAGCTGTTTTTTATTTTTTGTAGGTTTGTTATATAAAGTTTACATCGGTTATTATTTTCTCATTTTTAATAAGTGCCAGAATTTAAATTTGAGTTTATATTGCAAATGAGAGGTAAACTCATTTACACTATTGAAATCTATTTCAAGTTTAATTTAATGCAGTTATAAGCTGCACGGCCAAATAATTCATGTGAAAAGTACCAGTGATATTGTTGTTTTTTTTAAAAAAAATTAGTCTAATTGCTGCTAATATGCTATGATTCATATTGCAAAAAATATTCATTGTTCTTGTAGCTTATATCAGTCTGCCAAATAATCAAAAAGTACTTGAACAAAACACTTCAATATAAAAAAATAATAATAGGGAAAGTAAATTTTAAATTAAGGACTAAGCATGTTAGTCATACATAGCTACTAGAACTGCTTATCAATTACCGTATTTTTCGGACCATAAGATGCACCTGACCATAAGACACACCCAGTTTTTAGAGCAGGAAAACAAGAAAAATATTCTGAACTAAATAGTACCGGTATACTAAAATATTTAGGGTTAGGGTTAGGGAAAAGGGATCCTATTGTATTATTGTTGTTGCTGTTGTTGTTATTTTTTTTAAAAAAATAAAGCACAGAAGGAAGAGGAGTGGGCTTCACAAAAAGGGATTAGAAATGCCAGGGGCAGACACACACACACACACACAAAAGGGGAGGGGGCGACAGACAGTCCGGGTCTGTCCAGCCTTTTATTCTCCTGCTGCAAAAACTCCCAACAATACCTTTGTCCGAAACGCCTCTCGCCTCTTTCGAAAGCAATTGGGGAGGCGGGCAGGCGTTGCAGACTCAAGTGGGGGGAAATGGGTGGCAGGGCTCCGCTTGCACGGCCAGGAACCTCCGAGACGATCTGCATTAAAGCCACCCGCGGGAGTGTGGGGGGGTCTGATTGGTGCGATGCCTGCCTTCCCCCCTCTCCTTCCCTCCCCACCGCCGCGGTCACCCCCTTTTTCCTTGGAATGGGCAGCGTCTCGGCTTGCCGCTGATGCAGTCTGCGCCACAAGCCGCGGCCGTTGCATGGGAGGCGAGGGCAGCAGCCGCGGAAGGGCAGTTTTGCAGAGGAGTTAGAAGAGCTTGGCGGCTGCCCGTGCCCTGTTCTTGCCAGCCAGACAGGAGGAAAAAAAAGGGGTTGTGGGCTGGGTCTCCCTCGCCTTTGCTGGGGTACCACACCTTCGGACCATAAGATGCACCCTCATTTCCCCCCCCCACTTTTGGGGGGGGAAAGTGCGTCTTATGGTCCGAAAAATACAGTAATTTGTGATAATGGACCTTTAGTGAGCTTTGATTGAATCCAGTATTATATTTGGAAAAAATATATATTTGCAGATGATGAAAAAGTACCTTCTAAGGCCACTGTTGCAGTTCCCTTCACTGGCAAGATATGGTTTGGGAAAACTGTATTTTGAGAGAAGGTTAAGAAAAGAAAGCCCTGGTTAGGCGTTAGAAAAAAAATTGAATTTCATTAGGCAATAAAAAAAATCTTCAGGTTAATTTTCAAAACATTTAAGTAGTAAGACATTTATATGTCATAAAGGTGGGGGAGGGCAAGGTCTTACTTTTGCTAGTAAAAGAAGATACCTCTCCCCTCAATTCATAAGTTATAGTCAATTCTATTATAACAGTCATTGTCCTGCCTAAGAACAATATTTTAATCTAGAATTAAGATATTTGCTAAAATAAAGTTTATTCTACTTATATTAGTCACATTTACTATCAAATAGACAAGAATGACTTTATTTGTACCTATGTATTGATGCTATAAATCATTGGCATTTATTTGTCATTCTACAGTTCCAATAATGATTTCACAAATGATGAACAAGGATTTTTGAGAATTAACTTACAACTCTTTTCATCTATTTAGTATGAAAAGACTACTGATGCTGTTTATTCAGTGGAAAATTCAGTAGGAACATTGTTGGATTTACTTCAGATGTACCGGGAAAGACCTGGGGACAAAACGTCAGGAAAAAGTGGTAGTATTTTTACCAAGACATGTTGCTTACTTGCTCATCTCTCAAAGGACTCAAGAAGAGCTTCTGTAAGTTTCATTCGTTAACTTTTTGTGTCTTCATTATGTAGGAGTTTCCAAAGTATATATTGAAATATAAATATATTCAAAAATTGGAATGAAATTCTTTTTCTTGGTTGGGCCTGCATGCCAAAAAATAGCTATGACTAGCCTTCGGCTTCAGATTTAGAAACTAGTACTTGGAGGTAGCAGTGCAGTTGCTGGAGGTTTTTTTAAAACAGACATAACAGTATTTTAGAATGAAATATTGAGCAACTATTTTTACTTGCTCTCTTCCACTAAAATTGGTTGTTTTAAACTAAAATGTATTTTCTGAGTTGCCAAAATAATGTAAGAAGTTCACTATGCTAACACACACACACACACACACACACACACACATATATATATATATGGATCTTTGGTTATTCGGGTTTTTCCCCGCGTAGAACTAAAGGTGTAGGAGCGACGTTTCGACGGAATCCCATTCGTCATCATCAGGCTGGTGGCTTCTGCTTCCTTCTTCTGGGAGAAGCATGTGGCTGTTTGTTCCTCTTTTTTAAACTGCCAGAGGGGGTGTGTTCTGTGGGTGGAGGTGTGCTCTGATTGGGTGGGGGATTAAGTGTGTTCTGATTGGGTGGGAGTGTGTTTTGAATGGTGGGTGTGTTCTGATTGGGTGGGGGTGTGTTTTGAGTGGATGGGCTGGTCTCAGCTGCCAGCCTTAGACCTGAGCTGGTGAGTTGTGCTGCTTTTGTTCGGCTTCGTGTTTGTGGTGGTGCCATGTTTTTATAGTGGGTGTCAGTTTGCTTATTGTGTGGTTTGGAGGGGTTTAAAGTGGCTGATGTTGCAGCTGTAGTTAGGTTTCTGTTTTGTGGTTGTGCCTCGTTATCATTGTGGGTTCGGATTTGCTTTTTGAATGGTTGTGTGGTGGTGATGTCATGTGTTATCATGAGTTTGGGTCTGGTATCATTCTTGGTGGTTGGGACTCGTCTGTCAATCAAGGCGGGTTTCCAAATGGTTGGTAGGCGAGATATATATATAGGCAAATATCCACATATCCAACTAATACTTGCTTATATATAATGGTTTTAATATAGGGTGCCACTGACTCATCTTAAGTACAGCAATTACAGTTGGGATTTGCAACTTGGTTGTTAAATGAAGCAGCCTATAAATGACTGCTTATGGTCTTACTTCAGCTTTCCTTTGCTTTCAGACCTGTGAAGGTTGTAAACGTGAGGGCTGGTTGCAAAGCTGTTTTTTCCTATTATATAGTTAAAGGCAAATCTTGGATATTAGATTCTAAAATGGGATTTGCTTTTCTTAGCTATGCTGACAAATTTTAAATATGCTAAGGAAGATAGGAATTTGCTTCTTTGGGGTATATAAAGTAGAGAAATTCTACTGATATTTGCCTTTTATAGATTACAAATCAGGTTGACTGGATCCCAAACATTTAACAGTCTTTAAAAGTAGAACTTAGATCAAACTATTCATAATTGGTAGACCATACTACTTTGAAAAATTACTAGCTCTTCCTATTCTATACAATTATGTGTTTTAACAAAATATGTCTTATTTTAAGTGTTTGAATTTGTCTATTTCTGTAGAGCAGACATGTCAAACACAAGGCCCGGGGGCCGGATCCGGCCCGCGAAGTGGTTTCATGTGGCCCGCAAAGCCATCCTGGAAACAGTGAGGGAACGGCCCCCACTGCCTTGGCACTTGCCCCGGTCCCATCTCCTTCTGCCAGAGACCCTCAGCTCTGTCCCACTCCTGCCCAGGCCCCCATAGGCACCCTTGATGCGAACAATGTAGAGCTGGCCACACCCACCCAGTAGGCCATACGCACTCTAGCCACGCCCACCCAGTAGGTCACGCCCACCCTGGCCACACCCACCTGGCCCCCTGAGGGCAACTGCAATGCTGATGCGGCCCTCAATGAAATTGAGTTTGACACCTCTGCTGTAGAGTGAATCCTGAATTTTCTATGGTATAGCCTGAGGCTAGCTTTAAAATGAAGTACTTGATGTGAATGAGGCATACTGAGATAGAAAGAACATCAAACTACTCCAATTGAAAATTTGAAAGGATTTTCAAAGATATACAGTTGTGAGGTTTCATTGAACAAATACTATATTTTAATAATAGTTGCTTATTTTTAGGAGATTCGAAACAATCCTAAAGTAGTTGCTAGCCTTCGGAGATTATTTAAACTTACAGCCCATAAACATCAAATGGATGTCCAAAGAATGCTTGCCAAACAAAAATCAGATGCATACATAAATGGACAGAGCTACATTCCTCTAAAATTAAAAATAGTTTCAAGGTAAGTCTAAATTGTTATAACTTTTAATTTTCTATTTCAAATCATACTTTTATTTTTATGGATTTCTTTTTCACCTTGTAGGCAGAGGCCAGATTGGGATTTAAGGAAAGACAATATAAGAGAGATTGTTGATCCATTGCAAGCCATTGAGATGGTAATGGACACACTTGGAATTTCTTGCAATTAAAACATGAAAGAGTTTATAATTATCACAGTTTCAGAAAAAAATGGACTGGACTTCTTGTATCTATGTTTATATTATGCAGTTGTTTTATAAAGCTTGTTTATCAGTGTTGGAACTCAGCTGTCAGTTAAACTAAACCTCATAGATATTTGTCTGTTGAATTAATAAAATCAAATGTTACTTTTATATAATTTAGAGCTACTGTGTACAATATAATAAGATTATTTTATACAATTAAACTGAAAAACTAAGGTTAGTTAATGTAAAGTGTATCTTTTGCTTTAGAGAGAAGTTTGAAACAAATATAGCTTAATAGCATAAAATCAGCATATAAAACTTGTTTAAGGCTGAGGGTTGCTCTATGGGAAATTGGATTCTAAAGGACTGAACAGGGTTATTGAAAGACAACACCAGAAAAAAATATTGTAAGCTAAATTAAAGTTCTAATAGAATTACTTCTCTTATATTGAATATTTTTTTTCCTTGTGACACATTAAAATATTTTTTTACATTTTGTTTTTACTTAATAAAATTATTTTCTGGTTTACGAATGGAAAGTAGCTTTTCTTTTTGATCCCGACAATGGACAAATGGCTGCAAAAGTTAATGGAGTTAGCAGAATTGGCTAAATTGACTGCTTTGATCAAAGAAAAAAATACAAATACTTTTATATCTACTTGGAAACTGCTTCTGGACTTGAGGTGCTTGAGGTGGAAAAAAAATGAAACTGATTGTGGGTTTTACCGTTTAGATAGAAATGGCTAGTTTAAACTATTATGTAAAAGTAAAAAATTGAGGCTTGATGTTAATGCCTTATTCTATGGAACCAAAGGGAATCAGAAGCCAATGCCTCTTCTTTTTTCTCACTTTTCTCTTCCCTTTCCCCACCCTCCCTAATTTTCCTACTATTTGCTTTTGTATTTTTTGTACATTATGACATAAACTAATAAAACTGTTTAATAAAAGGAAAGTAGCTTATCCATAGAATTCTTATATTTTTGCTTTTCCTATTTGTTACTTCATGAGAAGTTCTTTCACAAGATATGACTACTAAATGGAAACATCAACATTATGAAAAAAACTACCAGTAGTTGCAAGACTGTTTATTCATATTCAGTTTATCCCACACTCCAATTACCAGTTTTATTGTCATCTTTTGTATGTTCTTCCACTGGTATATAGGTAGTCCTCGAATTACAAATGTAATGGAGCCTGCCAATTACATTCATAATCCAAGTATTTGTTGGAGTGAATCATGTAAAATGAATGTAAAAACTTCCTGTGTTTGCCCGTGCATTTTCTAATCAAGTGCACATAAGGTATCGGTGGGGAAGGCCATGGGGGTGCCTAGTGATGAAACGGCCACCTGCTTAAGACTAGTGGGCCACTGAGATATGCTCCATACAATTGCTCCCCCCTCATTCTGCCACACTAGGTCACTTACCTTGCAAAGATTTAGCGAGGTGACCTCTCCAGCCTCTGCCACGGAAGATCATGGCCCCAGAAGCTTCCAGTCTTGGTGCACAAAATGTTTGCATGCTGACAGGAGCTTTTCAATTGTGCTACCTCAAAGCATTCTATTGGCTTGCAAACACTTTGGCAAGCCTTTGCAAAAAGCTTTTGCCGGCAAGAACAGAGCCCAGGAGGGTCTTGGCGGCAAAGGATTTTTGGAAAGATGACTGGAGCCTAACTACAGCACTGAAGACTTCCCTCTGTTTATTTTTGCCCCAGATCTCGTACAGGCCTCAATTTGAAGAGAACAGGCCTAAAGTAGTGCAAGATTACACAAGATCAGTAGCACGAAATCTCGTGCTACTGATCTTGCGGTACTTTAGGCCTCTATTCTCTGAATGCACCAAAGGCCTGAAGCAATGAAGCAGGCAAAGAAACCACAGCAGAGAGGAGATAGTTCACTAATCTACTTTGCAAGGTGAGTCCACAGGCCCAATGCCTGTGGAGATCCGGCAGGGCAAGGCGAATGTTGCAGTGCCTCTGGTCATTTGTAAGGGTGAATGACTGCTGTGGTGCTGCAACATTGTAATCTCGAGACTGTTGTAAGTACTGGGTGGGGGGGGGCTATGTCACTAAGTGAAGTGTAATTTTATTACCTGTATTTGATGCCTACATATTCCTTTTTATGTGGCTGAGCCCATATTGTGGAAAAAGTGGAGTTCAAATAAACCCCATACCCCATAATTCACTCAAAAGATTTGTTTACTGAGGCCTTTTAATTGTATCAGTTGCTTTGGTTTTTACTGTTTTTAACACAGACACATGTGATTATTACATCTAAACAGCCTGATATGTGATTTATTCCTTAATAACATGAGAGAAGATGAAATTGGTCCTATTGCCCAAACAGAAAGTGGCAGGTAGCTTATTGCTGGGCTTTTCAACCTTTTCACCCATTATACCACTTTTAGGATATGACAACATCCGAGTACCACCAGTCGCCTAGCAAGGTATGAAAAACTTGACCAAAAAAAAAAAGGAAAAAAAGTGATGAAGTATAGGTAGTCCTTGACTTACAACAATTTGCTTAGTGACTCTTTGAAGTTACAATGGCACTGAAAAAAGCCCCCCCCCAGCCACAGCCGAGCAAGACACCTGCCTGCCTGCCCGGTGGTGCTTTTCCTCCTGTCCAAGGTTTTCGTTGTGAGCATTTCTGTTCAGGATTGGCAGCGAGGGAGGGGTGGGGGGGATGTTTGGTTTTTATTCCCCTCCCCCTCTGCTGGGTGGTTGCAGCAAGTTTTGGTCACTTCACGTGACCCTGGGACACTGATATGAATATGAATCAGTTGCCAAGCATCTGAATGTAAATCACAAGACCCTGGTGATGCTGCAACATTCCAGCTGATCGGCGCTTCTGGGTTCAGCAGATGTGCCGGGATCAACGCCAAGCTCCAGCTGGAGCCTGGCACTGATCCTGGCGCTTCCACTGAGCCCTGACAGCCCCGAAGAAGTGCCAATAAGCTGGAAAGCGGTGCTGATCCTGCTGCTTCCGCTGAGCCCTGACAGCCCTGCAGCTCCAGCTATCTCTCGCTCAGGCTTGTGCGTGCTGCCACCAGTTCAGCTCATTCCCCTTCCCCGCTACCATTTTTCTACGATGGTCGCGTGCCACCTGCCAGGTGCCAATATACCACAGGTGGTACCCGTACCACTGGTTGAAAAGCCCTGGCTTATTGCTTCCCTCAAATGAGAGAAAAAGGCACAAGAATTCTTCAGATTTCACTATAAGGCTTGTCTTTGATACACAGAAGTTGGTAGAATCCTTTCCTAAAGAATTTGACTTTGAATAAGCTTTTGATTTTCCTTCAAACCACAGAGAAATTAAAAGTAATTCCTACATGTTTAAATGTTTTGGTCTGTTTGATGGTAGTACTGTCCATCAATGAGTATGGCTAACAAGCCTTTTAGTAAAAACTTCAACTTTTATTTTTTTAATAGTCAATTGCAAGGCTTCCTTTCAATAAAATGCAGCAGCCTAAGAATCTGACCTATTATTTATTTTCTTCATCCTAGAGGAGCCCAGAATAGTTTGCAACAGAAGAATAAAAACATTAATAAGGCTATTGCAATAAAAGGTAAAGGTTTCCCCGCATGTGCATGCTAGTCATTTCCAACTCTAGGGGCCGGTGCTTATCTCCGTTTCAAAGCTGAGGAGCCAGCACTTGTCCGAGGACATCTCCGTGGTCATGTGGCCAGCATGACTAGACGCGTAACAAGCGCTCACTCTGTTACGCGGCACTCGGGATTCGACCTGCCAAATTGCTGATCATCTGATCGACAAGCTCAGCATCCTAACCCACTGAGCCACCGCATCCCTTATTGCAATAAAACCAGCATTCAAACATGAATACAAAAAATAATGAAAATTTCATCTTAAAAGAAGCAAAATAGGTAATCTAAAAGATTCCTATCTCCAATTGTCTTGGTAAATATGCATGATTTTACTTAAGATTTTTTTTATATGTGAGTGGGGAGGAAGCAACCAACATCCCTTCACAAGAGTTCTATAACTGGAAAATGTTCTACTAGACATTTTTAAAAATGTTTTAACTGCGGTAAAAGTTGAACTGTCTGTGAGATTATGAACAAGTCCAGCCCAGTTTATTTTACTTTACATTCATAAATCCTAAATCCAGTGCTTTTTTTGTAAAAGAAAAAGGTGCCAGAACTCACACATGTCAGACAACCTGACTTGCCTAACCTACAAGGTTCCATCCAAAAAAGGTGCCGGAACTCCGTTCTGAGCGTTCTATGAGAAAAAAAGCCCTGCCTAAATCATTTAAGGGGTAACTGATTATCAATGCTTACAGTGAACTTGCACTGTAGTATTTTTAGGAATAATGCTATGTAGTCCTGTTTAGTTTCCAGTTTAACAGTCTAGCAATCACATCCTGCACTGGTTAAAGCTTGTATGCCACTTATAATGATAGCCTTATATATAGTGGATTAAAATAATTCAAATGTGAGATTATTAAGGCTTGAATCACTTCAGTGTTGCGGAAATACTGTTTAACAAAATGCAGATTATTACGTATAGGTATTTAAAAACCCAGCTTAGGCCTAACTTCAGTCAAACAAAAGACCTTTTAACAGATGACATAAGCACTGCAGTTTTTTTCACATTTGAATCAATCTGATGAATTTGCCAAATTATGAATTGGCAATTAAATATTTTCCCCAGCCTTTTAATGTTACATTTGTAGAACTTGGAGTGGTATATTGTGAAATTCCTAAAGGAGATATTGCCTTCTTACAACTTAAATGTAAATATACATAATTCTATTTGGGGAATAAAGTTTCATAGTGAAAAGAAGAACCATTGTTACCTGTCAGACTTCATATAGCTGGCAAGGCCAAAAAAGTAAAAATGATATGGATTTCAGTAAAGTATTTTATGCCAATCTGGTAGTAAATACAGAAGAATCTATAATAGGAATTTCCCATCTTGATTAAAGTGAGTTAATTAAGATTGAGTTAATTAAGATCGAGTCAGATATTTTTCCCTCAAACAGTCACTACCTAGACTGAGTAGCTGTTTAAGAAATAATCTTTCAGTTTATCTTTTGAAACCTTCCTGTCATGTTCTGCTATAAATTATTAACTGAACTGCCTTTAGAAATAGAGTAGCAAAACTGGAATAATACAAACTTGCCAGGAAGCACTCACGATGGGGTATAAAAGGTGGATGTTTTCATTTCTATTGTTTGCTGCAATAAGAAAACTTCTTGCTGAAGGTAAAAATCAAATATATGTATGTTGTGGTTAAAGTTTCACTATTTTTTCAACAATTGTAAGGCAATTAATACTGATATACTAGGGTATCATCCCCTTTTGATTATGTTTTTATTTTTAAGAAGAATATATGTAAAAATGTATGATTGCATGTATAGCAAAAGGCTGAAAATTGTGCTAGAAATCAAAAGATTTTGAATAACAATTTAATATTAACTAGGTTTTGTGTGCGGGGGAAAGAAACATTATAAATGGAAGGTCATGTTTATCTGGATATAACAGATAATTATACAATAAGTCTCATATACAAACATATGCATTTTAACTGCATTGTTTTGTAAGATTTTTAAAAGGACTGGTATTTATTCAGTAGGTTCTAACATCCCTTTGACAACTTCACTTTCCAGAATGTCTAGGTCTTGTAAAGTGAGCAAACCTACATGTATAGGAGGTTTTTATTGTCAAAACTTGAGTCATGAAGTAGAAATTGGATTCTTCTGAGCATAGTCACTGATAACGTATTTTAAAGAAATGAGTTCCAGGTTTCCCCCCCCCCCATTTGACTATTACCCTTGATTGAAATGAAGTGGTTTGAATGGTATATTTTTCATTTCTTCCTACTTGAATATTAATACATTTCTTCTAGACAAAGCTTGTGACTTCCCCAATATAGAAAATGGAAGGATTGCACTATATTATTATAGTTTTAAAAATTATTATTTTCCAATGAAGAAAGGTGAAAAACTCTCATATACCTGCTTGGCTGGGTATTCAACTGAAACTGGAAGTCAGAATGAAAGGGTAAACTGCACCAATGAAGGCTGGACACCAGCCCCCAAATGTTACAGTAAGTCCATATCCTTATCTCTCTAGTCTGGTAGAAAATAAATATTGCAGTATTCTTCATATTATAAGAAAAAATAATAATATTATATATAAAGTTTAGTTAGGATGAGCAATCTGTATATACAATTTGATAGTTTAATAACTGAAAAAAAGTTCAAAATTGCCATTATGTGTCAGTGGGATGCTACAACTAATTGCAAATGCAAGCCAGTTGCCAAGCACCTGAAATGTGATCACATGGCAGGATGGGCCATGAGTACTTTTGGGGGAGTTTGTTGTAACTTTGAATAGTTGTTAAGTATCCAATAATTTAAGTGAGGATTATCTGTAGATTTCTCAAGCTATTAACGTGGCTTCTTGATGTACGGAATTTGGTTAAGTGACTAGAGGTCCTTTCTATAAAATAATTCTTTCCATGTGGGAGTTCAGGTTTTATGAACAAAGAAAAAATATAACATTTTTCTCCTCTTTTCCTTTAACACGCTAAAGAGAAATGCACCCAACCTACTTTGGATAATGGTATTTTTTCTGATACAAAACTATCCTATGACATCTGGGAAAACTTAAAATATAGTTGCCATTCAGGCTACGAAACTCCAGGAGGCAAGAAGGATGCAAGTATACAATGTCTTCAAGATGGATGGTCAGTTCAGCCACAGTGTATGGAAGCAACTAAAAAACCTTTAGGTAATACTAAATAACCTGTGACCCATTGGATCATTATTTCAAGATATTCCCTTAAAAAAAAAAACTGAATGACCAAAGGTAGACAAAATAATCAGTGACACTGGAAGAGTCTTCCAATTTGCTACACTGAGTTTCCTTGTGGAAAGCTGGCAGTAAGGATGGAAATTCTTCCTTCCTTCTTTCCTCTCCCCTCCCCCTCCCCTCCTCTTCCCTCCTTCCCCTCCCAAAAGTTAATTCATCTAATTTCCTGCTTTTATCACTACCTGAAAGTTGTACAACATTTCATCCTTTAACACCTATCTTCCCCAAGATAAAAAGTCTTGCAAAGATTGAGGATGCAGTTCTGGCCAGGGTTGGAGCTACTTGTGCAGAACCTGTCACTAATCCAAGAGTCCAATAGAAATAAATCTGACCTTTAATTGACCAACTGAAGTCAGAATTTGGGGAAAAAAGAGTTTTGAGTTATTTTGACAATGCTATGCCTGACTTAATTTATGGTTAACTCATTACTTCCATATTTAGGCTTCCTTCCAGATAACTTAAAGTGTCAATGAATTATAAAATATCATCAGCAACAAATAATATGATATCCTTATATACTGTATAGCCCATTTTTCCTCTTCCCTTTTTTCAATGCCTGTTTGGTTTTTCTACCATTTGTTTTCAGGGACTTGCTTAGTTCCAGATTTGTTGTATGGTCACTATCATACATTGCAGAGAGTGTTCAGTGTGCATGACAAGCTCAAATATGAATGCATGGATGGATATGTTACAGCTGGAGGAAACACAACAGAAGAAGCACTATGTCAGATTCAAGGGTGGTCTCTTGTTCCCAAATGTACAAGTAAGTTAACTTACAAGACTTTGCTTTAGGCCAAGATTAACATTCCAACTAGCTGGTACCTGTCAACACTGAAAAATAGGTCACCTATTCATGTTCATTCTTATTTTGCCTTGCTTCTTAGAGTTAGAGTGTTCATCTCCAAATCCTATTGAACATGGAGAAGTCTATCCCAAGAAAGGCAATTATGAAGAAGGAGATGTAATTCAGATTATCTGTTTGGAAGGTTATACTTTAAGAGGATCTGAGTTAATTCAGTGTTATTACTTTGGCTGGTATCCACAATTTCCAATATGTGAAGGTACTTCTTTTATACTATTCATAGATCCATATAATTTTGTTTGTATAATTGCTCGTCTCACAAATATGACTCTGGCATACTAAATAACAACAGCAAAAAAGCCCAACAAAAATCTATTACAGACAATAAAAAACCTGAACATAATTTAGAAATCCATCTGCAGGACAGTTCACTCAATTTTCCTAGCAAGAGAGCCACTTTGCAGACTCCATGTCTACATTCCTGGATCCCCACAGCCAGATAGTAAAGCCCTGTTTTCAGGCCCTTGAGTAAAGTCAGCAAGGTCAGGGCCAATCTTAGGGGAGAATGACCTTTCACACGGTGGGTGCCACAGCAGAAAAAAAATGAAGATCGTCATCAGATGAACTTCTTTTGTGGATAGGACCTGCAACATGCCCCTCTTGCCAGACCTGATGGGATGGGTAGATATGATTGGGGAGAGGCAGTCTCTCGAATAACTCAGTCCCATGCCATATTTAAAGTTCAGACAGGTGAGTGCACTCCTCATAGGATGTCCTATTAAATTTGCCTTCCAACAGAGCAGATGTTAAATCAAGTTTCAGAATAGTCAGGCAGAAAAGATACGGCTTGCTTCAAAACTGGATTCAGAATCCAGGATTTAAAGAGTAGATCATTTTGCCGTTATCAGTCAGGACTTGCTGCTCGAGGGGCATAGCCCACAAACAGCTAAATCTTTGAAGATAGAGTAGAAGTTGATAGAGCAACCGGGATCATTGGACAAGAGTTAAGCTTGACCACAGAATTAAAACTATCAGCCATACATGACCCTCGATTTTGGTAGAACAACCTTCATTAATATTTTCATTATACAGTATATTCCTTTTCCCTATGCTTCATCAAAATCACTGATTATGTAATTTGCTTTAAATAAGTTGCAGAAATAGTTAGGAAGGAAAAATTATACTGTATCGTTAACTAAGGAGCATAAGCCGAATGCTCATTTTTATATATAGTTTCTTTATCTTTATAAGTATTTTTTCCAAGTAGGTGTGTTTCACATTTTGGTGCAATGTACTTGTTTTTTTTTTCTAATAAAAATTAATGATGCTTTGTGTCTGTTTTTAGTCCAATATTTCTTTGGATATGGCTTTTCTGAAAGAGTATACTGTAAAGCTTTTACTAAAATAAAATGGTATTTTGCTATTGTTTATTTTTTATTGCAGAAAGAAGAAATAAATGCCCTCCCCCACCTCATCCCCCAAATATCAGATTGCTAACCAATTTAAGAACCTACCGTCAGGGAGACGTAATACATTATCAGTGTGAGCATTCATTACAGCTTAATGGAACTGGAGAAATCCGATGTGAGAATGGGAAATGGACTTCACCTCCCAAATGCATAGGTCTGACTCTAAATATTGGTGCTAGATAATTATATAATGGAAGACGGAGGTTTAGTATATACAGTAGTGTAATGCCTATGTTGTATGTTTTCTTTGCAAATATAAATGAGATATGCATTCAGGGCTATTTAGTCATCAAAAATGAGTATTTTAAATATCAGACATTCTGGATAGCTAGTTCTACCCAAGAGATTTGAATCATATTATTTCTGTAAGAATATCTTTATTCTCAGTACTAAAAGCTGTCCCTTTTCTAAGTCAGAGAGGCAGTAGGAAATTGATTAGTACCAAGCACATCCTTTTGCTGAGTTCTGAATTTTCCTAGCTATGACTTTGGCTCTCTTAATGCCAACATGTTGAGAAAGAGAAAAGGCACATGTGTAACTTAAAAATGCAAGAGGAAAATCCTATTTACTGTATGTAATAATTTTGATTAAGTATAGTTTAGCATCACTAGATTGTTGTTCTTGTACTTCTGTTTCCATCATTTTTATTTCTCAGATGTAGGCTGGGCACCAACTACAGAAGATTATCGGACTGTAGAAACTGGTGGGAACTGCAATTCTCCTCCTGTAGTTAAAAATAGTATTACTATTAATGATAATGGTCAATTGGCAAGTTACAGTCCTGGATCTTTAGTGGAATATGCATGTCGTCCTTTACATATAATGAAAGGATCTAGTACAGTTCATTGTATCCATGGAGCTTGGACTGAGCCACCAACTTGTTTAGGTAAGCTTTGAAGAATAAATACTGTACATTATATAAATGGTTAAACTGAAGAATACTATGAAAGTCTGAATAAAGGAACAATGTAATGCCAGGTCTTAATATTTTTAAATCTTAGCACATTTGTCAGCTTTCATTCAAGATCTTCTGGAATATTTCTAGATATTTCTATGTATTACAGGAATATTGAAAACTAGTTATTGTGGACATTTCCCCAAGAATGATGAATGAGCTCAGAACTCTTATGTTAAAAGTTCTCATCCCTGATATGACCAAATGTATCACCTTTTTATTTTATATAAAACAATATCTTATATTATTCTGCATCAGCAGTATATCTCTGGGGACTTCTGGTTTTGCGCAGTAGCGACCGGTCACGGGCTTGTGGATTCTCCACACCTGCAGCTAATTTTGCCCTGCCAGGGGACACTAAATGGGTCTAAGTTGACCCGGAGAGGCAACAAAGAAAGAAGGGTGCTCCAGTGATTCTGGAATGGTGGAGGCCATTCTGTTTGACTTGGGGAAAGCCATCTAACCTGACAGGAGAAAGGCTGGCTGTATTGCCTTGACTAGCCCAAGCTACTAGCAACTGAAGTCCAAAAGCCCTAACCAGCACAACTGTGAACAGCGTGCTTGAAAGTGGGTAAGGAATTCAATCTTCTCTTTTCTATTTTACATTTAATTTCCTGGAAAAGATCCCCAAGAAGCAAAATACCTCCGAAAGGGAAGGAGGGGGATTTCTGCCCCACCCTTATACTAACAGAAGTGGCGAGTTAATCTTTTTATGGAGGATCAAAATATATGGAAGTGAAGTAAATATAAAAACTGAAACTTAAAACTCAAATCTAGATAAATCTAAAATTGTTTGAATAGTTAAGACTCTCATTTTAAAGATAATTGTTCATTTTGGAAATTGAAAAACAAATAGTTGCAGACACCTAGTGGCAGATGAAGACTATGACAGCTATGAATTTAATATAAGACTTGGCAAAATCTGGGAAAAGCTAATCTATGTCTGTGACTTTCTATGACTTTCAAAGATTTAACAACAAAGAACAGCTATGGCAAAAAAGACAATAATCTGGGCTGTAGTCAAAGAGAATTATAAATTTCAGGAAAAAACTTTTGAACTATTTGGATTAAAATATCTATCTAATTGGGACTCTAAAGCTATTTGCAGAGAAAAGAAAGGAAGGGGAAAACTCAAATTCTTGGCTATCATGGATCAGAGACATGTAGAAAGAACATATCAAGAAAACATAAATACTTCACAGGAGGAGATACATAGTACACTGCAACTAATCCAAACAGCAATGACTTTAAACCACAAAGAAATCCAAAATAACTTTGAAAATATAAATCAATCTATTTCCAAGTTAACCCTACAACAAAAAAAATTCTCAGAAAACAACAACAGAGAAGCATCAGATAAAACAGATAAATGGATATAGAATTGAGAATAGAAACTTAAAGATGGAACTTAACAAAACAAGGAAACATGATTTAATCCTAGTGGGGGGGAAAATCACAAGAATTGGGGGGAAAAACCTATCCCTTAAAACTACAAAATAAATCTGAGGGCAAGAAAACTGATTGTATAAAATGGACTGTAGAGATGTCAGGAACATCGGAGAGAAAGGAAATGATAAGAGAAACAGAAAGAAAGAAAAAGAAAAAGATTTTCAACAAACATGGAAAGGCAGAAGTCCTGTACAAAGACACTTCTCGTGATTTACTTTTTATATCTACAGCAACATTTACAAACATACGGCAACCCTTTTTGATTCAGCAAAATACATTGATTAGGAAAGACATTGGGCAAAAGAAAAAGACTAAAGTGGAAACTAAGAAAATAGATGATGGGACTTACCAGAGAGAATACTTAAAAAAGAAACATTTGTTTGAATATGGTTAAACTAATAGAAAAGTTTTGAAATATTTTTGTGACTCTAAGAGGTATGAATTCTCTAAATATAATATAGTATGCTTTTTTTCCTTTTTTGTTCTTTCTTAATATGAGTAATATAAAAAAGTTGAAATGACTTAGATAAATGTTTTAGATATTTAAATGTGATTGAATTTAAGAAAATTATAATGGATAAAAATGTTTTGAATAAGAATTAAAGCAGAGTTTTTCAACCAGTGGTATGGGTACCACCTGTGGTACATTGGCACCTGGCAGGTGGTACATGACCACCCTAGAAAAGTGGTAGCGGGGGAGGGGAATGAGCTGAACCGGTGGCAGCACCGCACGAACGAGAGATGGCTGGAGCTGCAGGGCTGTCAGGGCTCAGCGGAAGCACCAGGATCAGTGCCAGGCTCCAACTGGAGCTCGGTGTTGATCCTGGTGCTTCTGAGCCCAGAAAAAGCGCAGATCAGCTGGAATGTTGCAGCATCTCCAGGGTCTTGTGATTTACATTCAGATGCTTGGCAACTGATTCATATTTATGATGGTCACAGTGTCCCAGGGTCATGTGAAGTGACCAAAACCTGCTGCAACCACCCAGCAGACGGGAGGAATAAAAACCAAATGCCCCCACCCCCGCTGCCAATCCTCAACAGAAATGCTCACAACAATGAAAACCTCAGACAGGAGGAAGAGCGCCACAGGGCAGGCAGGCAGGTGTCTTGCTTGGCTGTGGCTTGGGGGACACTTTTTTCAGTGCCATTGTAACTTCAAACAGTCACTAAGCGAACTGTTGTAAGTCGAGGACTACCTGTACTTCATCACTTTTTTCCTTTTTTTTTTTTTGGTCATCAAGTTTTTGACACCTTGCTAGGTGACTGGTGGTACTCGGATGTTGCCATATCCTAAAAGTAGTACAATGGATGAAAAAGTTGAAAAGCCCTGAGTTAAAGGAAAAAATCTTAACCAGTAAGAATATCTAGAATTTGATGGGAGGAACAAATTAAAATAAGGACTGTAACAAGATCTATGATAAGACAACCAGAATGATTGGATAGAAAAGAAATATATTGATGTGATTATTATTTTTAGGACTATTGGGAAAAATTATATATTTAATTGTTATCTGTAAAAACAATAAGAATTGTATTAATTTAATGTTTGCAAAAGAGGATATTTTGGGAAAAGAGGAAATCAACTAAAACTATTATGTGGATTATGGATTATAGAAATCATTTGTTAGTGATTGTTTTACAAATGTAACCCAGACAACACACTGTTCACCAATTATTAAGTGGTTTATGTTTTTTAAAAAATCAATAAAATATATTACAAAAAACCCCAATGGTATATCTCTGGATGCTAATCCTATTTATATATTGCAGATGGAAGATATTAGAATAAAAGACCACTATATTACTATTCTATGACATTTTTATTTACAAACTCAGCTAAAGAAACATGCAGCATGAGGTTTCTATAAATCTGATAATTATTCTTTTAAAATATAATGGTAGTTTCTCTCCAAACAACTCCAAAAATTGTCTCCAAAAATTCTTCTCCAAAACTGTTTGAAAACTGATTGCTCTAAGTGTGGTTAAAACACAACATTTGACCAGCATAGTTAACATTCAACATGTATTTAAACATATTGTTTGGTTATCACAATTGACATTATCTCCATTTTATAAGATATAACTAACTACAATAGACAAGTTCTGCCCATGATACATTTTGTGTTATGGACTGAGCTGCTGCAATGTGAAAAATACATGAAAGGATTAACCAGTTATTTTTTTGATACTGGAGATCATGATTCTGATAGTCATTTTACTGTTGATCACCACAAGGCTTTACTCTCTAGGCCAGGAGACTATCAAAGACAGCAAATCATTGTTAACCATAAATGAAGAATGTTCTCCTTTCTCAACTCCCAATATCAACAATCAGGTAGATTTGTGACTTGGTAAATTACTGAGTACCAATAATTTTCTAATTTAATATATTATTGTTAACTCTTGTCTTACAGAGCCATGTTTAGCTAGGGAACAAATTCCTGATAATTACAACCTAGAAATGAAATGGAAGCTTGAAGAAGAGTGGTATTTCACACATGGCGATTTTATTGAATTTGTATGTAAACCTGGATATGTTTTGCCACCCTTAGTCTCAGAATCCGAATTGCTGGTGCAATGTAATGATGGACAATTGAACTACCCTCAGTGTATTTCCAAAGGTAAAATGATGCTGTTCTTAACAAACGTTTTATCTGGAGTTTGGCAAACTCCAAAATCCTCAGATAGCAACCATTTACAGTTATGGCAGTGATGAAAAAGTAACTTTACAAAATACAAAAAATACAAAAACAATGGTAAAAAGGGAGGAATGCATAGGGTAGAGGGGGAAAACGCATTGACTTCCAACTCTCTTTGGTGCAGTAGAAAAAGGTAATAATATGAAACCTCAACTTTTTACTTTTATATAATAATATATACTAACCATTTCTATAACAACAAACATATCATTTGGCTCATATTGTAAAGTTGAGCCACTGTTTGTGGATGAAATATCTAGGCATGTGTAGGAAGATACCTTAACAAAAAGGGAGGCTGATGTCCATATACTATTTTTGGACTTTATATTCCATTTGTTTTGAACTCCATTTATATTTTAGTGTCCCTTAAGGAATTGTCATGACAAATGATATTCCTTTTTATTCTCATAACAACCTTATTTTATGTTTTTCATAGGAACTTTTTGTCCAATTGTATCTTTTGCTCAGTACATAGCTAAAACATTTACTTTTTTTTAACAAAAGGAAACCAGGTTTCTTTCTGTCATTAATAGGATATCATAGTGTCATTTTATTTTGTTTTTGTGATGATTTCACAAAGGTGAGAATGATGATGCTCATTTCTCGGACCCGTGACATCCCTCTCATTTTGAATGGGGAAGCATTTTCCCCCCAATTTACTACTTTCTGTAAAATAGGAGAAAATTCATACAAAAGTGCCTGTCTTCTCTCCATTTTAAAATTGATTTTAGCCATAAAACATTACTGTCTTATGCTGCCTTTATTTTATCCACTGTGTTTTGCAGGCTTAAGTGCTAACTGTGGTCCTCCACCTTCCATAGAAAATGGAGTTGTTATGGGCTCATTAACAGAAAACTATGAAGACGGTTCAACAATACAGTACAGTTGCAATGAATATCATGTTTTGCAAGGTTCCATAACAGTCATTTGTTCAAGGAGCCAATGGACTACTCCACCTGTTTGTATAGGTATTGTATAGTATTGTTATCATTATAACACATATCCAAATAAACATGCAGGTTCAATATATTTTAGAAAATTGTTGGTGTCTTCAATTTTAAATGGGGGGGCTCCATCTACAGTTCTGCAATTGCTGAATTATTTTACATGGCAATGAATTAGTTGTTATGGTTATGCATTGTAGGACTGGAATGAAAGCTCATTTTGGTATCAATAGGAATAGACTCTCTTGAGGAATGTGATTCTCATTCTGTGCTCAGCCTGAATGTTAATTCCTTGGAGCTTCAGTGGATCGGTATTGAATTAAAGGGTGGATGTAATAACATCTCCCTGATTCATGATTTGATAGTGGATGAGAGGGTTCATTGATCATGTATTATTGAAATTTCATTGGGCATAGAGGAGTATATTCCCCTTTCAGAAATGAGACTATCTGGGTTTCAAGTCTGGCTCCAGTTGCCATTTTTGGTGATGGAGTGGCTATTGTTATCAGAGATGCTGTTGACTTTCAGAGGCTTTGCCCCATAGATAATCAGTTTTGATCCCCCATTGATAAGTTTAATCTCTAGAAAGCAACTTTAATTGTTGCTGTTGTTTCGTATTCCTGAGATTCCTTGCCTAAGTTGCTTGATGCAGTGGGCAGTTGATGTTAGAATTCCCCAGACTTACTGTATTGGTGGACTTCAACTTGCCTTCCCTAGATATAGAGCAGAAAACAGCTCAGAAGTTCCTGGCCACCATGGAAACCAGAGATCTCACTCAGATTATCTTACATCAGTGGTGTTAGCCCTTTGTGGTAGTTCAGAGAAGAAACACAACAATGAATACTAGCTTTATTTTCAAATTAGGTATCAAATGTAGGGCCCCCCAATCCCCGGTCCATGGACTGGCACCAGTCCGTGGCCTGCTAGAAACTGGGCTATGCAAAGAAGTGAAATCCCATCCATGGGATGCAAGCAGCACGTCTGTGGAAAAACCTCTCTCCACAGAACCCTGGGTGCCCAAAGGATTGGGGGCCGCTGATCTAATGAGTGAAATTATGCAAATTATTGATAATTCTAATGTATAAAGTTGTAGTCTATTAATGTTTACGTTTTATCATATGCAACGTAAGAAAATCATAGTATCTAAGGGAAATGTTCTACTAAATGTCATGGTATGGTAAAAAAATAATATTCTGTTTATTTTCTAAAGAGCCATGTACCTTGTCACAGGAAGAGATGGCAAAAAATAATTTGCTTTTGAGATGGAGTTTTGACAATCGACCTTATTTTCTTCATGGAGAATTTATTGAATTTGTATGCAAAGCATACCACACTACACTTCTATCAAGTTCACCCTCTGATTTTAGAGTACAGTGTCAAAATGGACAACTATTGTATCCACAATGTGTTAGAAGTATATAGTAAGTAGAATATTATTGGCAATATATTTTCATGCTTACGTAGTTCTATGTTTTCCTCATCAAAATGTATTTTAAGGATTTAGCCATATTGGCTACCAAAATGGTATTGAGACAAGGTACCGTATATACTTGAGTATAAGCCGAATTTTTCAGCCCACTTTTTGGGCTGAAAAAATCCACTTCGGCTTATACTCCAGTGAACAAAAAAAAAGAACTTACCAAGGACTTGCGCGCGGCCGAGCTACTTTGCCTGACGCTGCTGGGGTCGCCCGGGCGCCTCTGCTCGCCCTCAGCAGCACCTGGCCTGGAATCACATGCAAAACAAGCCCGGCAGAGGAGCCGGAGCGGCGAGCAGAGGCGCCCGGCCCAGATCCTGCAAGGCCCGGCCGAGACGTGCCCCCAGCAGCGGAGCCGCTCCGGCTCCTCTGCCGGGCTTGTTTTGCATGTGAGCTACTTTGCCTGACACTGAGAAGACCCGCTTGGGCACTCGGGTTGGTGTCAGTCTCCGCAGGCCCTTCTCGTTTCCAGGAACGTCAAGCGCGCTTGTCTCCCCACCCCCACGTCAGGGCAGGGCAGGGCAGAGACTTGCTCGCCCTTCTGACGGCCCTGAAGAGAAACGAAGGGCTTGCAAACTCCCCGCGAGAAGCTGGGCGAAGTGCGCGGCTGGGCGAGTGTGTGCCTGCGCGCGTATTTACGAAAGAAACGCTCCGAGAGTTCTTCTTTCTCCGCCCCCTTGGGGGGAACTCTAGCGACTGCTGTAGCCGCGCTTCTCTTCTCGGCTCCGAAAATAGGGATTTCTACTCTCTCTCTCTCTCTCCCTCTCCCCTCCCCACCCCGCATTCTCCTGCCTCTTCGATTGCGACAATAAAAGGGTGAAGGGTGCGCTGGTTTCTTCCTCCTTCCTCCCCCCTCCCCTCCCCTCCCCGATTGTCAGGTGTGGCTTCGACTTTAGTTTTTGCCTACGATGCTAGGGAGTTGCCAGTGGTGGGATCGTTTTCGGAGTTGCGTGCTTGGCCCAGAGGTGCAAACAAAATGTTTGGAAAAAGGGGGGTGAGGTGGGGTGGGGTGGGGTGGAGGAAGCAGTTTGCGAAGCAGCCGAAATGGGGGTATATAGAGGATGGGAGGTTCCCACCGAGAGAGCCAGCAGAGTTGTTGTCGAAGCGCGTCACACGCCTTTCCAACCACCAGAGAAGGGAGGAATAAGAAAGAAACACACACACACACACACACACACACACACACCAGGAAATCGAGAGCGCCGCCTTAAGTTAAAGGTGGCGGACGGGCCCGAGAAAAAAGGCTGCAAAACTCCAATCTTTTAAAGTGTGCGGTGTTGTTGTGTTTTTTTTTCCTCCCCCCGAAAGTGAACGGCAGCTTTCCGTACTAGTGTATTTGTACTGCCGCGAGTGACAACTGACAAAGCTTGCCGGTGTGATCTTGATTTTGGAACTGATGAAGTCTGTTAACTAATTGATTGGCACTCCAGTTGCTCATCGCCGTGAAACTAGACCTTGTTTTTGGTTTTGTTTTTTTTTGTACTTTGGGCTGATCAAATGGAATAAATGGAATAAATAAAAACACTGGCATGTCAAGACACCAGCACAAAGACCAAGGTACAAGCAGCTCTCCTTCAGTCATTATTGAAACATTTGATCAGCCCAACTTCTTCTTCTTATTATTATTATTAAATCTGTTTTTTAACCAAGCGTGACTTCACTGAGCTGAATAGTGCAGGGTTGCCTGCCTGTTTGCTTGTTCCGGGTAGAAAAAACGCTGTCGACCCCGGCATCTTTTGCGGGGAGGGGTGAGGTGGGGTGGGGTGGAGGAAGCAGTTTGCGAAGCAGCCGAAATGGGGGTATATAGAGGATGGGAGGTTCCCACCGAGAGAGCCAGCAGAGTTGTTGTCGAAGCGCGTCACACGCCTTTCCAACCACCAGAGAAGGGAGGAATAAGAAAGAAACACACACACACACACACACACACACACACACCAGGAAATCGAGGAAGCTTGCGTAAGATCTGAAGGAGACACGATCGTGGGAAAGGCACCGAGCGTGCTGTGGAAAAAAAAGAAAGGGTGGACTTGGGCTCGGCTGGTTTCGCAACGGGAAATGGGAAACCCCCGCAAAAGATGCCGGGGTCGACAGCGTTTTTTCTTCAGCGTTTGCTTGTTCCGGGTAGAAAAAACGCTTTCGACCCCGGCATCTTTTGCGGGGATTTCCCATTTCCCGTTGCGAAACCAGCCGAGCCCAAGTCCACCCTTTCTTTTTTTTCCACGGCACGCTCGGTGCCTTTCCCACGATCGTGTCTCCTTCAGATCTTACGCAAGCTTCCTCGATTTCCTGGTGTGTGTGTGTGTGTGTGTTTCTTTCTTATTCCTCCCTTCTCTGGTGGTTGGAAAGGCGTGTGACGCGCTTCGACAACAACTCTGCTGGCTCTCTCAGTGGGAACCTCCCATCCTCTATATACCCCCATTTCGGCTGCTTCGCAAACTGCTTCCTCCACCCCACCCCACCCCTCCCCGCAAAAGATGCCGGGGTCGACAGCGTTTTTTCTACCCGGAACAAGCAAACAGGCAGGCAACCCTGCACTATTCAGCTCAGTGAAGTCACGCTTGGTTAAAAAACAGATTTAATAATAATAATAATAAGAAGAGGTTGGGCTGATCAAATGTTTCAATAATGACTGAAGGAGAGCTGCTTGTACCTTGGTCTTTGTGCTGGTGTCTTGACATGCCAGTGTTTTTATTTATTCCATTTATTCCATTTGATCAGCCCAAAGTACAAAAAAAAACAAACCAAAAACAAGGTCTAGTTTCACGGCGATGAGCAACCGGAGTGCCAATCAATTAGTTAATAGACTTCATCAGTTCCAAAATCAAGATCACACCGGCAAGCTTTGTCAGTTGTCACTCGCGGCAGTACAAATACACTAGTACGGAAAGCTGCCGTTCACTTTCGGGGGGAGGAAAAAAAAACACAACAACACCGCACGCTTTAAAAGATTGGAGTTTTGCAGCCTTTTTTCTCGGGCCCGTCCGCCACCTTTAACTTAAGGCGGCGCTCTCGATTTCCTGGTGTGTGTGTGTGTGTGTGTGTGTGTGTGTTTCTTTCTTATTCCTCCCTTCTCTGGTGGTTGGAAAGGCATGTGACGCGCTTCGACAACAACTCTGCTGGCTCTCTCGGTGGGAACCTCCCATCCTCTATATACCCCCATTTCGGCTGCTTCGCAAACTGCTTCCTCCACCCCACCCCACCCCACCTCACCCCCCTTTTTCCAAACATTTTGTTTGCACCTCTGGGCCAAGCACGCAACTCCGAAAACGATCCCACCACTGGCAACTCCCTAGCACCGTAGGCAACAACTAAAGTCGAAGCCACACCTGACAATCGGGGAGGGGAGGGGAGGGGGGGAGGAAGGAGGAAGAAACCAGCGCACCCTTCGCCCTTTTATTGTCGCAATCGAAGAGGCAGGAGAATGCGGGGTGGGGAGGGGAGAGAGAGAGAGAGAGTACAAATCCCTATTTTCGGAGCCGAGAAGAGAAGCGCGGCTACAGCAGTCGCTAGAGTTCCCCCCAAGGGGGCGGAGAAAGAAGAACTCTCGGAGCGTTTCTTTCGTAAATACACGCACAGGCACACACTCGCCCAGCCGCGCACTTCGCCCAGCTTCTCGCGGGGAGTTTGCAAGCCCTTCGTTTCTCTTCAGGGCCGTCAGAAGGGCGAGCAAGTCTCTGCCCTGCCCTGCCCTGACGTGGGGGTGGGGAGACAAGCGCGCTTGACGTTCCTGGAAACGAGAAGGGCCTGCGGAGACTGACACCAACCCGAGTGCCCAAGCGGGTCTTCTCAGCGTCAGGCAAAGTAGCTCACATGCAAAACAAGCCCGGCAGAGGAGCCGGAGCGGCTCCGCTGCTGGAGGCACGTCTCGGCCGGGCCTTGCAGGATCTGGGCCGGGCGCCTCTGCTCGCCGCTCCGGCTCCTCTGCCGGGCTTGTTTCGCATGTGATTCCGGGCCAGGTGCTGCTGAGGGCGAGCAGAGGCGCCCGGGCCGGATCCTGCAAGGCCCCGGCCGAGACGCGACCCCAGCAGCGTCAGGCAAAGTAGCTCACATGCAAAACAAGCCCGGCAGAGGAGCCGGAGCAGCTCCGCTGCTGGGGGCGCGTCTCGGCCGGGCCTTGCAGGATCCGGCCCGGGCGCCTCTGCTCGCCGCTCCGGCTCCTCTGCCAGGCTTGTTTCCCGTGCGAGCTACTTTGCCGGCCGCTGCTGAGGGAAGATCTCTGGAGAGGAGCATAAGGTGAGCTGCTGCATTTCCCAGCCTCGGCTTATACTCGAGTCACTAACTTTTTCCATTTTGGGGGGGTAAAATTGGGGTCTCGGCTTATATTCGAGTCGGCTTATACTCAAGTATATACGTATATTAAATACATTTTTCTAAAGCATTCAAACAATTATTACTACCTCAAAAATACCATCAGTTTCCAAGGATTTCCTCTTTGGTTTCTTCCATTCTACCATAATTAGAAAAATAGAAGATTGTTATTTTTTAATTTATTAAAGCTCATTTGAGCCTGAACTATTGGCAATATTAAAAATAGATATAATATATATATATATATATATACAATGCACCTTGTATTATATAAAGCACTTGGTAAAATAGAGGAAGAGAAAGTATTCCAGTACGGGGAACATAAAAGGAGATTTATGCATTAGACAGTGTTAGTCTGTTCATGAATATGAAAAAAAACATTGCTATACAATTCTTCCTTTTTTTTAAAGATGAGAGATCACTTGAAAGAAAATGCAGTGTTTTGCAACAGGTTAATTGGAAGTTACATTGGTTTATATAACCTCTTCTTTTTGAGCTGAGCAGTACCTCTGTTTTATTACTTATGAATAATTGATATTACATACTAAACCAAGTTTTAGAAGTGCTAGTTATAGTTATATACTTTGTCTCTCTTTGTAAGTAGTGCTTAATGTATTTGTTTTTCTTTAGGTAAGAAAATGGAAAAAAACCTTGAGTGACTTCTTTGCCTCATACCATGTTGCAAGAAGCATGCAAATTAACTTTCATTATGTACCTTTTTTTTTACTGCTGGAAGACTAGTCACTCAGGTTGATTGTTGATTTTAGCATGCAACATCATTTGAAGATGCTTGTAAACAGAATAATTCTGTGATCAATATTTATTATTGCAATAAATGTTCATATTTATTACAATAAACATCACATTTGAAATTTACTCACTTCATTTTTAAAATACCAAATTTATGAAATGTTATTCTTTTTTTCTTATTAATAATTTACTGAAGAAGGAATTTTCATATCTGAGACTAATCAGCAAGTTCCAGGTACTCTTAGGTGATGGTGTAACAGACAAACCAAAGAGCAAGTTTATTAACAGCAGACATTATATATCAAGCGTATTCTTAAAAATATCTGGTTAACAAAATAAAAGTGCATATTAGGCTCTCAGAACACACTTTTTCTAATACAGAAATAGTAATGGTCTTCCATGAAGGTCCTTGACATGCTATAGGTATCACAGGGTAATCAGATTTTATAATTATATAGTGCAAAAACACGCTCTTCTTGATTACCTATGCCCAGAATCTAATGTATTTCCTAAGTAAATCTCCAAAGCAGTTTTCACATTGCCTAGAAATTCCAAAAACAGCTGAACTACTGCATCTAAAATATACTGAATATTCCTAAACATTCCTTCTATTGTTCCTCAGAAATTGGAACATAATTTTATCTCCATCAGGATTCAAGGTAGACTATTACTGTTATTTGAAGCAACATCTACTATAATGTTATTATTGCAGTCACACACAGGACTCCTAGTATAAAATATGTCCTGACCAAAATTGTTGCAGAAAGAGTAAACTCTCTTTTAAATAGAATTATATTTATTGCTCTGAAGTAATAAAACTGGATGTGAAGATATACATGGTTAACGAAGGAATAATGGAACAAATTGATTTTTACTGAATAATATTGAACAGTAGGATTAA
Source organism: Vipera berus (assembly GCF_964194415.1). NCBI lineage: Eukaryota > Metazoa > Chordata > Lepidosauria > Squamata > Viperidae > Vipera > Vipera berus. The sequence goes on from NC_138204.1 coordinate 96,142,945, forward strand.
AACAGGTTTATCTATTTCTGAGATCATTTATATTCCTCCATTACTAATCTATTCTATCCCTAAAATTATTCCTAACTTTATCTCTGTTACAGGGAGAGGTATTCACAATTCTGGACTTAAGATTTATCCCTTTAACTGCACCTTCCAACTCCTTCTCTCCAGTTTATTCCTTGTAATATCTGAAGAATGAGCACACTGTAGCTGTTCTTTAATTGGTAGATACAATACCCAATCTTCCTGGTATTCATCCATGAAAACAATGGTTCCCTTTAGCCTTGGGATACAGAGTTTGGTGAGCCACTGCTTCTTCAGAACTCAGTAGCTTCATCCATTGTACAATTCCAGAGGGAACCCAAATTGCTATGATTGCTCATCCTCATAGAATCCTAGAAACTCTTCTGTGGAAAAAGTCAAGAGCAGAACCTCTGCTATCTGATCTGAGAGATTCATTGCAAAGAAGTACAGCTCAGGTAAAGAGACTGCCTTGACACTGAGTCTCCACTCCCAGATGTAAAGGAGACAGATATCTGAAAGCTTTGCCATTTCACCCTCAGCAACTGCTTGAACAATAGACAGTGTTTCTAGGATGGGGATATTTGAAGATCAGTATCAAGATGAATGTGGACCTGGTATCTGTCTCCCTTTTATACATCACTGGAAATAACGAGCAATCTATCACACTTTTCCAGCTAATCTCTTCATACCAAGGCCATCCCGCACAAATCTGATTCAATTAGTGAGCAACATAGATGACCCTAACAAAGATTCCTAATGGGTTGCTCTACTGCCCTGGTTATGATTGAGATCTAGTAACTCAATATGCATAATTCATCTGCTGTATGAGTCATGTTCATTACCCACCATGAAGCAGTAACCACTTTTCATGTTCTGCATTGAGAAATGCTGTGTTTATTGTGGAAGACATTAGGAACAGGAATAGCACTACTACTCCATTGTGCTTTAAAGCATTCTCTGAGTGGTTTATAATGTCAGCATTTCGCCCCCAACAATCTGGACCCTCATTTTACTGACTCTGGAAGGATGGAAGGCTGAGTCAACTTTGAGCCCCATCAGGATCAAACTCAAAGTTTGTCTGCAGTACTGCATTCCAACTACTGTGCCACTCTTCATTCTTTTATTTTCACCCCATTGACAACAGTACATGCTGAGGGAAAGGTTAGAAGACACAGCTCACTTCAACTGGATCAAGGTAAAATGAGCATAAGGACATCAGTTTATTGCTCGCACTATTCACAACATTTTCTTCCTGCATCTATGATTAGGGTAGGTACTGCCTGCCTGGCAAAGTTGCTGGATGAGAAGATAAAGCAGTTGGTGCAATCAGATGGGAAAAGTGGCAGACTCTATTCTCCTCCAATACACAGAATAGCTAGCTAGTCATACAAAAGTATCATCTAGTATTTTTGAACCACTCTGCTACTTGCTGCCAAATGACTGCTTCAATCTCTGAAAGGATCTTGATGTTTGAGAGCCTTTGACTTTTTGCTGGTGAGCAATATGGGTTCTGTAGTAATGTCAGAGATAGGCAAAACAGGTAATTTAGTGCTGCCAAGAAGGAAAGTGACCCCCCCATTTATATATTGCAATGGTTGCAAACAGCCCAGAACAGATCTACTACACCACCATGCTTGTTTTCTAGTAATGCGTGATCCGCTTGGTTCCCAATACCACCACATGCCATTGTCACAGATTCAGAAAGAATCTTCTTCTTCACCCTGACCTTTGGCCTCAACTCTTGGGTTTCTAATGGAGGGAGCAGACTGACTGCAGGTAAGTGCTCACTGATCAATTCTCTCACACAGCAGCAGTTCAAAGTGATGACAGTTCTAGAAAAAAAAACACCTTTGTGACCAATCCTCATAATTACAATTGTCGACATCCTGCAGACACATGATCACGGATCACTTGCTTCACAAAAGCTTGTGACAAGCAGAATTAATACAGAAGGTGGAAGTAAAATCATAACTTACAATCATGATTTTTTGCTTGGTAACCACTTAAAGTGCTCTTGTTTAAAGACTGAAGGGGAAGTAAAGTTATAAAGCCTAGTTGCCATCCAGGTGATTTTCTGCTTAGCGATTATATTATTCAGTGGAAGAGATGCTAGTTTCAATTGTAGTTGCTAAGTGAGGACTATCTGTATCAGAAATATCAACATCACTACCTCCTTTCCCTGTGTGGGTGAAAAACTCCTCCGCTGCTGGCCCCTTCCTGAAGCCTTACCCACTATACTATCAGTTGATAGAATTGTTTCATCAAAACTCAGAGACCTCAAATTTGGTGTGGAGCTAATAAGAACTTTATCCCTAAATTTGAAACATGTTTATATTTGAAAATGGACTTCTTTGCCCACTCAAAAATACAAATCATCAAGTAATTCAGGCAAAGGAAAAGGATTTATTAAGGAGAATCAAGTCTTTGCAGGAATTGGGTATGGCTAGTCTAGAGAAAAGAAGGATTAGGGGTGACATGATAACAGTATTCCAGTATTTGAGGGGCTGCCACAAAGAAAACGGGGTCAACTTATTTTTTAAAGCACCAAAAGGCAAGACAAGAAAAAAATGGATGGAAACTAATCAAGGAGAAAAGCAACTTGGAAATGAGGAGAAACTTTCTAACAGTGAGAACAATTAACCAGTGGAATGGCTTGCCTTCAGAAGTTGTATAGATGCTCCATCCATGGAGGCTTTTAAGAAGAGACTGGCAGCCACTTGTCAGAAATGGTATAGAGTCTCTTGCTGGAGCAAGGGGTTGGACTAGAAGACCTCTAAGGTCCCTTCCAGCTCTATTCTGATTATTATTATGATGATGATTGAAACATGATACATACATTTTTCTATGTAATATGTCAAAAGCAAGTAATAAAGAATAAAATACATTGATTACATGTCAGAACAATAGAAACCATTATTCTACATAACATTCCACAAGTGGCCTATTTATGGGTTACATTTCTCTTTTCCAGCTGGGATTGTTATTTTTCTTAAAACAACTGTATTCATGGACTTTCAGAATATACTCTCTATTGTTTAGTGATAAAAAACAAGTTTTCACATACCAAAAGAAAAAAAATTCTTGGAAGCTAAAAAATATGCATAGACTGCTATGTTAAAAATGCCAGTATCACATTTTAAAATGCTAAAAATGAAGCCTAAAATTCCAGGTAACAGAATCACTTTTGCCTCAGGATGAGGAGAAATAGTACTAAATAGTACTAAAACCATTTCTTACAGCATGATTTTATTACTCTGCTCCTCTCCCTTTGTGTAGGGAATCTTGACTAAGCCTTCTAATTCTGTAATTGGCCTTACTCCCTCAGCTATGGCTTATTCCATTATTTTATTTCTTTTACTTAAGGCATGGGTGTCAAACTCGACTGTGTCATGTGACATATTGTGATGCATCGTGACGTTTTTTGCCTTCGTGAAGTTGGGGTGGGCGTGGCTTGTCCATGACGCTTCTGGCCCACGGGTCGCCAGTTTGACACTCCTAATTTAAGGGAAGCCCTAAACTGAAGGGTGAGGAGAAGCTTTAAAGGCATAACAGATCCCTTTTTAAAACAGAAGAAGATTCCTGTTTAGAATGTGGACGTATCTAGTAAACAGCAGTAAATACACACACAAATATAACTGGAAGAATGAATCTCCCAAAATAGAGGATAAGCAGCCTTTTCCAATATTCTTTTGCTCAAATGTCTCTCCCCCACTTTCTCGGTAGAGATCATTCAGCATATTTGTACACTAATGTTCAGGTCTCAGAAACTCCCTTGTGGGCTTTGTTGCATAATGAATTAGTTTAGGAATTTTAAGTCTGTTCCCCATAGTCCTTGACTTTCTTTTGACAAATTCTGAAGAACATGAATACTTTATAATACAGGTCTCCAATAAACACAGAAGTCTTGTGGACTTTGGAGTATGAATAAGTAAATAATCAGTTTTGTGGATCCAGAGGTGAAAAACCTTTCCAAGGACAGTCATTGGTGTCAGTGATTAAAAGCTTCAACTATACAGTGTAGATGTTGACAATGAATACCGACATGCACTGTTTTGGCTATATAATTTTTGTCCTATTATGGACAAATTGTGTTCTCCAGAAGGGTAAGTTATTCAAGAAGAAGTAAAAGTTGCTTTTTTTGCAGGGCAAATGGATTTTTGTTAGTACTTTTTAAGAAAAGTAGAGATAAATATCAATTATTTTAAAATAAGACTTGTAAAACAAGAACATGTCATGAGAAAATTGTGATTTACCATATTTGTATCTAAATCAGATAATAGATTTGTTCTTTATGTTGCAGTGCATATACATTGGCTAAGTAATTGTGGTTAGATGCTCAATTATGTCTATTCAGTTTATATGCTGAAATGTAATACATAATGATACTTGATGGCCCTTTCTGAATTTTGCAATAGTTACAGAACTCACAGACACTTCGCCATTAAGGATGCATGTATACATCTGTTGTGGTATCTAGCTACTTTTATTTTATTTTAAAATTTGGAGTTCTATATTCCACTTGAACAGATGCAATAATTGCCAGTGACAAGTATGTATGGGTTTATCATTAAATTATTGGTAAACAATGAGGTTAGGTGAAAATGAAATACTGATGGCATATTATGTTGCAAGTAAAAGAAAGACATGGTTGAAGATTCTCATAAGTTGTCATTAATAATCAACTGATTTTTATTAATCAATTATTAATAATTCAGTTATTAGATGGAATTGAGAAAGCTGTTTTAGTTAGCAAGTTTTGAAAAACCAATAAATTATTTGTTATATAATATCTTGCACTTGTAGATAGTTGTTGACAGGGAAAACTGGTTGCAAAATTTTTTTGGCTGGGTTTCAGTACCAGTTTTGTACTTTGACAAGGCAAACACACATATTATACTCTAACCTCCACTTACAAACCCATGCATTTGCAAAAGTTTGCAAAGTTTATGGCGAAATAACTTTTGCTAGGGATTAAGAAGCTTCAAGTTGTCACCAATATTTTTGTATTGTTTTCCAGCTGAACGCATTACAATGATTCTTTAAATGAGAATGGGAAGTAGCCATTGCATTTACATTTTACAGAAAACAAATTACTGACAGGCAAAGAATTTTTACTCCCAAAGAAATGGCAGAGCTTATAAGTACAGAAAAAGATCATTAACTTATTCCATTAATAGAAATTAAGTTCTTCTCTCTGCAAAACATGGCATAATTGCACACCAGAGTGACTAGACATAAGGACAGTTTTTTTCCCCATGCCCTCACTCTGCTTAACAACTAATTCCTACAACACTGTCAAAATACTAGTCAAGCTGTATTATTATGAAACTCCTCATTTTTCCTATTACCTATCCTTATCTTCTTATGACTATAACTTGCTGCTTGTATCTTACAATATATATTGGGGGGTTTTTTGGTACCCTAGTATGATTTATATTGTTTGCTTAGCTAGTACTCTATGACTATCACTGAGTGTTGCATCTTATGATTTATGATTAAGTGTTGTCAGTGCTTTTTTTGTAAAAGAAAAAGGTGCCGGAACTCACACATGTCATACAACCCACTTTGCCTACCCTACAAGGTTCCATCCAAAAAAGGTGCCGGAACTCCGTTCTGAGCGTTCTATGAGAAAAAAAGCCCTGAGTGTTGTATTTCATGATTTATGATGAATGTATTTTCATGTTGCATATGATTATCACTATTACTTGTATGCACACTGAGAGCTTATGCACCAGAGACAAATTTCTTGTGTGTCCAACCACACTTGGCCAATAAAAGAATTCTATTCTATTCTATTCTATTCTATTCTATTCTATTCTATTCTATTCTATTCTATTCTATTCTATTCTATTCTATTCTATTCTATTCTATTCTATTCTATTACAACAACAACAACAACAACAACAACAACAACAACAATAATAATAATAATAATAATAATAATAATAATAATAATAATAATAATAGAAATTTACTACCATCTTTTTGCATTCTACATTGCTCTTTCAGTATCCCAGCAGATGCAAGTTGCATATGATGACTTGGTCAATCTACTTACTGAACCAGGTAAGATACAAACTCAACTATTCAATTAATAAAAAAATGAATTTCAATAAGGGCACTAAATCTTATCTGACATATTTTTTCTAAAAATTTGAGGAAGTAAACAAAAATATATTTCAAAATCATCCATCTCAAACTCAGATTATCATTTATATATCCACATACCACGTATCATGGACAAATCTATAAATATACATACAAACTCAAGGTGGCAAGCGTATCTAATACTTCTGCCTTCTATGAGATGTGTTGGCCTAAGAAAGAGTAACTGGCACAAAGTCACCCAGCTGTCATTCATGCCTAAGGCAGGACTAGAACTTACAGTCTCTTGTTTTCTAGGCTATCATTGTAACTATTACACTAAACTGGATTGCCACTGAATGTTCACTGGGGGACTTTACAATGGAACCTCAATTATTAAAAGAATTCCACTAACTCTGAATCCAGCCCAATATGTTATATATTTTCAATACAGGAGGAGCATATGTTTAAAGTATATGTTACAATATTATTGTTTCATGCTAATAAAATGACAATGGGCTATGAGTATTGTGAATTTCTTAGGATCATAGATCTTCAGAAGTGTGATGTTTTGTCTTTATCTAGGAACTCTTGATGAGATCAACATTGCATATTGTCAATTAGGAAACTAGTCTTGTTATATCTTATGAAAATATCCTAAGTCTAAAATGTTTCAATTTTCACAAGTATAATTAATTATGTTAATTCTGTATTATTAATTAGTTAATCATTTATTTTTTAAAAAAATACTTTTTTAATTTTTACTTTTTTAAGTAAAAATTATTTAAAATAATAAAATTAATCTTATTTAAAACAATAAAATATACAGAAGCAAACGTATATTATACCTGGCAGCGTTCATTCAGAAATGATGTACATTTTCAATAAAATAAAATAAAATAAAATAAAATAAATACATATTTCCTATAGCACATCCTTTTTCATTCTCAAGCAGATATGTTTCTAGTTCTATAATCTGTGACTTTGTTGATCCGAGATTCCCAGAACAGAAAGTAGAACCGTAACTAATTGTGTAACTGAACTATGGAATCTCTTCAGAAAAATATGTCCTAATATTGTGCAGAATTCATAATAGAGATGGAGAAAAAAACAGGGAATAGTAGATAGAAATTATAACTTATTACTTAATCTACCGAAGTTAAATGTTAGGTAAAGTGGGAGATAAGAAGTATTAGAAATGGAAAACTTTTTGAAAGATCCACTTCCTGAGATAGTGTATCCTTTGGAGTAGGATAAAACCCAAACTGGGAAGCATTTTGAGACTTCTGTAATTCAGAAGAAATTGCTTGCAATATAAAAACGAAATTATTCTATTTCATGACTTGGCTGGATTGTAACCAATTTATTAAGATTGTTTATAATAACAAAAATCTTTGCTCATAGTTTTATGATGTTATGGGTTTTGTTTTTATGGTTATTGGAACGTATCACTGTTTTTAATGAAAGAAAATATATCTTTGTCTAATAATGATAAATAGGATATTACTTGGCTCTGCTCTCTCATAATAATTGAACAGGAGCAGTAACCACCATAGATTATAATGCAGAATCCAGTGATAAATAGGAGAAAGTCTTTTGGAATTTGCCCTTCAGAGTAAAAAAATAAAATCATTCTGTATATTCCATGCACTTATACAGTACAATTATACCTGGGATTGGACATTACTTGTTACTCAGTCTAATATATCCATTTATTAAATATTTTAATTCAGAGATTCCAACAAGTTGTGGTCCTCCGCCAGCTATTGGCAACGCAATGCTTTTAGCCAACAGAAGACAGGAATTCTCATCAGGTGAATCTGTGATATATCAGTGCTACAGGCTTTACGAAATCGAGGGCACTCCAATTGCAAAGTGTGAGAATGGCCATTGGAGAGGTGTCCCAAGATGTGTTCGTAAGTATATAGTTTAAAACTGATTATTCCTGTTCTGATGGCAAAATATCCTTCTAAAAAAAACACTAAACATAACACAAAAAGATAAAAATGGCTATTTTTCTCTGATATTTTTGCGAAGCCAGGCCACATCCTATCAGAGGCTGAGGGCAGCAATATCATGAAATGCAAAATTTTATAGTACTTTCCTGAATTTTTTTCTTAAAGTTGCACCACTTCATGAAATAAAGAAACATGAAATATATTCAATCAAAAAAGACTGTTGAATAGAAGCTAAATTTGTTCTTTATTTCTTGGGAATTATTTATTTATTTATTTTATTTTAATTCCATTTATATCCTGCCCTTCTCCGAAGACTCAGGGTGGCTTACAAGCTTAGCAGTAGCCTTCATTCTATGTATATGCCTGCTTATTAGGGCTTTCACACACACACCAAGCGGCATTATTACAAAGTCAGCTTAATTGCCCCCAACAATCTGGGTCCTCATTTTACCTACCTCGGAAGGATGGAAGGCTGAGTCAACCTTGAGCCTGGTGGGATGCGAACCTGCACTAATTGCAGGCAGCTGGTGTTACTAATTGCAGGCAGCTGGAATGTAGTCAATTTAAATGAAAACTGGCAAAACTCCTTAGCCTTTCCCTGGGTTATATTAGTTTGGTTACATTAGAGCAGGGGTGTCAAACTTGCAATGTCACATGACGTGTCACAACGTATCGTGACTTTTTTTCCATTGCAGGCAATGGGGTGGGCGCAATTTCACTATGATGCATCTGGCCTGCGGCTTGGCAGTTTGACACCCTTGCATTAGAGTTTGAGAAATGTATACTAAAAGTTGATACATATGGGTCCAATCCTTACAGTATATGTAGCATACAGTCAAAGAAATTTTTTATCAAAATACTATCTCAGCCATACTGTTTAGTATTAATGAGACAACTTCCTCAACACTTACAATTCCTCATCTAGTAGCTGCCTCATTTTACCAACTGTTCACAGTTATGGCAGTGATGAAAAAGTAATTTTGTGACCAATCCTCATGTTTATAAACTTCGCAGGTCTGTAAAGCAAAGGAAAACAGAAGTAAGATCATAAGCACAGTCATGGTTTCACTTAGCAAACACTTCATTTAACAACCAAGTTGGCAATATCATTATGGTCACTAAACAAAGTCTACCCGTAGCTTAACAATATCATGCAAAGGCAGTAAATAGTTGTTTAGGTTTTTGCATATTAAATGTTTACTGCTAGGTAATAGTAGGATTTAAGCGCCCAACAGTTGGTATTATGAGCCATGCCTGGGGAAAGAGAAAAAAGGTTCTTTGCTACTTCCCCCCAAGTTGAAAAGTCTTTGGATCTTATTCAATGACATTATAACTTGGGATACATAATGATTTTATTCATTATCCTTATAGAGGTTTTAACATGATTCTCATATTGTCATCACTAAAGAAAAGGAAAATGTGGACACTTTGATGTTTAATCTAAGGACTAGCCAATCAGCATTTTGAAAATCTTGTTCAATTTTAAACTTATAATACATTTCTTTAGTACATCCTCATGTAAGCCCTTGCTACTAAGGAAAGGTAACTACTTCTTCTCCAAGCCACATTCTTACATAGTCAATAGACCTAGAAGGTTGAGAACAGGAAATGGATAAAGAAACACATATAACAGGCTTTCTTTCTGTAGATACCTGTGCCATATATACAGTACACAGATGCTAGGAATCTGGAGAACCTAATCTGCAGACAGATTCAACATTTCACACAGAAAACCATGAAAAGACTCACAGAGATGTATACCAACTATAAAGAAGACTAAGAAAATTCCCCCCTATGCTTTAGAGAAAGGCAATATACATATCATAATATAAATGTGCGTCTATAGCAGCAGCACTACTGAAATGAAACGATGTGTATCTGCTTTCATTCTAAGATATCAAACTGACAACCTTTCAGTAAGTCACCAAAACATATTATCATAATGCTACAGTTTGGCCCTGGCTTCCAAATGTTTCTGAAAGAAACTTATTTTTAGGTCTGTTTTAGACCAATTTCAGGCCAGACTTTGGTTGCCTTGATTGGATGATCCGCCAAGAGGACAGACATAGGGCAATTTTCATTGCTTGTGTTCCTGGACATCTTGGAGGCTTTGGATACTTTCAATCATGAACTTCTTTTGCCCTGTCTTGGAAAGAAAGACAAAAGAATTGACATTGGAGGACTTCTGCACAAGTCCATGATCTTTGGACTATGGTATACCACAGAGCTAAACCATATCCCCAATTAACTTTTTGGGGTTGCAGAAAGTGATTTTAAGGGTGGTAGATCTGGGTGCCACCTTTATATAGATAGTACCCAGGTTTATTTCTTTTTCATCATTGCCAGTAATGCCAGGTTCTTGAATTGGCTTTTATCTGGACTGCATTGTAGTCTGGGTAATTTGTAACAGATTGAAAGTGAATCCAGATGAATCTGAGGGTCTGATGCTCAGTCAGTCAGTTTGAAGAGCCTTACTTGCTTCTGAAGGAATATTCCTCCATTATGTGAAAAAGACCAGGCAGTGATCCTGGATTCTACTATTCTGTCACCAAGAATACCTAGCATAGTGGCCAGAAGCATTGGGAACAGGTATAGATCATATAGGATGCTCTTAAAGAAAACACAGAAATTGCAGAAAGGTCAAAGGCAACATTTAGGCTCCTGGTGCGGGCATCTTAGTGCAAGCATAAACATCTGTGTTGGCTAAGCTGCATTTCATGCAAAGTTCAGTGCTAGTTATTACAATGAAGAAATAACTTCCCATATTATTTATGGGCTTCTATAGGTGCTGCCATGCAAAGAAGCATGTTTTAGATAAGGATTTTTCTATAGCGGCACCAATACCTTAGAATTCTCTTTCCCAGTCAGCCTCTTTTTTAATGTCCTTAAGACATATTTTTATACTTTAGTGTACTTTATACTTTAAAACATATTTTTATATTTCTCCCATAGTTGTCAAGCCCATTGCCCATTTTGCTACCTCATCTTGATATGTCATATATTCTTAATGCATTTTCTATTTTCTAAAATAATTTTATGAGCAGTATATTTTGATGCTTGTAATGCTTTTAGATAATTTGGGATATATTTTATTATTTGTTTTTAATTTTCTGGATCTATTGTTTATTTTTTGATTCTATTTATCAATAGCTGCAGGAACGCTTATTAGGAGAATATATTCTAAACACACACACACATACAAATGTGCAAATAAACAATTAAAAGTTAAAAATTGGGGCATAGTTACAATAATAGTCATTCTGCAGTATAAATGGATATATTTATTTGCAGCAGGGTATTTAGGAATTTTTGCTCAATAGCTAATATTTTCAGAAGATCAGAGACTAAGACCATTATGAACAGTATCCATAATCTATGACTACCACAACCAATATCTCATTGTCAGGTACAGTAATTCTTATTTGTCTGATAAAATTAATGTGTTTGATATGATTAATAGCCCCTTCAATTTATCTGTATATTATATCTAAAAGTTCACCACCATCCATAATTTAACATAAGACTTAAATAAAAAATAACTTTATTAATTATTCTGTTCTAATTATTCAACACTGTTTTTTAGTGTGCTATATCAATTTAATAGATACGCACATTTATTTATTCTTCAGAAACCTGTAGAGCTGATCAAGTTGACATGGACCACAACAATATTCAACTGAGGTGGTTTACTAAGTCAACCTCCTGGAGAGCATCTGATTATTGGATGGAGTTTGAGTGTAAACCAGGATTTCGTAAGCATCCATTATCATCGCCATTTATGAAACAATGTGTAAAGGGACCATGGATTTATCCCAGATGTGTATAATAAGAGTTAAGTATTTCCTAATTTACCTATTAAAAAATTCACACATATTCACTTAATAACTTTCTCTTTGTATGTTGGTGTGTAATTAAGGTACTTTTAAAAATCAGAAAGAAAGAATGCAGGGGCAAATTGTGTTGATTGTTATCCTGCCTGTTGACATCTCCTGCTGTCGATTATTTGTGGGCTCTTTGGTCTTTCGAATCCACAGAAGTGAAACTTAAGTGACATACGCTACCATCTTCTCAGAAGCACAAATACTATTCAGTTTTCCTATTTAATCATAACTCCCCATCCCTTCTTGATAATTATGATTATGTTGTGTGCCATCTGGAGATCCCATCTGAGGGAAGGATCACAGTACAGTACTCTGCCAACCTACCTTTCAACTCTAGACAATTGTAAGAATCCTAGTACTTAGTTCTGCTGTTCCAAAACTGTATGCTGCAACATTTCAGATTGCCATAGCAAACTCACAGGAATCGTGCAGCATATTTTAAAGGGAAACACAGTGATATTCGGCATCTGCTGGACAGTGCACAAACTGCTAATCAAGAATCACAGCCCTCCTATGTGAATTTATTGTTTCTGTTAAGCTCAAGTTCTCAAACTGTATGCCATGATTCCCCAAAGTATCAAAGCCAGTTCCTGAATTGAGGGGCACTGTGAAAAAACTTCTGAGACACTATGGGCACCATGAGCCAAGAATGTTTGGGACCTACACATTTTCCCCAAGATTGGTTTAGTCCTGCCAGCTCATCAATGTCATCTGTAGTGGTCTCTATTAGTTTAATGGGGCCATGTGTCACAGCAATGATGTATAAACCATCGTTACCGTGTGGTTTCTATTTTTAAAAGCCCCAATGCATGTGAGAGATAACTTGTGTAATTATTTTTTCAGCCACTAATTAAAAACAAGACCTTTACTTGTAAAACAAACAATGTTAAATTAATTGCTTTAAAACTTTTAGGAGTTTACTATGACAGCAACTGACAGAGCAGGTCATATTGTACTGAAAAGAATTGTAAGGCTACCAGATTGTAATTAAAGAAGCTATAATTCATCAAGAAAATGTGAAGATAACTGTGTTTGCCATAATCTGTTTAATTCAAATTATATACAATACGTAGAATATCACATGAGTTTTTATTCTTGTTGAAAGCTCTCATTTTTAGAAAGCCGTGATTTGTATAAAGGGAAATATGTTGCATATTGTTACTCTAATTACATACTGTTTAAGTTGTTCTAACATTTTAATGTAAAAGAAAATATAAGGAAGAAACAAAGCCGCTGGGATAAAATAATGTAACCCATAAATTTAGTTATGGTAAGTTAGGTAGAATCAATGTTTTTTTAATTGTTCGATTCTCACATATATTCAATGTCTTTTATTCTTTGATCACTTGTTTCCTGATGTATACATGTACCAAATGTATGTATCATTTGTTTCTGTACTGTACAAAAAGACTCTCCTTGAATAAAGGCTGTTTGCTTTGCCTGAACGACTTGGTGATTCATATTTTAGGGAGGGCAAAGAAGTCCCTTTGCAAAGATAAAAGTGTGTCAGGGATCCAGTTCTTATCAATTCCATGCCAAACCTGTATGCCTGAGTTTTGAGGAAACAGTTAAATAAAATTAACCTAAAACCAAATGCTACAACTTATAACGCAACCAGTATCTGTCATAATAACACATGAAATTTGGAAATGTCTCACCTAGTTTTTCAGCAGTTGCACTTTGCACATGTAGGGGCAGCCAATGAGCTGACAAGCTTGTCAGTTATTTACTCAAGTAGTTGCTTAGCAACCTGATGGAAATGGGGGGGGGAAGGATTCTTTAAAACAGAATAACGGTTATTTATTCCCTTGCAGTAGTAAAGTAAAAGGTAAAACCCACTAAGGGTATAAAAAGGAACTGTTTCTGATAGCTAAGATAGAAGCAAAGTGAATTATCTTCCCTTCATCTTCAAGCTCCAGAATAGACTCCAACAGTATGAATCATATTTTAAGGATACCAGAAGTGGGAAAAGGCAAAAAGCTGCATGTGTGACATCACATTTCATCCTTCATTTTTTTCTATTTCAGTTGTTGTTAGAGCCAAGTGGACCAGCAAAAAAATGGATTGAAGAAGCTTTCATTGTTTTTCATTGCTTAGCTTTTATTGTTTTTCATTGTTTTTCGTGCCATTTTACTTTTCCCATCCCACAAAAAATCCATTGGACAGGAAGGAGTGAGTGAGTGTTGAATGTCTTCTGATTAATTGCACTGGAAGCCCTCCATTTGGAAGCATCCAACATGAGTGGATAATTTGTAAAATATATACAAAAAGAAAAAAAACCAAATAATAATTTAATCAGTAAACAAGATAATCATGTCCCGAACAAATTTCTGATTATGAAACAGGCAGGAAAACAAGCAAACTAACAAAATCTGCTATACTATCAGAAACAAACAAATATCAAACCACTACTGTGCTGGTAAATATAAACCCCAGGTCCATTGCTGTGTTGTGCTGAGCCACTAGATGCCTAACAATTGACTGGTGCACTAAGCATTGTGGCTCAGTTCTGCTTTTAACCTGCTCACAAAGTTACAAAACCAAATAATTAGGTCTTGACAGCCCGTGCAAGCCTACTCTACCACACCACTGCCCCAAATCCATAAATTGGTAATATCTATGGGAAGAAGGGATGCGGTGGCTCAGTGGGTTAGGACGCTGAGCTTGTCGATCAGAAGGTCAGCAGTTTGGTGGGTCAAATCCTGAGTGCTGCGTAACAGAGTTACTCGTCCCAGCTTCTGCCAACCTAGCATGTAAAAATGCAAGTAGAAAAATAGGGACCACTACAGTGGGAAGGTAACAGTGTTCCGTGTGCCTTTGGCATCTAGTCATGCCGGCCACATGACCATGGAGATGTCCTCGAACAAGTGCTGGCTCTTCGGCTTTGAAACAGAGATGAGCACTGGCCCCTAGAGTTGAAAACGACTAGCACACATGTGCGGGGGAACCTTTACCTTTACCTATGGGAAGAAGAGGAAAACAATGTTAAAGTAATTATTGAGCTATGCTTGTATCAGATCATATTGGAACTTCTAGTTTTGCAGTCTTAACCACTAGTTGCAAAGGTTTTCCCAAAGCTTATTGGAAGAATAAACAAGAAAGGGGGTGGGGGGAAGGGTTCCTCCAAAGTCAAAACATGCACAAACAAAGCAGACACAAAAATATATTAAGCTTATCTTTAATTAATTTAACTTTAGTTTTTAAAATTAGCCTAATTTTGGAAGCTTATACATTTCTAGCTCAGTAGAGAAAAAGTATCAGCAATTTTCAAATTAACAAAGGAAAAGAAATATTTCTTTCTCTTGGAAGAAATAGAGTATCTATAAGGTTAAATATAAGAACTTGTCTATGAGGGAGATGGCAGTTAAGAAGGATAGGCAGACAGACAGACAGATAGAAAATTAAATTCTGGAGTATTGACTAGAGGCTGAAAGAGATAGCACCTTGTTAAAGAACAATGCCTCAGTCCTCTGAACATTCTGGTGTTGTGCCATCACAATGATGTGACCAAAAATGCTTTCTCTTCTTTCAGAAAATTGCAGTCTCATTACATTTTATCATCTTTGTACAGACTGAAGGATTCAGCTGATTGGAAGTATAGAAACAGGCTAATTTAGAAATACTGAAGAAATACTTCTGAAGCAGGACAAATACTGTAATATCAGAATTCTTCAATAGATTTTTATTTAAAATAGAAATGGATACATTTCCTAGGAGGTGGTAATAGCTCTGATTTGGATATGGGCTCTTTCTTGAATTTGGCAGTCTGCCATTTGTTAGAAGGTAATCAGGTTGCTTTTTAAAACATGGATCGAAGATCATGTTTTTTCTTCTGTCATCATGATCTTTTACTGAATTGGCTATTTTTAAATACATTCTTTGTTAAACAGTTTCATATAGGATTCTATTATTCAAAAGGTCTGCTTGTGTTAATCCTTATTACCAGAAGTGTTAATCAGAACTAATATATCAATTTAGCAGATAATTCTAACTGATTTTTACAGCTGAAATAAATTCTAGATATGTTACAGTATGTAAAATAAAGGGACTTTGTGTACTAAACAGTAAAACATACACACAGGAAAATAATTGGTGAAGTAAAAGAAGAAGAATCTTTGAGATGTTATTTGTTGGAAAAGTTAGAACAAATAGAAGACCATATTCTGAAAATATTAAACTATTATAAGTCTAACGATGGATTGGCTGCTGTACATTGTATTATTTCTTCTAGGAACATGTACTTCTGATCATGGTGAGTTCTCAATATTTTTAATTTGGGCAAAGCTATGTGAGTGTGTATATACCTGATACCTCCAATTCTACGTGGGAAAAAACCTGAATGACCAAAGATCTACATACAAGCACCCGCAAAAACCTCAGAAACACACACACACACACACACACACACACACACACACACGTATGTATGTATGTATGTGTATGTGTATATATAGTTATATATAACAAAGTATTCTACAAATTATTTTAGAACAAATTGCTATAAGAATTAAAACTGTAGAAAAAAATTCAGCTTTGCATTTTTTCATTTATACAGTAATTGTAAAATTCTAACATACATTATTAATTTTCCAATAATTATAGAACGGCGGTTAAGTACACAGTTAGACAAAGTTGTTATACTTCTTAGAATGATGTCACATGCCATTTACATTTGGTGTTACTCTATATAAAAATGTATTCTCCATAACTATATAGCATATTGACAGTCCCATGCTAATGGCTATAGTAAGAATTGCATTTTTTAACAAAAACAAAATATATTTATTTAAAACACTGGAATGCAGTTGGCTAACAGAGTCATTATTTAAATGTTACTTTAAAAAGGTGGCTATTCTTAGGGAAATATGATAGCACAGAAATATTAATGATTCTTAGGAGAAGGGATAACATGGAAAATTGGAGTCTAACTTAAGAAAATCATGCTGTATTTATTGTGCTGCCAGGAAAACAAAAACAATAAATACAATTGTCTGCATGCTACTAACTATAATTTCAGTTTGTAGCCCACCTGAGATTGATTTTGGAAGAATTGAAACGAATAAACAAATGGAATATCTGGAAAATGACAGAATACAGTATAAGTGCCATCCTGGATATGATTTGGAAGGGTCTGACTGGATAGCATGTAAAAAAGAAGGTTGGATACCTCCACCAAAGTGTTTCGGTAAGTGGGTTATGTGACAAAATGATCGACTTCCCGGCATCGACTTCCCTTTGTCCAGTGCGCTCCCACAGAGAGGGCCTCCTTAGGGTGCCGTCGGTCAAAGAGTGTCGACTGGTGGCCCCCAGGGGGAGGGCGTTCTCTGTGGGCATGCCAGACCTTTGGAACCGTCTACCAGTTGAGCTCTGGATGGCTCCCGACCTTCTCTCCTTCCGACGGGACCTAAAAACACATTTATTTGAACAAGCCGGCCTGGTCTGATGGGTTTAGGGGTATTTTATAGCTTTGTATTAATTTATTGAATAGGGCTATAGTATTTAATATTTTTAATTTTTGTACATTGTATTTTATTGCATTGCCCTGTACACCGCCCTGAGTCCTTCGGGAGAAGGGCGGTATATAAATTAAATTAAATAAATAAATAAATAAAATTACTTCTTTGTAGCTAGGAGATAATGTAAGTAAAGGGATAACTGAGCAGTTTGTTAAAAAGAAGATAGGGAAGTTTTTAGCAAAAATGAAAGAGAGAGAGCTATCAATTGGACATGCAGGTAGGTCACAATGGTGGAAGTTTGAATTACAAAATTGATACCAGGTTGCCCTTAATGCAAGTCAAAATTCAGTTAAGGCAAGGTTAGAATGCGTACACTTGAAGCTAGCACATTGAGGTTAGTAGATATGGAGACATACTAAATTTTAGATGCTAACCATCGTGCATACGTGTATAAAAAATAAAAAAAGGAAGGCTTTGTCTGAGGAAAGCTCAAAAACAAGAGTTTCATTTTGAAGAACTACAGCAGGATAGAAAGATGCTGTCTTTCAAAAGGCAGCTGGGCTTTCTTGTTTTGCTAGAAGATGTTTCGCTTCTCATCCAAGAAGCTTCTTCAGTTCTGAATGGGGGGGGGGAATGGAAGGATTTATATTCCTTGCAGTCATGTGATCATTAACCCTCTTTCTGAGAGTCATTGAGGCCATGTCAAGGTTTATCTGTGCCCTCAGATCACCTAAATCTTGTAGTCTGCAATTTTTTTTCCTGGAAATTCTTTCATAGTTCTACCCAGGGCTTTTTTTCCTCATAGAATGCTCAGAACGGAGTTCCGGCACCTTTTTTGGATGGAACCTTGTAGGGTAGGCAAGGCGGGTTATATGACATGTGTGAGTTCTGGCACCTTTTTCTTTTACAAAAAAAGCACTGGTTCTACCCCACGGGTGTCAAACTTACCACATCATGTGACATGTTGCGACATACTGTATTGTGATTTTTTTCCCATTACCAGAGCTGGGGTGGGTGTGGCTCTGCATGAGGCAACCGGCCTGTGGGCTGACAGTTTGACACCCTGTCCTACACTATTCGAAGGATAGTGAACACTATTTGTGTTCACTGCAAAGTGCATTGCTCCATTGTCTATGGAGATTCTCTGTCATCCAGGTCATGGTTGTCCCAAAGATGTTTTCTTTCAAAAAGCAACTGGATTTTCTTGTTTTGCTAGAAGACCATTACAGGAGACAGCAGGTACACTTTGGATATGGATTTATTTTTTTATGGTTATACGATATTTCATTAACTGTAACATTTATGCTTAAAATTTTTAATTGCCTATTTCCACTGAGCTGGAACCAATTACCCTATTTTCCATAGAAACATCACTGTGAATAGTGCAAATTCTTATAATGTGACCACTTTGTGGAAATCATTTTCCACATTAGTTGAAACCTACCATTCATAAAGAAAAACAGATAATTAATATAAATAATAAATGAATGAATGAAAACAGAGACACTGCTGGCCTTTCTTGCACAGTAAAATGTTGTCTACTAAATAAGCACAGAGTTCTAAATATTGCTATTTCTGTTTATGTTATGATTTAATGTTTTTGTTAAATTACTTTTATTGGGTTTGGATGCTTATTTTTGGATTGTATTATAATCATAATTTGCCCAGAATCTATGGCATGGAGCAACATATACTTTTAGATACAAATAAATATAATTTTATTGGTGCTTATACAAATGAATGAATGTATGAATGAACAATCTAGGTTCTGTATCTTCCTACCATGTCCTTGTTAAGCATTTCTTGAGAAAACAGAATCCTTCCTTTAAAAAGATAATGTCTTCCTCATCTTGTGAGAAGCCAGGACAATTCCATGGAGGTTGTCAGGACCCACCCCAATCCACATCTTAGGAAAGAAAAACTCTTAGAGACGAGATTGTCCAACAGGAACTTTTACTAAAACATGATTGACAGTGGATAATCTAGACAGGATCTGGAAACTGTCTCGCAGGTTGATACTTTTAAAGTGTCCCCGAGTAAAACCCCTCCCCTCAGTCCATTTGGTCAGTCCCAGATCAGTTAAGTTTCAGGTGTCAAACTCCTCGTGGGAAAAGAGAGCCCCAGTACATTTGCAACATTATTACTTCCTGCCCTTCACATTCTAGTCAGAGATACAAACCAGAGTTCCCCCCTCTCCCTCTTTCTTTGTTCTTCTTAGTTCAAAGGGTTTTTTCCTTGGTCTTTTGTAATGGCCTCCAGGCAGGCTGAATACACAAACCTTGCATCTAAGGAATACAGATGGCTCTTAACAACCCTGCCTTCTCTTCCCCTCCTTGGAAATGGCATAATCCAGTAAGGGGGTGAGATTTAGATTTGCACAGTTAGAAATGAAATATAA
Source organism: Vipera berus (assembly GCF_964194415.1). Taxonomy (NCBI): domain Eukaryota; kingdom Metazoa; phylum Chordata; class Lepidosauria; order Squamata; family Viperidae; genus Vipera; species Vipera berus. Next base: position 96,162,737 of record NC_138204.1, read on the forward strand.
ATAGATTCTGACAGAGGTTGACTCAAAGAAAGTTCTGTTGCATTTGATGATGCTTATTCCCATAGGTCTCAGCACAGGAGTACAAGTCATCCTGCGATTAAGAATGAGTTCTGTTCCTAACTCTGTTTTTAATTTGTTTTTATATGTAATCCAGAACTCATACTTACAAATACTATAGAGTGCATATTATTGAAAAGATGGCATTATCCTTCCTCGAGCCAATGAAATGCTAAAACCACACAGTGCTTTCAGGAACCATTGAAAATGGCTGAAAACAGCCTGTATAATAAAAACGTACAGATTCAGTGGTTCCTGAAAGCATTGTGTGGCTTGAGGAAGGAGAAAGCTGTCTACCATTATGAATAATAGTATCTAGGGATCATCCTTAAGTTGGATGTTCTTAACCTGGGGAGTTCCTGTACAGTCTTTTACTACCATTGTATTCTTAATGAACTAAAATAAGTTTCATTGATTTGGTTGACCATTAATACAGCTTTGCTATAAAAAGGCCTAGTAAAACTACTTCATATTTAGAAGTAGCATGATGAATTAACTCAAATCATGGGTTAAATTGAAGTTAGGGCATGGTATACAGAATATTTATTTCACTTAATTCTGATTTTGAGCCCCAATCTAACCAAATTGAGAAGAACATTAATGCAAACTTAATGTCTTTCAAGAAATAGAGGTGGGATATAGGAATTGGCTTTGATGCAAGAGGCATTTTTCACCCCTACGCAATCGTTTTCCAGCACTCAGCTTCAACTATACAGAAATAGTTATTAGAATCACCTCTGTCTTATTTTTACTAAATATGTGTAAGGTAACCAAATCTCATTTCTTCAGAGACAAACTTTACTTATGGACAACAACTGAAAAGAACTATATCATAAAAGTATTCTCTGAATCTGTTAATAATGGACTTTGAAAGGGCATATACTAGAAGAGATTTTAATTTATAACTGACAGCTGTAAAGAGCAAAAGCAAAGAAATTATAGGCAGTTTTTGCTTAATTGGGATCAGAAACTCTGTTGATAAACAATAGGGTTGTAAGTAAAAAAAAAAACCCCAAAATGTACTGTTTAGTGCTAGCAGTCCGATCATCACCATTAAGCAAGGATTGCACAGGTCATGAACTGAGGACTTCACAGGCTTTGACTTGGAATTGCCTATTAGCTTGCCTGCAGAATTTTCTTGTTGGAAGGTGGCAGGAAAGATCATAAATTATAATTAGGTAAAGGTTCCCCCGCACATGCGTGCTAGTCGTTTCCAACTCTAGGGGCTGGTGCTCATCTATGTTTCAAAGCCGAAGAGCCAGCGCTTGTCCGAGGACATCTCCATGGTCATGTGGCCGGCATGACTAGATGCCAAAGGCGCATGGAACGCTGTTACCTTCCCACCGTAGTGGTTCCTATTTTTCTACTTGCATTTTCACGTGCTTTTGAACTGCTAGGTTGGCAGAAGCTGGGATGAGTAACAGGTGCTCACTCTGTTACGTGGCACTCGGGATTCGACCCGCCAAACTGCCGACCATCGGATCGACAAGCTCAGCGTCCTAACCCACTGAGCCACCGTGTCCCTTAAATTATAATTGCATGACACTAAAGTGCTATGATGGTTGTAAATATGAATACCAGTCATAACTACTACTCATTCAGCACCATAGTAATCTTAGTTTTTAATGAGTGGCTGTTAACCAAGGACCAGCTGTATAGTAAGTCAGTTCTCAACTGAATACCATAAAAATAATCTATGTAGGACCAATTCAGAAGTAGAATCAATAATTGAAAGAGTGATGGCTTCCCTCCATTTGACCTCAAGGAGAAGTTTGAGTGGATTAGTTTCATCTGGATTTCCAGACAGAGCATATGTTTGGATTCAGTGTCCAAAATATCATTTTAAAGTGCATACACAAAGTTATAATTAGGTACAGAAATATAAATAAAACAAAGGAATACTAGTTTCCAACCCAAATACAATCTATATTTTTTCTCCCTTTCTTTTAGCACCCTGTATTCTCACAAAACAACAGATGGATAACCGAAATCTGCTTTTGAATGGTGGGCAAAGACATTCAGAATGGATAAGAAATGGACATACAATAGAATTTATATGCAGGAAAGGCTATTCCATTGTATCTCCTTCTATCAGAAAGTGTGTTGATGGGAATTTAACTTTACCTTCCTGTAATTCTTCTGGTAAATCTACTGTTAGTGTGAATCAATTTAAGTTGGCTTCTTTTTTTAACCTTAGCAGATTAATTTTTCCCCCTTTTTCCTGTCTTTGATTTCCCTGGATTGCTACTTTCTTTCTATTTAGATTATATATTTGGATCACCATAAACCTACACATGACCTATGGCTATTCATATCGTATTTAAAAATGTTTACTGTTTCCCATGCCTTGACCTATTTGTTTCTCATATTGTCACTGTTTCACACCCAATCTTGTTTTTTATATACTTCTCCCATTTCATTTTATAGTATTGATCTATACATTGTATTTTTTTCTAATCAAAGATCCAAATCTAAACCCAGATTAATCAAACACATCAAAGTTATAATAGATGTTTATGGCATTCAATAATAATCAGAATAGAGCCGGAAGGGACCTTTTTTTCTAGTCCACCCCCTGCTCAAGAAGGAGATCCTATACAATTTGAGACACATGGCTGCCCAATCTCTTCTTAAAAACCTCCAGGTGATGGAACACCCACAAGTTCTGAAGGCAAACTGTTCCACTGATTAGTTCTCACCGTTAGGAAGTTTCTCCTTAATTTCAGGTTGCTTTTCTCCTTGATTAATTTCCAACCATGGTTTCTTGTTCTGATGCTTTGGAAAATAAGCTGAAGATTATTCCAATAAATAATTGAGATACTCTGAAGTTATAGAGATTTTACTATATTGAAAGTTATATAATGATGTGCCCTAAAAGGAGCAGTATAAAACTTATCCAATTTATCCAGATTTTCAAAAGCAGAGGGATAATATATTCTGCACAGAAATTTTTAGATAAGGAACAATGTAGTGAAAATGGTTTCTTGTTTAGATTTTCCTGAGTTCACATGATAAATGATCTTGCCCAGGGGAATTTTGGGTCATTTACCTTTTTAGAAACACAATGGAGGAACACAATATCTGGTCTTGAAGAACTCTCTATAAAATTAGGATCTGCGCTTTCCAAAAATATGTCACGCCAGTGTTAATTTTTAAATTGAGTTGGAGGAAATGTTCACCATTTAATTAAATTATTTTTATTACAATTATGGGAATTATAAATTTTAAACTGTGGCCACAATTCCTAATTAGAACTTGGTGAATGTGGAAGAGATGGTACAAGCTACCAATTGGAATAATTGGTATTCATTAATAATCAATGGAAAGAACCTGCATAATAATTTGTGTGTCATATATTGTGTCCTTCTAACGGTGCAGAGACTTCTATTGGTGCTGCTGCTATCCCTTCCAGGAGACTGCTACCACTAGTAATGAATTCCTCTTCACCAGGTATTAAAATGGTGTGATGCCAATAGAACATTTTGAGAATATTTGTTTTAGGAGAACTAAAAATGGCATTCAGTAGAGAGATGGTTTCCTGGCATCAGTTCTGATCAAACACATACATAGATATTTGAACGTGCTGAAAAGCTCAATCACAATCTCATTCAGGTTATTTGACTTAGCCTGTTGAAATCCTTGCTTTTAGCTAATATTAAGAAACCGTTATCATTTTGCACATGTCTGTTTAAGCAACATAACTGCATAACTGTAATAACAATTTGAAGCAGCAAAGAAGTTAGAGAAGGAACTGCAATATTTTCTTTCAACTATGTTTTTCTGAGCATAATTACTCATTCAGTTTGGTTTATATCCTCTGAGAGGGAATATAAATATATATATATATATATATATATATATATATATATATATATGTATATATGTGTATATATATATATATATATATATATATATATATATATATATATATATATGTATATATATATATATATATATGTATATATATATATATATATATATATATATATATATATATATATATATATATATATATATATATATATATATATATATATATATATATATATATATATATATATATATATATATATATATATATATATATATATATATATATATATATATATATATATATATATATATATATATATATATATATATATATATATATATATATATATATATATATATATTGTGACCTTAGTCCAAAAAGACGACAGAGAAAGAGCCCAAGAAAGCAGCAGGGAAAAAACAATTACATGTAATTTTATTTTTATTTTTTTGAAATGAGAAGACTCAACCACAGATTGCCCTTATTATTTTGTCTGAGTATAGGTACCATACAGGATACCAGCTACTGTAGGATGTGGATAGGAAACAGAGGAACATAATAACAATAACAATATTTCTATTTTTCATTACAAGTCATCTGCACTGCCCCACAAGTAGAAAATGGTAGCTTTTCTCCTTTGTGGACTCGTTACAACACTGAAGACATAATCTATGCAACATGTAAGCCAGGATATATGCTTGAAAGTCATAAGAATTCATCTAAATGCACAAAAAGCGGCTGGTCACCATATCCAAAATGTGTCAGTAAGTAATTTTTATGATACTTTGCAGATTTTTTTTAATTCAGTGCCAAATCTTAAAGGGCTGATAATGTATTTGGTTGTATATATTTATATATCTGGAATACTCATAGTTGGTCTTTTACTGTGATTTTCAGTTAATCATGGATAAAATCAGAAATAACAAGCTATTCCATATGGCCACAAATGAAAATTCTAGTCTGACTTCATATTGCTTCCTGTTTTTCAGATCCATATTTTCTCACATGCTCTGTAGCTAACTTGAAAAGTGTTCAGTTTGAGCAAAGTTCAGTTAGTTTACAAGTCAATCTTTTATCATAGAGGAATCATGCAAAATAAAAAAAATAGCAACACTGAAAAAAGTTACAAAAAAGCACTTAACCCTAAGCCCTAACACTATTAAAAAATGGCAAATAAAGAGGCAAAACACCCATTACATCGCTCCCCTTTCCTAAGTGCTGAAAAGTTCCAGAAATAAAAGACAAGTTTAGTTTGATTTAGAAGAAAGCAATTGGGCATTTTCTGAAATTTTCAAATATTTGTGACTAAATTTCTTTATAAATTCAAGTAGCTCTTGAACTGCAACCACAGATTCAGTGACTGTTCAATATTACAACAGCACTGAACAAGAGGGATCTCTGACCAATCTGTGAAGTTGCAGCTGTTATGGCATCCCTGTGATCACATGATAAAAATGGGTGGAATAAGTTAATGTTTTGGAACTGATTAATTATTTGTCTTTACTTTCTTCAAAGGAAAACAATGTGGCTTTCCTCATATAGAGAATGGAGCGTTATCCTGGTCCAACATATATTATAGTGATGTCTCTTTTCCCAAAAAAGTGGGACAAATAATTGGCTTCAAATGTAATTATGGTTTCCTGTCAAGAAATAAAAAGCATTGGGATAGAATAAAATGCACTAATTTTGGCTGGGATACAGAACCACAATGTTATAGTAAGTGCATCATTTTTTCAGTTTCACTTTTATGAGTTTGGAAAGCCCCAACAATAAACATTATTTTAAAATCATAATTAGCATAAATCTATTTTTTAAAAAAACTACTAGCCTACTGTAATACATTTGTAGGGCTGAAGAGAATTCACAGGCAAAAAAGTTCTGCAACTTCTTAAAACAAATTGAGGGATTCTTCAAACATCTTTGCTGTGTTAATTTATGATTCAATTTTGCACACTTTTAAGTACAATTTTGCAAGGAGTTACATATTTTAGTTTTCTTATATTTTTTTACTATCTGACATTAATAAGAAAAAAAGAACCTTTTATATTGCACTTATTTTATAAATTTTCAGAAATAGGAGTAGTCAAAAGAGCTATACTTGAATAATTACCTTAAAACCTCAAAACCATGAGCATTTTTTCAATTTGCACAAAAATTTCAATCAAATAATTTGTACTGTATTTATCTGCTGAAAGGATAAGAAAAACCATTTCTTTATATCTTTTTTCTTTCTTTTCTATTTTTCTTCTTTTTTTCTTTTTCTTGCAATTTTTGCCTTTTCTTTTGTTTCCTTTCCTTTTTACTTTATATTAGGTTTTATTATTTTTTATTTTCATCTTTAAAATTTTTAATAAAAGTTATTAATATATATTTTCTTTTTAGAACAGTGCCGTCCTCCTAAACACTTGCCACATGGTCATGTGACTTATAATCATCAGGACACTTTCATAGAAGGTGATGAGATTTCATTTAATTGTGATATGGGATATTATCCCGAACACCATTTACCAACAGCCACATGCAGAAAAAATGACTGGTTTCCCACTCTGAATTGTGTCTCTACAGGTAAACATCACTTAGATCTCTTCTATGTATTTCTGACTATTGGAGAGTAGTATACATTCCATCCAATTCATCTTCCATTCCCTAACCTGTCCTACTCCCCACCAGTTGCACAACTAAAATTCTGGTTTCCTTTGCTTTCATGTAAGAATATATGCCATTTAACTCCTTTTCCTAAGCAGTAATATTTTAACTGACCAGCGAGATAGTTTTTAAAAAATGGGAACAAAACTGCATAGTCAATCAATCAATCAGAATGGAGCTGGAAGGGACCTTGGAGGTCTTCTAGTCCAGCCCCCTGCTGAAGCAGGAGGCCCTATATCATTTCAGACAAGCGGCTGTCCGGTCTCTTCTTATTTCAGACAAGTGACTGTCCAATCATTTACCGGTAGTTTTTACCCATAGAAGCTTTATTTATGATGATGCAGCAGTTAAACTTAGGAAATAATTTTGCTTTGGCAAGATTTTTGTCTTGTGTCTTAACAATTTGGGAGTCCTCTAATTTTGCAAGCAAAAATTATTTTTCTTCTTCCTTCCTAGGTAGGATCTGAGGAAGGGTTTATTGTAGCTTTAACAGTAGTTACAGAATGAAAAAGTGTGTAGAGCCAAATTAAAATACAAAGTAACTATGTTTAAAATACAAAGTAACTATGTTAGCTAACAAATTACAAAGTCCATGTCATGTGCCCCTCAGTAAAGAGTAATAGTAGGATATAGAAATAATTCCAAATTTGTTAATTGTTTTCATTTTCATTCAGCAACATCTGCTTTTTCAGCATCCTTGTTCCTTATTTTGCTATTTCTGTTTTCAAAAAAGAAGGAAGTGATGTTTGTCTTTAATCATTTCCCATTTTACCATGGTGTTATTTCTTTTGACGCATCTCCCCCAGTTCACTGTTACTGTATAAAGGACAATAGCAGTAGCTACAACCATTCTTACTGAATCTAAGTTCAAAAGTGTTTGTTCTTAAATAATTGTGTATGGATGTTTATTTTACAGATATTCATCAATCAGCTTGGTAAGAGACATTTCACCCATTCTCCTCTTTCTCCTCCAAACACTCTAGAAGAATGAGAGGTAGCAGTCTGGTCTTATTAATTTTATTAGCATGATTTTGATAGCTTATTATATAGGCAGAATCCTATTGGAGAAAGGTTCAACTTTAAAAGCTTACTCACTCCTGTATAATAAACTCAAGGCAATCCATGGTTTATAAATCCAAGATATACAGCACAGAAGCCACAACTTACAATAAGTTGTATTGATCCTTTGTATCATCGATCTGTATCTTTATTTACTGCTTTCTCTTTGTTTTAATTATAACTGAATTCACTGAACTGCTTTCAAAAGCATTATATCATCTTTATTTTGTGTCATTTTGATTATATAAAGAAATAAGCAGCTTTGGATTTTAATTTTTTTCCCCCAATGTACCAACATGGTTATAATGGCTTTTTCTAGTTAATGAATCCTGTGGAACTTTTATTAAATGCCCTATTTCTCTTCTGTAATTATAGATAATGTAGTTAGTTATAAGATACTTGCTGTTATTCCTATTAAGCATGTGTGAATACTCTGCCAAATATTCAAGTATATGTCACTTAAAATAATGGTGAGCTCTAAGCACAATTTTTTTTGTAAAAAAATGTAGTACATCTGTAGTGAATGTTTTTATTCCATTCTCATCAGACAGATAACTTTACAAAAGCTGAATTACAGAATAGAATAACTTATGTCATTTTTTCCACCTCCAACTCTACAGATTCAGTTAGATGGAGAAGGTTTTAGTAGGTGAACTTTACCAGGATCTAAATAATGTATACAGATTCTCATCTGTTTTTATATTATATGTATTCACACACACACACACACACACACACACACACACACACACACACATTGTTAATTTGTCTTATGAGAAACATATATTTTCTGAAATAAATATGTTAAAAACAACAGCAATTTTGTAAGCCATCTAGAGTTGCTTGACAGTGAGATGGTAGTGAGATATAAATGGTAAAAAATTCATCATAATCTATCAATTGGTTCAAAGTCAGTATCTTTCCACCTTCACTGAGTTAAATCTTTTTATTACATATTCCATAACTTTCCAACTGACAGAATTATTTTCAGAGGTATCAGTTTTTAGTATATTTAGATCTTAATAGGAGAAAATGGGCATTATTAGATTTGCTTTTAGGCTACACTCAACCAATATTGAAAACAAAAGAGCTGGAAGGAATGATTCAGTAATAAACACAATGTCATGGTTCCGATTAATGAGACAGATTAAAGAACATTCAGGCATTGTTTTTCTAAAAGGTCTATCTATAATAATGAGAACAAAGCATCAGCACTCATGGATGGGTGCCAGAATCTGAATTCTCCTCCCCTGAACACATTGTATCATATACAATTCCCTCCCTTAATTACACATGCAAAGTGTCACTACTAGCCAGCTTGTTTTATCTTGTGGATTTGTTCTTCTGCTTTGAGGGCAATGGATGGGTCCTCAAATCTCTCTCTCAACCCTAGGAGGAAGAGGTGGAGGTCCTCCAATTCAGGGGCTTGCTCATTATATAAATTGTTTAACCATTCAGATGCTTCTCCCTCTAGGCTAGACACAATCACATCGACCATAGCACCTGGGTCTGGGTAGAGATAGGCCCAGCAATTCAAATGAGAGCGTACTTGGTTGAGGAAAAAAATCAGTTTCTGTGGGTCCCCATCGAAGGTTGCTCTGAAAGGTGGGGCTATTATTGGTTGCTGGGGCCCCCACTGCTGCAGGCCCCATCCTGGTTGTTGATTCAACAGCTGCTGGGGCCCCCACTGCTGCTGTCAGTTTAACCCCCATTGGTGCTGCTGTATGACCAGGGGTTGTACGTTCAGGCCCTGCTGCTGCCCCCTTTGCTGTGGTTGTCTGAGGGGAGGCTGCTGGTTCTCCCTCATTTGCGGGCTCCTCAGCGGTTACTGTACATTTGGGGGCGGTGACCAATCTCCTTGCTGTGGTCAGCCTCCCACCAGCTTCTGATCTCCTGGATTCTGCACCACCCCAAGCTGTTGCAAGGTTTCTATTAGCTGTGGCAAGCTCAGAGGTTGTTGTCCTTTCACTTGCGGGGGTTCCCCAATCTCCCATTGCTGCAGAGGCCCTAGGCTGGGGTTCTCTGCCTCTGTGGGTCTGGAGGGCTCCTGTGGCTGGCAGGCTGTCTGGTCTTCAGACAGGATTTTCCACTCGCCCAAATTCTCAGTGGCAGACGATCTGGTAGCTCTCCACCATTCTGCTTTTGAAGTCTTTGGCTGGGCAATCTTGAGGCGTCTGGAGTTTCCACTGGAGTGGTTCCAGCCTGACAACCAGATAAGCTCTCCTCACAACTGGGAAGTCTGCACAAACTCATCTTCCCACAGCATGCTGTCTGTTACTTCCTCCTATGAGGTGTCAGTAGCTGCCAGGTCACCATCATCAAGCAGTTTCCCTTTTCCCATGATGAAGATTTTTCCCTGAATCTTTGCCAGCTTCTCTCAAGGCTAGAGACAGAGGCTGGGGCTCAGGACCCCCAGGTTGTTTGAAAAGAAAGTAGATTCTGGCATGATGACATGGTTCTGATTAATGAGACAGATCAAAGAACATTCAGGCATTGTTTTCCTAAAAAGTCTATAATAATGAGAACGAAGCATCGGCACATGGATGGGTACCAGAATCTGAATTCTCCTCCCCTGAACACATGTATCATACACAATTCCCTCCCTTAATTACATGTCATAAATCACATTCTTCAATTAGTTCAACATGCAAAGTTTCACTTCCTTTCTGTAGCGTGCCATTCCTTATCTTATTAAAACAACTAGGTTAGCATTCTCCTCCCCCACCCCAGATTCATTGATTCAAAGCAAAACAGTTTAAAGGAAAAGGCTGCCTCTTATATTGTCAGAGCAAAAACATCAAATGTTTGCAGCATTGACACACAACTTGTTAGCCAGATAACATTATGGGAAAAGCTGGCTTTTTTCTGAAATTTGTTGATGATATACTTACTCAGGGCCAACTTCTTCCAGCTTCTTTGTAGGGAACACAAGAATAGATGCTAAATGATTGAAAACAACTTTGCCTTTGCGCATATTCTGTTACATGCAGAGAATATCTGGTTTCTGATCATGAACAAAGATTTTCAGTTCCACATCAAATTTTGTTTCCTACAGTACTTTTCAGAGAAGGCTTTTGGTTTTCCTTTTTACACTTGAAAGTTAGGATTTATTTCTATATCTTTTCTCTTGGGGTTCAGATTTTCCCTGTGTTTATGGATGATTGTTCTTACTTTCCAGTCACTGAGCTGGTTAAGTAACTAACATTTGAGTTTAGCGGGTGTTCAGAAGAGGCATTCAATGATCTTGTTGCACCATTTTGGCATAATTTTCATGCATAATTTCATGGGAACAGGGATTTCATCACTGTTCTGCTCTGGGAAGAAAGTTCTTCATGTTTCTGGTAAGCACACATGACATGGAGATAAAAAAAAAATCAACCCAAATGCAAAAACAGACATTGGGATGATATTTGAGATGGAATTTCATTATTAGAAATGATCCTGGATCCTTTTTTTAAAAAAAAATTCAACAATTTTGGGTGCTTGGGAAGAAAATTCCTGATGCCAGTGACAAGCATGCTTGTCAGGGAGTGAACAAAAATTTCAATTTGAAAGAAAATATGGATGCTGGGAAGCAATTTGTGGTGGAATTTCATGCTTAGAAATGTTCCTGGATTTTCTTTTTTAAAATTGACAATTTTGAGTCCCTGAGAAGAACTGGAGAACTTGAGGAAATGGGATTGTTGTGGAGGGCTGATATCACTAGCTATGTTCCAACAACTCACTTGCAAGGCCTTGTTTCATTCTGTGGTGGTGGTGGGTGCCCAAGCTTGGGTCCCTTCACATGACGATTACCACTGCCACCTCTTCAGGCTGCTCTAGGTGAGGGGCAAGCAATGTGCAGGTGCAGAATAGTGCTTTATCTCCTTGCCTTCCCATGGCTATCAGCCAACCGAAGGAGCACACAGCAACTGCACAGAGCCAAACCTGATTCATTTCCCTCCCCCCCCAACACCTATTTACATTTGTACCAATAAAGAAGGCTATTTGTAGCTCAGAGTTGAAGTGACAGGCCCTTGTTGCTCTCTGAGCTTGGTGATTTTCTTGCAGACATTTCATTATCCAAACTAGGTAACATCGTCAGTTTGTGTAATGAAATGTTTGCAGCAAACCACCAAGTTCAGAGAGTACCAAGGATCCACCTCCCTTATTTATAATTGATTTTTAATTTCCAGTTGATCTCATGTGGCCTGGAATGGGGTAGCCAAATCACTGGATGTGGCCCGGAGGCCATAAAATGCCCAGGTCTGCCCTAAAGTAGCTAGTTCCTCACTGTTAGGGGTATGCAAAACATTTCATTTTGAAAAGTTTCAACTACAAAACTTTGGGGAAAAAACTTCTGCATGTGAGGCTACCATTTCTAATCTTTTTTTTTCTTCTGTTATACTTAGTTTATTTTAATCACTATAATGTAAATACCTTTCCTGCACAGCTATCAGTTGCATATACTGTTTTTTCACATGCTTATTCAGAATAAAGCCTTTTGAAAAAACTTGCTCCTCTCTACCTCAGCTCAAAAGCAAGTCTCACTAAATTGAATGCAGTATATTAGATTGGATCTTCCTTGCAATGAATTAAAGAACCTATTTGGTACACAAATTATTCAACATCATTTTTCTAAAGAAATGAATGATGGCAGCCCATTTTAACCAGAATATTAATATCAGTATTCATGGATCATTCTCTTTAATAATGCTACATGAAACTTGATTGAGTTTTTTCTCGAAAACATATTTTCTCAGCATTGTCTGCAGCTGTTCACAATGGATTTTGAAGATAACAAACTACTTTATAAAAGCTATATTTGAGCAATTATTATTATTTGTAAAACAATGCAGTTTTCAACAAATATATAGGCCATCTTTAAGTATTATAATGTAAAATGATATACATTTGTTTAAAATGTACCAGACGTCAATAATGTATACCTTTTATATATTAATGGTTAGCTAGTTTCCAGTCATCAGCCCTTCTTAGGTCAATGGCAGTGGAACATTGAAATGGATACTTTTAGCATGAAGAAGTGTTGAGCACATTAAATGAATAAAATTCACGTGAAAAAATAATTCTCATTTTTTTATTTTCAAAAGATATATAAATTCTCATGGATATTAGCCAAGATGAATAGATGTTCTGATGTTGATTGAGTTTAATGGTTTTATCATGCCTTATGCATACAAAGCCCTTTCAGAACTACAACACTTTTAGTCACAAAGAGCATGTGTATATGATTTGTGTGTGGGCATGCATATGTACATGCACATACATACATACCCACACACTGTGTATGTATGTATGTATGCATGTGTATGTATGTATGTACATATGTATGTATGTGTGCATGTATATGTATGTATGTATAATTTAAATAGCCTTTTTCAATGTTGTTGTTCTTAGTTGCGAAGTCGTGTCCGACCCATTGCGACTCCATGGACAACATTCCTCCAGGCCTTCCTGTCCTCTACCATCTTCTGGAGTCCATTTAAGCTCATGCCTAGTGGTTCAGTGACTCCATCCAGCCACCTCATTCTCTGTCGTCCCCTTCTTCTACTGTCCTTTCCCAGCTCTAGGCTCTTCTCCAGTGAGTCCTTCCTTCTCATTAGGTGGCCAAAGTATTTGAGTTTCAACTTCAGGATCTGGCCTTCTAAAGAGCAGTCTCCTAGAGGACTCCTAGATCTCCTCTAGGACTGACCTTTTTCAATAGCTCCTGGCAATAAATTTTGCAATGTTTACCAAAGCTCTGATTCAAAGTCCTCCTCACACTGAATACTGGAAAGCATTAGAGAAAAGAGCTGATTTATAAAAAAAAATGTTACAAGCCTTCCTTCTCATTATGCTTCTTCAGCATTTCTTTTGTTGTTCTTTTAACTATTCAGTTGTGCCCAACTCTTGGTGACTTTACAGGCAAGTGCTCTCCAGGCTTACATTTCAGCATTTAAACATGACACCTAAATGGAGTCCAACTGAAGCTCTGGGCAGATTTTGTCTCTTTAGACATGAAAGAAATAAAGAGTAAGAAGTTACCTGAAGAGAACTTCCAGCTGTGATTGTGAATGAAGAAGTAGAAAGGTTTCAGCAGAGAGAGAAATAGCCTGTGACATCAAGTGCATGTCATTATGAAAACCTTTATGCAAAAAGTTATTTCATCTGTACAATATTCTCCTGACATATGTGACAGAATTGTGGTTTATGCCAGATGTCTTTTGGTATTCTATTAGTCAATTTTATGGCCTGATGATTTATGGAGGGGCTAGAGCAGGGGTGTCAAACTTGCAACATCATGTGATGTGTCGCATCACATTGTGACTATTTTTCTATTGCTGGCAATGGGATGGGTGCGGTTTTGGCATGACACATCCGGCCCATGGGCCAGCAGTTTGACACCCCTGGGCTAGAGAAAAAGGAATATAAACAAAAGTTGATATTAAAGAAAACCAAACTAAGAAATCAGTATCATGTTAGTCAGTACTACATTTATTGTATCAGCTACAGTCATAGAATCTTGCAGATCTACAATGGGCTTGTCTGAGACATTCCTTCAAGTTACTTTCTGGGTCTGGTCTCAAGTGCCTCTTTTCTGATTGCTGCCTTGATAATGGCTCTTTTTCTTGTCTACCAAAGCCATTCCATCTGGGATCCTGGGGGAGATAAACACAAGACGTGAGGTCTTTTTGACTCAATTCAAATTGTATAAGGCAGATAATATGCATATTGTTTTCTTCAGAGAAGTATTGGCAGCAAAGAATATATGTCAGAACCCATTCCTATGCCATTTCTACCTATCCCCTCTAACCCAAAAGCAAATATCACCTTTCCCTGGGTTCTGTCATACTCCCAGGGGGAAGGGGGAATGTGCCCTCAGGTTCATTGCTTTTGCTTCCTCTATCCACTACAATGTAACCTTTTGCTTTTGTTTATTGCCTTTGCTTCCTCTATCTGCTACAATGTAACATCTTGCTCCCCTGCGCTCTCTCTCTCTCTCTGAATTTATTCCCTAAACTGTCAGTAAGAACAAGGGAAGGAATAAAGAATGTAACCTCCATGCCTGGTTTATTTCTACGATCCCAGAGGAAGGGGTGAAGAGCCATCAACCATCGCTGTTTGATCTGGAGATGGGCCGATGTTATCTCCCCTTTTCCCACGATGAACCTAACACCTGGGGATTGGTTGTCCCACACCAGCTGGATAGACTATGGGGTGGGGTCTTGCTTGGGGATACCTTAACCTATCATTCTGCCCGGGAAATTTCAGATCCTGTCTATTATGCCTGCTATAAACTACACTTAATAAAAGTTCCTGTTAGAAGAAATTGCTTCCAAGAGTTCTGCTTTCTTAAGATGTGGGATTGAAGTGGGTCCTGACAGAATACTTCTCAAACACACCAGTAAAAAAAATGAGACTTTTAAATTTAAGAAAAATATATTATAAAATGATGACACCATATTTTTTCTAAAAAACAAAAAAGGAAAAAAAAAGTCACATTTTCCCTTCTAAAAGGAAATTTTCCTGGTGGGTAAGAGGAGAAGGGTAGGTATTGTATCCTTCCGATAAGGAAGCCAGGTCTTATTTTCTCTCTTCTTCTAGCCTCTGGGAGTTGATATTATTTTGATTTTCTGGATATTTGTATAAGTGGAACCTAATCCTAGATCTGTAAAATCAGGGGAGAAAAAAAAGCTCTAAACTGTAAATGATTAACTAGATTAAAGGAAAGTATTGAATATCTGCAAAGTTGTGATTCCTATAACTATTGACATAATAAATGCAAAATAGATATGTCAGATATTAATTGTAATTTAATTAGTCATTGAATTTCTACTCTGCCCATTTCACCTGACTCACTCTGGGTGATTTATGATAAAAATGAAGTGTTAAGCCCTGGAAGAATAAGAAATCAGTTTTCACTGACAAGAATTTTTCATAAATCTCATGTCTAATAATTTTGCAGGTAGTTGCTTCAACTGAAGATCTTGGAACGGTTTAAAATTTATCAACTCTGGTGATTTTTCCTTTTGAAGATTTTGAATCACTGCCGGGAAAGCTGAACTTGCTTGATTTGTTTGTTATTATCATTGCAACATAAAGTTCCCCAAATTCTCATGGTATCCTCTCTTAGCTGCCAAGATCATATTCTTATTCAGATAATATTTCCTCCTCATCAGTTCCCTAACAAAAAGCAAACCAACAAACAAAAATGAGGAAGAGATGGTAGTAGCTAGGAGAAAACTGCTGAGATAATCAAACTGCTGAAGTGAGTTTGGTGGTTCAGACATTGCGTAAGAGCCAGGGCTTTTTCCCCTCATAGAACGCTCAGAACGGAGTTCCGGCACCTTTTTTGGATGGAACCTTGTAGGGTAGGCAAGGCAGGTTGTATAACATATGTGAGTTCCGGCACCTTTTTCTTTTACAAAAAAAAAACACTGGTAAGAGCTATGAAGAGCTGGCTGCTCCTGGTTGCTCTTCATAGCTGCTAATGTCAAACTTAAACATACTAAAATCGTAAGCACAATAAAATCCCTTCAGTACTAGCTACAGTTGTCAAATCTTGCAGGTCCTGGGAGAGATAAAACGTGTTTCCACTAACAATACATGATGTTGATATCTTTTTGATCCAATTCAAAATGTACAAGACAGATAATATATGTATTGGTTTTTTTTTTCAGAGAAGTTAGATGGTATTGGCAGCAAAGAATACCTCTTATACAAACCTGTAAAAATAATGAGACTTTTGAATTTAAGAAAATTGTATTATAAACTGGTAACTGGTGACATCATATTTTCTCTAAAAGACAAAAAAATGGGAAAAATGAAAATAAAATAAAATGGAATGTCACATTTTCCCTTGTGCATGGAAATTTTCCTGGAGCCAAGGTTTCAGCAAGCAAACAACTTTTATTTTGATCAAAATAGAGTTGGGTGACCCCATCTCTCTTTGTGGCTGGTAGAGAAATAAAGGCAACAACCAGGAAAGATGTCTTCTACCTTTTATACCTTTTCAGAACAAAGAGATCAGGTCTTGGTACCAGGCATAAAATAGCACTAAAAACATAATTCCAATATGATGACTCATACACAACAACCCAGGCTCCATCCCTAAATCCTTTTCCCCCTCCACTTACCGTCCTGTTTTCATGTAAGCAATCTCCTGTATGTTTAACATGAGACTTTTTCCAATATACATAAAGCATCTGCTCAGGCAATTGACTATAAAATAATGATTACAAAATAACAAAACAATGATTACATGATAACACTACAAGTATCAATATAAAATGGTTACTATATATAAAATAGCTGCTAATGTCAAACTTAAACATACTGAAATCATAAGCACAATAAAATCCCTTCAGTACTAGCTACAGTTGTCAAATCTTGCAGGTCCTGGGAGAGATAAAACGTGTTTCCACTAACAATACATGATGTTGATATCTTTTTGATCCAATTCAAAATGTACAAGACAGATAATATATGTATTGGGTTTTTTTCCAGAGAAGTTAGATGGTATTGGCAGCAAAGAATACCTCTTATACAAACCTGTAAAAATAATGAGACTTTTGAATTTAAGAAAATTGTATTATAAACTGGTAACTGGTGACATCATATTTTCTCTAAAAGACAAAAAAAAATGGGGAAAAGGAAAATAAAATGGAATGTCACATTTTCCCTTGTGCATGGAAATTTTCCTGGAGAAGGGTATATTTTGCATCCTTCTCATAAAAGGCAATATTATTTTCTCTGTTCTAGCCCCTGGGGGTTGATATTATTTTGTCCATCTGGCTATTCGTAGAAGTGCAACCCAATCCCAGATCTGCAGTATCTCAGGAGGACAAAAATCCCAATGTACAGTCTCCCTGGTAGGATTGGCTAATGGTTAACTACATTTGACTAAAGATTGTTAAACTTCAAAGCTATTTAAAGAAATTATTAGATAGCTGCAAACTTGTGGTTCCTATAAATATTTACATAATAAATGCAAAACAGGTATGTCAGATATCAAATGTAATTTAATTAGTTATCAAATTTCTACACTGCCCACTTCCTCTGAGTCATTCTGGGTGCTTTACAATAAAAAAAAGACAGTGTTAAGAACTGGAAAAAAGCGAAAGCAGTTTGTGTAATAATTTTGGTGTTAACTTCTGCTACTTATGTACCTTGGAATGCAAGTGATATTTTTTTCTTCTGAAGAGTTTGAAGCACTGCCTGAAAAGCTGAACTGTTGCTTGATTTGTTTGTTGCTATATTATTCCAGTAAATATTTCCTCCTCCCAGGTTTTTGTGACCAAAAATAAACATAAAATGAGAAAAGGCCGGTAATAGTTGGAAGAAATCAGCTGAGAAAGCCAAACTGCTGAAGTGAGGTTTGGTGGTTCAGACACTGCCTGAAGAGCTATGAAGAACTGGCTGCTCCTGGCTGCTGCATTTCTTCTCTGGCCAGGCTGCTCTTCTCAAAATGGTAAGTTAAGAGGAAGACAAATCAAAGGGTTACTAATGGAAACAGTTTCTGCTGCAATCATTAAAAGAGTTCCATTTTTTATTTATGGCTTTCTTGAAATTTGTAATACCAGATTTGTTAAGAATGTCATAGACTGATAATTACAATCCTCTTATCATATGCAAAAATTTTCAGCAACTGATTTGGTGAATAGCAATTTGTATTATAAATTCACACCTGTTTGGGGGGGACTTTGTTTTGGGTAATAAATATTTTGATACTGCAATAACCAAGTGATTATCATATCTAATAGTGCTACTTTAAAACTGATGTACAAGTTTACTCTTTGATTTCATTGAAGTATTTGTGTTTAATGGTTTATTTTACTTATAAACAAAAAAGTTGAAATGAACAGGTGTAAAGTGAAATATATTTATTGAATATATTTCTACATCACTTAACTACTCAGATGCTAATGTACTAAAATCAGAGATTACAGAAATAGAGACTTTTCGTAGCAATAAATCCTGCTGAAGTTTTGCTACTGAAGTTTTTCCCCTGTGCATATGTAGAAAAACATGTTGACAGTAGTGTAGTTATCTATACTTTCCCCCAAGTCAACAAGAGGGTGTTAACTAGAATAGATTCTTTTTCTCTATATTTTCCTATAGATGAGGTTATTTTTATAATGCCCTTTATTAATGCTCTGGTCTATCGCTACAGCACATAATATCTCCATAAGTGCATTGATTATGCAGGGGACATGTCTGCGGCTTCTGTACCATTTTATGCAAAGGAAATGAGCCTTCATAAGTCAGAAGTTTTAAATTTTAGAGATGCATTACGTCAAGATAAAAATAAAATCAATTAGTAAATACATAAAGATACATATAAATATTGGTAGCATGAGTGATGTGGTCTTCTAGTAGTGAAGATGCTCGCCTATCACTTGGACGGTTAAGAGTCAATCCTTGGTAGTAGCATATGTTTCTCTCCTAGGGCGCAAAGTAAAAATATCTGCTGTGAACTCCGTTTGGCATCAGGAAGGCATCCAGTCAGTAAATGCTCAGCTCCCTTCAGTCACCCAGTGTCTAACCAAATTAAGGGATTACAGAGTTGTAAAAAGGGAGGGTTTTTAAAAAATAAATATTGGTAGCATAGGAATTTGTTTAAAAAAAATGTAAAAGTTGTTTAAAAACATGTTAATATCATATCATTAGGAAAGAACCATATTTTGCATGATGAAAAATCTCTTTTTTCTTTGAAATAGGTTGGATGACATTATCATATAGTCATGGTAATAGTAAGGTACCTGAGAATATGACTGCACTTAATATTTCTGCATATATTTGTTCCAAACTGTTTGGGTCACAGAGATCTTTGCTTGAAGATATTTAATTTTCTGATTCTTATAATAATTTTGTAGCCCACAAAAATAGTCCAGAAGAATTTAATAGATAATTTTCAGAACTATCACTGTTTGTTGATCACTTAATTGTTGGTGGATCCCTAAATCTTTTTGTGAATTTTCAGTTCAGTTTCAGTTTTATTTCAGTTCTATTCGGTTAAGATAGAAATATTTCAAAACAACATCACATATTAATGGTCAAAATCAGAAAGTGATGCAATCTTTTGTAATCATAAATTAAGAGTGAATTTTGTAAATTTTGTAACTACTTACTGCAAAGGATCACATCTTTTTCTGTTTCTTTCTACACTTTTGTTTTCCTTCCTTCCTTTCTTCCTTCCTTCCTTCCTTCCTTCCTTCCTTCCTTCCTTCCTTCCTTCCTTCCTTCCTTCCTTCCTTCCTTCCTTCCTTCCTTCCTTCCTTCCTTCCTGTGTTTTGTAAAATTTTAATTAAAAATTATAGAAAGAGAAAATGATATATATACAGTATAATTTAACTTGGAGGACATTTGATGTTTACATCAACGTATAAATAGTATATTTTGCTATGCTCAGAACGTGTTAGATTGGACTAGACAATCCTTGTCTTTTCTGAAACACTTGCCCATCCACATTTCTGTGATGGGCTAAGTTGCCTTTTATCTCTGACCATTCCCTTGGCTGCATCTCCTCTCACTTTTTCCCAAGGTCATTCCTATATGCCATTACTTCATGTATTTTCTATTAAGATGTTGACAATTACTTGGGTCAACCCAGAGCAAAGATGATTTCAACATATAGCAAAAAATAAAGGGAGTTGTGAGCAAGTAGGTGTATTTGAGTTCTGTTGAGATGTAGATTGTATTTTGATGATAAGTCTCACTTATTTATGAAGGAATTCTTTTTAAAAAATAGGTGGTATCTTGTTCTTTCAGAAAAGATGAGATAATCTGTAATAGTTACTTTAAATCAATTTCTTTGAAATTATTATTATAAGGAATGTCAGCAATTCAGCTAGAAATTCCTGGCCTAAAATGTAAGTGTCAATGTAATCAATTTAATCATATCTTTATTGTCAATCAACTTGAGTTTGAAACTGTATCTGAAATTTGTGGTTTAAATTGTTGTGAAGTATGACTTATGGAATGAAGAGTTGGAATAAATAAAAAAATGGAACATCAGTTTATGTAAAACTTGAAAACATGTTAAGATTATCCCTTGAAACTGATGTTGAAATGATTTTATGAAGAGATTTGATTCTAAATGTATTAGAACTCTTCAGACTACATCAGAAAGATTAAGCATACATGGGACTTCTTGTGAAGATGGCCAACTGAAGGCAAGCTCAGGGAGAGTTCTCTGGGGCTCCCCGAAGGGTTTTTTTCCCTGGGCTGTTGCCTTTTTCATCTTACTAACAGAAGGACTAGGCATTCTTTTGGTTGATATGACTCTACTGGGTTAGGGAGACTCCTAGAACCACCCCACAAGATCTTCCATCCTCTATTCAGACCTCAAAACACATTAAGTGTATCCTTTGGACTTGAAGTTGAAATGAATTTATGTAGAGATTTGATTCTGAATTCATTGGAACTCCTCAAAAATTAAATCAGAAACATTCAGAACTGAGTCATATTAATTTTGGCTTCATTTTAGAAGAATATTTTAACAAATAGAAATATGGGTAAATGTTTTTCACGTTAAAGTTGTAAATGGTATTTTGAATTATATTCTAAAATCAAGAAATCTAACCATTTTTCTGGAACTGCGAGGTTATATCATACATGTGGAATTCAAGAAACATAATTATCAATTTTGGAAAAGGCTATTTTTTCTGCTAAGAAAATAAATGATGCTGTATAAATTTTGTCATAGATTCATAAAAAGAGCAGTTTATGTTTATGTATAAGTTGCACACTTATATAACTTGCAATGTATTTAGCTGGTGTATATCAGTTTAATGTGTTAATTCTAAGTGGAGGCATTGTTAATTTGACTATTCTTTCTGCTTTTGTAGCTGCTTTTGCATTATATTTAACAACTACTTAGATTATCTGTTCAATAGATATATATTGCTGTTTTTTTCTGTGTATATTTTAAAAATACTATAAACACATACAACTTGGATGGATGCTTATTAAAACAGATTTATTGGTGTCTATTTAATTGGTCAGAAAATACTGATAGGTAATCACAAAGCTTTAGTTTGGAGTATGGGCAAAGTCTTTTCATTCTTTCAGATTTAATAGAAAGAGGGGAAAACTGCAGTGCTCCACCAAGGATTGAGAATGGAGACATTACTACTTTATCTGAGAAGAAGTACAGATCTGGCTCTTCAGTAGAATTCAAATGCCAAAAGTATTATGCCATGGAAGGCCAGAACAGATCTTTCTGTGAAAATGGGACCTGGACAAAGGTGCCCATTTGCCTCGGTAAGCAGAAAATTTTGTTTTTGTTAGCTGCGAAGTCGTGTCCGACCCATCATGACCCTATGGACAACGTTCCTCCAGGCCTTCCTGTCCTCTACCATCTTCTGGAGTCCATTTAAGCTCATGCCTACTGCTTCAGTGACTCCATCCAGCCACCTCATTCTCTGTCGTCCCCTTCTTCTCTTGCCCTCAATCTTTCCCAGCATTAGGCTCTTCTCCAGTGAGTCCTTCCTTCTCATTAGGTGGCCAAAGTATTTGAGTTTTAGCTTCAGGATCTGGCCTTCTAAAGAGCAGTCAGGGTTGATCTCCTCTAGGACTGGTTTGATCGCCTTCCACTCTTCTCCAGCACCACAGTTCAAAGGCCTCAATTCTTTGGCACTCAGCCTTTTTTATGATCCACCTTTCACTGCCATATATTGCAACTGGGAAGACCATAGCCTTGACTATACACACTTTTGTTGACAGGGTGATGTCTCTGCTTTTTAGTGTGCTGTCTAGATTTTCCATGGCTTTCCTCCCCAGGAGCAAGCGTCTTTTAATTTCTTGGCTACAGTCCCCATCTGCAGTGATCTTGGAGCCCAGAAAAATAAAATCTGTCACTACCTCCATTTCTTCCCCATCTATTTGCCAGGAATTGAGAGGGCAAGATGCCACGATCTTGGTTTTGTTAATGTTAAGTTTCAACACATGTTTTGCACTCTCCTTCTTCACCCGCAACAAGAGGCTCTTTAGTTCTTCTTCACTTTCTGCCATTAGAGTGGTATCATCTGCATATCTTAGATTGTTGATATTTCTTCCAGCAATCTTAATTCCAACTTTTGACTCATCTAGCCCTGCCTTTCTCATGATGTGCTCTGCATATAAGTTAAATAGGCAGGGTGACAATATACAGCCTTGCCGGACTCCTTTCCCAATTTTGAACCAATCAGTGGTTCCGTGTCTAGTTCTCACTGTTGCTTCTTGGCTCACATATAGGTTTCTCCAGAGACAAATAAGATGGTCTGGTACGCCCATCTCTTTAAGAACTTTCCACAGTTTGTTATGATCCACACAATCAAAGGCTTTAGCATAGTCAATGAAGCAGAAGTAGATGTTTTTCTGTAACGCTCTAGCTTTCTCCATGATCCAGCGTATGTTGGCAATTTGATCTCTAGTTCCTCTGCCTCTTCGAAATCCTGCCTGTACTTCTGGTAGTTCTCGATCCACATACTGCTGGAGTCTAGCTTGTAGGATTTTAAGCATAACTTTACTAGCATGAGAAATGAGTGCAATGGTACGATAGTTTGAACATTCTTTGGCACTGCCTTTCTTTGGAATTGGAATGTAAACTGATCTTTTCCAATCCTGTGGCCACTGTTGATTTTTCTAAATTTGCTGGCAAATTGAGTGTAGCACTTTTACTGCATCGTCTTTTAAGATTTTGAATAGCTCATCTGGAATACTGTCACCTCCACTAGCTTTGTTGTTGCTCAGCTTTTCTAAGGCCCACTTCACTTCACATTCTAGGATGTCTGGCTCGAGGTCAGTGACCACCTCATTGTGATTATCAGGGTTGTTAAGCTCATTCTTGTATAGTTCTTCTGTGTAATTTTGCCACCTCTTCTTAATCTCTTCTGCCTCTGTTAGGTCCCTGCCATTTTGGTCCTTTATCATGTCCATTTTTGCATTAAACGTTCCCTTCATCTCACCTATTTTCTTGAAAAGATCTCTGGTCCTCCCTATTCTATTGTTTTCTTCTATTTCTTTGCACTGTCCATTTAAGAAGGCATTCTTATCTCTTCTAGCTATTCTCTGGAACTCTGCATTCAATTGGGCATATCTTTCTTTTTCTCCTTTGCCTTTCGCTTCCCTCCTTTCCTCAGCTATTTGCAAAGCTTCCTCAGACAGCCATTTTGCTTTCTTGCATTTCTTTTTCTTTGGGATGGTTTTGGTTGCTACCTCTTGTACAATGTTGCGAACCTCTGTCCATAGTTCTTTAGGCACTCTATCAGATCTAATTCCTTAAATCTATTTGTCACCTCTACTGTATATTCAACAGGGATATGATTTAATTCATACCTGAGTGGCCTAGTGCTTTTCCCTACTTTCTTCAGTTTAAGCCTAAACTTTGCAATGAGAAGCTCATGGTCTGAGCCACAGTCAGCTCCTGGTCTTGTTTTTACTGACTGTATAGAGCTTCTCCATCTTTGGCTGCAGAGCATATAGTCAATCTGATTTCTGTGTTGACTGTCTGGTGATGTCCATGTGTAGAGCCGTCTCTTGGGTTGTTGGAAAAGAGTGTTTGCTATGACCATTGTATTCTCTTGACAAAATTCTATCAGCAGAAAATAGTCTTCACCTAATTTTGATGAGCATTTCTAATCATTAGGATCCATTCACTGCTTTCTTTTTCTCTTGCTTAAAGATGACTTATATGATTTCAGTTCTAAGTCTGAGTTGAACTGGTAGTAGGTGAAACCTAAATTCTATTATTAGACCTTAGCAACAAGATTTGGATTTGCATTTAGATCCTTCTCTAACAGATTAATTTTCTTTTTCATCTGAGATCCCTGTATGATTCCCACGGCTGAACTGGAAAGGCAGAAGATAGAAGTTAAAGATGGAATGGATGCCTCTGAAAATATATTTGTGCAACGTGGACATTCTATAGAGTTGATCTGTAGAACAGGATATGTCCTTGCAGCAGATTCTTCCCAATCAGCCTCTATAATCCATTGTGATGGCACAACCCCCATGATTCCTAAATGCAAAGGTGACTCAAAGGATTTAATTTTACAAACCATGGCTAATTTAGTACAAAAATAGCACACAGCATCCTTGAGAGTTTTTCCAAAAAGATTGCTCATTCATCAATGCAGGATAATATATCTGCATGGCAATACCATTTATATCATTAAATGGTATAGTACAGCTCATATCCATAGCTGAGCTACTATATATTTCTATTTTTAAAGAATTCATAAACTATTGCCATACCAAAATCTAATTTAGTTACTGCTAAAGAATATTGGTTTACCTCTGATCTTGGGACTAGTAGATTAGTGGATGCCTAATGTGGTACATTTCACAATTTTAGAAGTTTAATGTCTCCCAGTACCAGTAGTTTCACCACAAGCATCAGAAAAACATAATGGAAATGTTTGTTTATGCACATTTCTCTATCATATTTTTCCTTATGGATTCTAGGCAATTAACAGATATAAAAATAGGAATCAAAGAATAAAAAAATGCACACTTATACACACATGTTCCTGTAACTCTTCACCTGTAGGTAGCTGATCCCAGAGCAGGGGAGCTGCAAGGAGAAAACTTAATATCATTCCCTGACCAAAATGATAGTTTGGGACCCTTAGTGAATGTTGTCTTGCCCTCCAAGGTGGACAAGCAGTGATTATTTGGAAAATTTAATGTCACAGATAGCCCACATCCAGCTTTAAAGGTAATGAGCAGCTCCTTGGATTGCATCCAAAGGAACACTGGTAGCCAGTGAAACTTCTATAGCAGTATTATAATATTACAGAATTAAGTTTACATCTGTGAACATGCAGTGTATTGAATTCTAGACCAGCTGACATTTCCAGGGTACCCCCAGGGCAATCCCAGGAAAAACAAATTGATTAATTATACGTCATGAAGTTGGTATCAACTCATCAATCACATAGATTTTTTTCCTCCAGGACAATCTATCCACAGTCTTGTTCTTTAGATTTACCAACAATAGCAATAGCACTTAGAGCTATATACTGCTTCATAGTGCTTTACAGCAGTGCATCCATCACCACTGTAATTGGGCCCATTTATAACAGGCAAGATGTGGAACCCCTAATTTGCAATACTTCCAGGTGGCTGAAAAGGCTATTGTGATCAACAGTGGGAGTGAATAGCAAATATGACGGTATCAAATTGTAACTTTATATTTCAATTTCAACACCAAAGTATAGGAGATGAATAGTTATAGTAACTTGCTGAATTTATTATTAATCTTCAAAATAAATACAAAGGTGGTAAAAGTACTTTAATCAAGATGGCTAATTTCACAGTATATTTTAGATACTAACGGGAAATTTGAAATTACTTGGTGCCCATCAATAGGCATGATTATTGATTAAAATAGTGTCATGATGTTATATAGTATATTAATGGTATTGTTTCTATGCTGTTAGAAAAAATTCTCATAATCCAATATAAGCACAGATTTTTCTTTTTTTAAATATAACATATGATTTATTTTCTCTAGAAATTACATGCAACCCTCCAAGCATATTGAATGGTTCTTTTCGATCTCAAAGAACTATATATCATGATGGGGATCTAATTCGAATTCATTGTGATAGTGGATTTACTCTTGAACCAGATAATGGGGAAAAAGTGGTTGAATGCACAAGAAATGGATGGTCACCTTCACCAAAATGTGTTGGTAATAGAACTTGCATGTATTACTATGATTATGGAAGGACTGAGCTATTTAACTCTGAAGAATTGTACTTTTAAACATTATTTTCTGTAATTTTCCCAATTATTTTTGCCTAAGGGACATATCTCACTCAGAACATTTTAGCAGATTTTGCACATATCTAAAGTTCTTATTTAGTTGCAACAGGATACAGGGCAGACATGAAGGGACAAGATTGTAGAACTGCATTTCCACCAATTCACCTTGAAAAGATTCTAAATACAAGTCGGATGGATGCAAGAAATGGGTTTCAATGAAGTGTGGAATATCAGCTTGTCAGCTTGGTGGAGCAGTGGGCTAATGCCTCCTTAAGTAACACCAGCTGCCTGCAATTAGTGCAGGTTCGCATCCCACCAGGCTCAAGGTTGACTCAGCCTTCCATCCTTCCGAGGTAGGTAAAATGAGGACCCAGATTGTTGGGGGCAATTAAGCTGACTTTGTAATAATGCCGCTGGGGTGTGTGTGAAAGCCCTAATAAGCAGGCATATACATAGAATGAAGGCTACTGCTAAGCTTGTAAGCCGCCCTGAGTCTTCGGAGAAGGGCGGGATATAAATGGAATAAAAATAAAAATAAAATAAAATAAATAAAGAATAACCAAAGTTATAGGCAAATTCACAGGTGCTCTTTCAGAACTTGTCACTTTGTGATTTTCTCCAATTCTTGTTTTCTATTCTAATTTCCCCTGATATTGCCATATCAAGTATCCACACTTTCTTATTATCAACCACTATTTTACCTGGTGTGTTATGAGCCAAGACTTATGAGTTTTTATTAGGAAATTGCAAAATATTTTAACTTGCTCATTTGCAACAACTTCTATGTGCCTATCTTTTCTTTTGTTACTGGAACTTGATAATTTTGACAGGTGTTCCAGTGTATCATTTTGGTGACTGTGGTATTTTCTTGTTTAGAATCTTTTTGTGAATAAATTCTCTAGGTCCACTTCAAGAACTACAGTATGGGGATCTCTCCTCATTTTGCAGTACATTAGTTTCATAGACAGTAACTTATTGACCATGTATCTATTCATATTTCTCCATAGAAATTCAGTGTTCCCCTCCAGAAGTGAGGAAAGGCCGTATTGAACCTAGACGATCTCAATATATGTACAATGATGAAATCGAGATAATCTGTTATAGATGGATTTTATTTAGAGAAATCTCAAGAAGGTACATTTCTAAATGTACTGCTAATGGTTGGAGTCCCTATCCTCTCTGTGAAGGTAAGCAGTGTTGTTTTTTAAAAATTTTTCTTTGTTTTTTCTTTCCAAAACAGAAATTGCTTTATTGTTTATGAATGATATACCTATGTTATGGTGGATGTGATGAGATGATAATGGGGGCAGGACACTAGTTTATTATAACTAGCTGTAGTAATTTAATTTTTCTTCTTAGAAACAGCCCCAAAGCTTTTTATAATAGTCATAAAATTGTTCCATAAAAAGTAAGGAAAAAAAATGTAGCTAAAGCAGATTAAATAATAATGAACTCTTTCCATAGAAGATTTGCTCCATGCTATCACTAATCATAATCCATAAACTAGAGAATAGGAAAATTCATTGACTTTCTTGCATCTTATGGCCACTGAGACTTACAAGTCAACGGCAAAGTCCTGCAGCCTTCTCACAAGGAACAGTTTTCCAGAGCATAGTGGGCAATTTCTTGGACTTTCTTTATCCAAGGAGGCTCTGCTGGCTAAGGCTTGTCATCCAATCACCACAATATCATCTCCACTCCTTCAGAGACATAGAAGTCTACCATTGTTCATACTTGTAAATTCTACACGGATGTCAGATCTGTTTATATTCTGCTTCTGATAGGTAAATTTATATGTGAACATTCTTCTAGAAGATTTGAAACCTTTTATCATTTGTACAGTAACCAAATTCTATGTTCCCATGATTAAAATAAGACATAACCAGTCGCAGATAAAATCTTTTATCTTGTATTCATCATTTCTGGGAGGTGAGACCCAGAGTCCATTTATCCCAGCTACACCAAAATGGCTGAACTTGAATGGAAACACTGTCTATCAGTTCAGACTCACAAGATGATCCCAGAAATCTGTTTTGCAAATTGTCTGGAGAATGTTTGGGTCTATTTCTTGAATTTTCCTTGCTTCCAGAGAATTCTTCAGGCACCAGGAAGCCAGCCTAGGCCTCGAAATAAATAAGTTGTGGATCATCTGGGGGAATTTGAAGCTGTTAATCCTGATCATTACTGTAGCCATCTGTATAATACATCCATGTTCCTCATCATACACTAGGTCCTCTCATGATTAGTGAATTCTTACTTGAGAGAGGGCTTTTTTTATTCAAAAAGTCTTTGCTAGCAGAATGAATATTGTCCAGTCCACCCCAACCTTTTTACACTGAAACAATTGCTTGATAGCTAATGCTGCAATCACCAATCTTCCAGATGATATTGTTCTCTGGTGTTTTCCCTATGTTCTGTCCTCACTACATTTTACCCTGTGTGTAGCTCAACATGTAGCTAAAGTTTCCTATCCTTCAATAATCCAGACCATAAACACAGAACTAGATACTTTATTTAAAAACAGGTTGAGGTTAATGCTATGCAAGGGATATAGATTTTGTCCTCAGAAGAACATGTGCTGCGGACTAAGCTGGATTCTTCTAGATGCTTCTGTCACCTCAGAATGCTACAAAATGGAGTATGGCTTTTCAGGATGCACCTTTTTTCCAAAATGAGAGATGATGGGTGCTCTATGTGTATGGGATCAAACTTTTTACCAAACCAGTTTCTAAACAAGGAAAGATTTGTGTTTGGCCACCAGAGGGAGCTCAATATATGTTAAAGAACAACAACAGAAATAAAAACATACAAACTATATACTGGAGGCAGACCAATGGAGAAAGTAAGAAAGATTGCTTTTACAGATGTATGCAAGAACTGTTGTCTAAGGGCTAAAACATTTTTAAGTTCAGAAAAGCAGGATAACATTTGGAAGGCTCTCAGAACTTTTCCTATTTACTGAATGAAGGAGGAGAAATATAGCACAATCGTATGCGTAAGATATTATTATTATTATTATTATTATTATTATTATTATTATTATTATTATTATTATTATTATTATTATTATTATTATTATTATTATTATTATTCATTACAAATTTCAGTGAAGGTAGTCTTGAGCTTCCTTAGCCCACCCATCTTAAGAGCCATGGTGGCGCGGTGGTTAGAATGCAGTATTGCAAGCTAATTCTGCTGATTGCCAGTCAGCAGGCTAATTGCCCGAGCTCTGCCGTTCTAATCTTACCAGCTCAAGGCTGACTCAGCCTTCCAGCCTTCTGAGGTTGCTAAAATAAAGACCCAGATTTTGGGGGGCAATATGACATTATAAACCGCTTATAAATGGCTGTGAAGCACTGTGAAGCGGTATGTAAGTATAAGTTCTATTGCTATTGCTATTGCTATCTTGTGAAGTTGACAGAACTGAAGCACAATAGACAGAGAAAGGTCCCACAGCTTGTGGTACTTGCAATTGAAAAAAAGATCATAAAAAAATAAATTCTAAATAAATTCCACTTCAAGGTTTATAGCATGAGGATCTCTCCTCATTTTGCAATGCATTAGTCTCATAGGCAGTGACTTATTGACCACGTATCCCTATTCATATTCCTCTGTAGAAATTCGGTGTTCCCCTCCAGAAGTGAGGAATGGCTTCATTCAACCTAGACAATCTCAATACATGCACAACGATGAAATTGAGATAACCTGTTTTAGATGGTTTTTCCTTAAAGGAAACAAAAAAATCCTTTCTAAATGTACTGCTAATGGTTGGGATCCCCCTGCTTCCTGTTAAGGTAAGCAGAGGGTTTTTTTTTGTTTTTGTTTCAGTTTCCTTGTATTTACTTTCTGTCTAGAGCAGAAATTGTTTTATTGTTAATGTATGATAAATTTCTTAATTGACAAAGAATGATTGTTTATGAAATAATAATGGTGGCAGGAGACTAGTTTTTTTTATAACTAGCAGTAGTGATCACACATTTCTATAATTTTTCTTCTTAAAAATGTCCTAAAGCCTTTGTAATAATCATAATATGATTCCACAAAAAGCAGAGAAAAAATGCAAATTCAATAGTAATAACCTTACTATTTTGATGCTCCATCCTGTTATTAACCATAATCCATAAGCCATAACACAGGGAGTACCTCTCTGAATATTGTAGGGACCTGAGAAGATGATTTAATCAAATGATTCTTTAAAGAAGCCACATCCTATCACAGTCAGAGAAGTGCTACAGTGCTACAAAAATGAATTTACAACTTTTATTGCTTATTTTCTGAATTAAAAGCTTAACACTTAACACATTCACAGAGGGACACGTACTTGCCCAACTCAGGATCTGAACCTGACATACAGGCAGAAGCATACAGACGTGCTAGGGAAACAGTGGACTGTCCTTGTATCATGCACACAGACTGCATGGATTTGCCCCAAATACTTCCTGATTAGTATCTAATGGTTGATCCTCCTGTGCCTTCATCAGCTACACAAGTCTTGTCAGATATCAAGACAAGAGCACAGTGATTAGAATGCTGTATTGTAGGCTAACTCTACTCATTGCCAGGAGTTCTATTCTGACCGGCTCAAGTTGACTCAGCCTTCCATTCTTCCTAGGTCGGTAAAATGAAAATCCAGATTGTTGTCAGAAATATACTGACTCTGTAAACTGCTTAGAGATTGCTCTAAAGCACTATGAAGAAATATATAAGCCTAAGTGCTATAACTGAAATCTCTTATTCAACATGCAAAGTCTCAAAGCAGGTTAGTGGCAGAAATGTAATACTGAGAAAAATGTGGGAGAAGAGGATAAGGTGACAGTGTTCAGAGGCCAAGAGGGCATGGCAGGCCACACAAAACTTGCACTTTCTCCTTCTTAATTAGTAATTTTAAAGAAATATTTCAGTCGCCTTGCTCAAACAGGAAGTTTTTTTAATAGCTATTGTAATCCTTTAAAACCAGAAATATGTTTGCTTTGTGTTTATGCACTTGAGTTTGAATGTTCACAAATGCTTCAGCTATTTGGGGAATAGAGATAAGATAAGATTAGATCTCCTACTTCATACAGATAATCTGCCACTTAGATTTTTTTTTTATCATAAGCTACAAGCCTTCTGAAAGCCCCATATGACAGAAAGAACAGTGAACCAGTCTACCAGTGGTTTGAAAAGACTAGTAAATGTCCATCAAAAAACAAAACAAAACAAATTGGACAAATCTCTGGAAGGAAGAAGGGGTGTGTTAGAGATTAAACTTGATTTGGGTGACAATATTATATAATGGAGTAAAAGCACCTTTAAGGAGTTAAACGGCCTAAGGGTGTGGCTGTAATTATTCCACATAAAAGAGAGTTAGATGTTACACGTAGTTGCTCTTGTATATGTGTTTGATGTTAGTGTTTGGATACCTCTTGTTCTCTTGTTTGCTAACTTGATATTTATTCTCTCAAGAATCAACTGCTTGCTACAGTGTATATTGTTTTTGATATTGGTAAGCAGCTTTTGTATTTTGATACTATATTTTTTTATGGACTGACTTTTATGTGCATGATACTGGATTGATACTTGGACTATTTCTTACTGTGTTTCTTTTTGTTGTCTGAGTAAAAATAAGTTATAAAACTCATGTTAGTGCATTACTGTTTGCCTAAAAGTCCCAGTACAACTTCCACTGTGTATTAATAATACTCTGTTAAACAAACCATTTTTTTTTTAACAACATATTCTATCAATGGTTATGGGCCCAGATCCAGTGTGGTGCTGAGGACAGGCACAGTATTGTATTTATATTTCCTAACTGAGTTTTCAAATTCAGACAATGGCACAAGGACTATTCAATCCATTCTGCATTACCCGGCTTAATGGGTCAAACTACGTATCCTGGTCTACACAATGTAGTTTGCTATTACAAAATCAAGGTCTTTGGAAAATAGTCCATAATCCTCCTGATGTAACTGCCTGGGATCCAACTAATGAAGAAGATAACAAGAAGATTGTAGACTTCAATAAAGACAATGATAAGGCTTTATCTATCATTGGGCTAACATTAGGAGACCAACAGCTAGTCCATGTGCGTGGAGAAGAATCTGCTGCTAAATGTTGGGCTAAGTTGAAAAAGATTTTTGTTCGGGACAGTGTTGGTGCTCATATAAATCTTACCAGAAAGCTATTTAGAACTAGACTGGAAAAGAATGGCGATATGTTAGCTCACCTTAACTTTATAAAAGCAACTTTGTTGGAACTGCAAGAAAAAGAACTTATTTTTTCAGAGCTTCACCAGGTTTACATCATTTTATCATCATTGGATGAGAGCTACGATGCCTTTGTATCGTCCTTGGAGGTTTTGTCCAAAGAAGACCTAACTGTTTCTTCAATAACTGGAAGGTTGTTGGAAGAATCAAGATGTCGTATGGAGAGAAAACAGTTGAGAGAGCCATTGCAACAAGAAATAAAGAAGACTGAATCTGCTTATATTTTAAGGAAATGCTTTAATTGTGGGTTAAAGGGACATATTGCTAAGTTTTGTCAGAATAGTAATTGTCAGAGAAAGGAAAGCCATAGAAAGAATAAAAAGCTGATTAATGTAGCTGTAGCTAATAGAACTACTAATAACCACAATTGGTGGGTGGTAGATAGTGGAGCTACACACTGTATTTCAAAAAATAAAAAGGGATTTTGAGAATATAAGGTCTAGTACAAAATATGTTTCTATGGCTAATGGCTGGAGAGTCAAGGTCTCTGGAGAGGGTAAGGTTTACTGTTCATTTTTAAAACAAAATTTGGAAATGCTATATGTTCCCAGATGTGATTATAATCTATTATCAGTTAAGGCATTATTGGAAGCAGGTTTTAAAGTTACTTTCCAAGGGGAGGAATGTCTTATTCAAAAGAATGAAGTGAACTTAATAGCTAATATGAAAGACGGTTTGTTTGTAATTAGCAATGATCCTATTATAATGGCTACTACTTGTACAAATCAAAAACCACATGATGAATGTATTCATTTATTACATAGAAGATTGGGTCATGTGAATTTTAATACACTAAAAAGAACTGTAGCTTTGTCTAATGGGTTTAAGTTAAAGGCTTGTAAGAAATATCTGCAGTGTAACGTATGTGGTAGAGAAAAGAGCAGGGCAGCACCAGCTAATAGGTTAGATGGATTTAAAACCAAAACTCCATTAGAACTGGTATTTATGGATTTGATAGGTCCTATGAAACCCAGTTTAGGGGGTGCTTGCTACATATTAAATATTCTAGACCATTATAGCAGATATGGGTTCTGTTATCTCCTTACGTCAAAAACTGAAACTATACAAACAATATCTAATTGGCTCAAGTTTGTACAAAGGAAAACTCAGTTAAATGTAAAAACCATAATAACAGACAATGGAACTGAGTTTGTTAATAAACAGTTCAATGAGCTGTTAGTTTCAGAGGGAATAGAGCATAGACGTACAGCTCCTTATAGACCTCAGCATAATGCATTTGTTGAACGGAGGGGCCAAACATTGCAAGCTATGATTAGATCTATGATTGAAGATTCTGGTTTACCTGATAGCTTATGGGGAGAAGCAGCAAAATGTGCTAATCATATTTTAAACAATGTGGTTAGTTCAGCTACAGGTAAAATTCCTTATACCTTATGGTATAAGAGAAAACCAAATCTTAGTTATATTCACACATTTGGGACACCTGCTTGGGTACATATTCCAAGTTCAATAAGAAATAAAGGAGAACATAGAGCTAAACAATTATTTTTTGTTGGCTATGAGTTAAACCATAAGTCTTATCGGTTCTGGGAGAAAGGTACTAAAAACATTTATTGTAGTTCTAGCGCTGTTTTTCAGGAACAGTCAGGCTGGGAAAGGGTAGAAGATATTGTATATATTCCTCAACAAGATTTAACTAACTCCTCAAATGAAAGTGATATAGAAGAGGAGGAACCTGCTAGAGAGATCAAACAAGAACCACTGATAGTGGAGACAGGAGAGGAAGAAGATAATAATGTAAATGTACCTATAAGTCCAATAATTCTCAGAAGGTCTAACAGGGAAAGACGACAGCCTGATCGTTTTGAGGCAGGTTTAATTTGTCAAATAGACATTGAACCTTCTAATGTTGAAGAGATAAAAATGTATCCTGAGAATGAAAGAAAGAATTGGAAAGTAGCTATGGATAAAGAAATAAAGTCTTTGCAAGATCTTAATGTTTATCAAGAGGTTAAAATACCTAAAACAGAAAAGTTAATTGGATGTAAATGGGTTTTTAAACTGAAAGAAAGTGTTACAGGAGAGGTAATACATAAAGCAAGATTAGTTGCTCAAGGATTTGCACAAAATAATAGTGATTATGATGAAGTATTTTCCCCAACGTTAAGAGCTTCCACTCTTAGGGCTGCTTTAGTTTGGGCAGCAAATAAGAATTATAGTATAAAACATGTAGATATTGAAACTGCTTATTTGCATGCAACATTAAACCATGATATATATATGAAAGTTCCATCAGGAATAGAAAGTAAGGTAGGGTACTGTTGGAAACTGAATAAGAGTTTGTATGGTTTAAAACAGTCAGGTTATGAGTGGAATAGATGTTTAGTAAAAGAGTTAAATAGTTTGGGATTTAAAGCTAGTATTGCAGATCCTTGTTTATTTATAAAACAGCAAAATAGTGAATTATCATTGTTATTATTATTCACTGATGATATTGCTATTATAGCAAAAGATGAAACAGAAACTGAAAGAATAATTTCAGGGTTAAAAAGAAAATTTAGAGTAAAAGATCTAGGAGCTATTAGTCATTATCTAGGGCTGGATATTGTCAGGACTAGTAAAGGATTTAAACTGTCTCAAGCTAAGAAAATTAATGGTTTGCTGAAACGTTATAATATGGAAAACTGTAAACCAGTAAAAACACCTATGGTTCAAGGTTTTGAGAGTTCAGCGGATAATAGCAATGTCTTTGATAAAAAGATATATCAATCATTAATAGGCAGCTTGATGTATTTATGTAACTGGTCAAGACCTGACATAGCATTTACAGTTAATCATTTAGCTAGATATTGTGAGAATCCTACAACCAGATGTTGGCAAGGTGCGAAAAGAGTTTTAAGATATTTGAAGCACACCATACATTATTCTCTATATCTAGAGCCAACAAAGGAATTGGAACTAAAAGCATTTGCAGATGCTAGTTTTGCATCTGATACTGTAACCAGGAAATCCACTTCAGGATTGGTTGTATTATTGGGAAACGCTTTAGTAGGATGGAGGTCTAACAGACAGAAGCATATAAGCTTATCAACAACTGAATCCGAATTTTCTTGTTTATCTTTATTATGTACTGAGCTATTGGTATGGAAACAATTATTGTTTGATATGGGTTTAAATTGTAATGAACCAATAAAAGTGTATGAAGACAATCAAGCAGCTATAAAATTAGCAACTAATGCTGCAGTGAAAACTAGATCAAAACATACAGATCTACGGTATCTAAATGTCAGACAATGTGTTAAAGATAATTTGATTAAACTGGAATATTGTGCAACTGAAGATAATATTGCTGACCAGTTTACTAAAGCTCAGGGTGCTATAAAGCATAAATCTGTTTGTGATATGTGTAATTTGAGATTGTAAAAATATATGTATAATATGCCACCCAAAAGGGGAGATTGTTAGAGATTAAACTTGATTTGGGTGACAATATTATATAATGGAGTAAAAGCACCTTTAAGGAGTTAAACGGCCTAAGGGTGTGGCTGTAATTATTCCACATAAAAGAGAGTTAGATGT
Organism: Vipera berus; assembly: GCF_964194415.1. Classification (NCBI taxonomy): domain Eukaryota; kingdom Metazoa; phylum Chordata; class Lepidosauria; order Squamata; family Viperidae; genus Vipera; species Vipera berus. The sequence continues at coordinate 96,198,830 of NC_138204.1, forward strand.
TACACGTAGTTGCTCTTGTATATGTGTTTGATGTTAGTGTTTGGATACCTCTTGTTCTCTTGTTTGCTAACTTGATATTTATTCTCTCAAGAATCAACTGCTTGCTACAGTGTATATTGTTTTTGATATTGGTAAGCAGCTTTTGTATTTTGATACTATATTTTTTTATGGACTGACTTTTATGTGCATGATACTGGATTGATACTTGGACTATTTCTTACTGTGTTTCTTTTTGTTGTCTGAGTAAAAATAAGTTATAAAACTCATGTTAGTGCATTACTGTTTGCCTAAAAGTCCCAGTACAACTTCCACTGTGTATTAATAATACTCTGTTAAACAAACCATTTTTTTTTAACAACATATTCTATCAGGGTGCTTCTTCCACACTGGTATAAAATATGTACACTTTCCCCTTCTTTCCCTGTTTCCCCCCCACACCTTTTATTAAAGGTAAGGTAAAGGTTCCCCCGCACATGCGTGCTAGTCGTTTCCGACTCTAGGGGCCGGTGCTTATCTCCGTTTCAAAGCCGAAGAGCCAGCGCTTGTCCGAGGACATCTCCGTGGTCATGTGGCCGGCATGACTAGACGCCAAAGGCGCACGGAACGCTGTTACCTTCCCACCGTAGTGGTCCCTATTTTTCTACTTGCATTTTTACGTGCTTTCGAACTGCTAGGTTGGCAGAAGCTGGGACAAGTAACAGGCGCTCACTCTGTTACGCGGCACTCGGGATTCAACTCGCCAAACTGCCGACCTTCCGATCGACAAGCTCAGCGTCCTAACCCACTGAGCCACCGCGTCCCTTTTATTACCAGCATGCAAATGAAATATTCTGATTTTTAGGTATCTTACAGTTTTCATCATTGGCTTTCCTTATCCCACTTTGAATCAATGGTTATGCCCAAATTAGCTCAGACTTCTTCAAATAAAATTGATATAAGATTACTTCATGGAGATGAAAGGGAAGAAGATGACTTTTTCTCAATCATTTTAACCCAAATGGTCCTTCGGATAATGGAGAGGGAGAAAGATTGAATGAACTCAGAAAGTTTTTTAAAAAAATATATTTTAAGGGTATCTATGGATTAAAAACGTGAAATATTTAACAAACCCAAAAGATATCTGGATAAAATAGAACTAATTTTATTTTCTGCAGTTGTTCTAAACCAGGGAAATTCTTAAGAATTCTGTGATTTAAATCAGTTTCCTTTCATTCAGAACAACAGAGGGGAAATGTCTATATCTGTGATGGGTGGTATATTTAAAAACAATGAGGATTGGATCAGAGAGATACAAACAGTTGCCATAATTTCATCTCTTCCTGAATCCTGGTAAAGTCCTGGGGCTCTAATTTATCCTCTTATACTCGCTGATTTCAATGGCCCCATTGCAACAAGTTTGGTTTGAATCAGCCTAAATTTTTCATTTAAATTTTTGGTTTGGATCCAACAGTCCATTGCAATCAAAGAAGTTCCATTTACTGATATATATATATAGAGAGAGAGCCTTGGTGGAGCAGTGGGCTAATGCCTCCTTAAGTAACACCAGCTGCCTGCAATTAGTGCAGGTTCGCATCCCACCATATATATATTTGTTTTCTGAGGTTTTCGCGGGTGTTTGTATGTGGATCTTTGGTCATTCGGGTTTTTTTCCCACGTAGAATTGAAGGTGTAAGAGCAACGTTTCGACGGAATCCCATCCGTCATCCTCAGGCTGGTGGCTTCATATATATATAAATTTGGGGTCACACTTTTACACTAAAAATTAAAAAAACATTTTCAATTCACCAATGATTTTTTAAAATAAAGAAATTATTTACCTTTCACATGTAATCAATCACTGTATACATGTCAGTTGTGTAATGAAACACAGTGGTCACCACCTGCAGTAAGCACTCAGTGTATGACCAAACAACCAACCAATCACAAGCCGAGCAGTGCCACAAGCCGAGTAGCGCCATCACAACCAGTGCAGACGAAGTATGCATGCATTGGACTTGACACAAAAGCAGCCTGCATGCAACATTTTAATGATTTTGCTGCCGACCTGCTATGCTTGACAGGGTGATTCAAGTCCACATGGACAAAACATCAAATTTTCAAAAGCTACTTTTAAAACTTGGAAAATCTGTTGAAAAAAGGTGCCAGAACTTTGTTCCAGTGCATTCTATGACAAAAAAGCACTGCATCTAATCTATCCAATAGATTTCTGAGGGAAGAAGTAAATTGGGATTCAGCCCAGTTCCTTTATTCATTTTAAAGGTTATGCTTGAGGATCACTCTGCCTGCCAGAGCACTGGCTCTTCGGCTTTGAAACGGAGATGAGCACCGGCCCCTAGAGTTGGAAACGACTAGCACACATGTGTGGGGGAACCTTTACCTTAAAATGTTTAAGGTTTTACTGTATTGTGATTTTTTAGAGAGGAACAATAGAAGTAAGCAACTGCTTAGTGACAGAATGCTCTACAATCTGTTCTAGAATGAGTGTCCATTAGGCCATAAGATTTAACATATTGAGATAATTATATTTGATATTTCCTCCATATTGCCCATGTGTGGAATCAGTTTAATATTATAAAATTATCAAGTGTGCATTCTGTTCTAGATGAAGAGGTATAATAAATAGTTCTTTAAAATATAACTTGCAAACTTACATTTTATTTTCTAGGTCTATGGAGATGAATGAAGCAGCTCTTTTTAACCAGCATTTGGATGTCAATAATCATGGATCATTCTCTTTAATACCTCTACATGAAACTTGTGTTTGTTCTGGAAAATATATGTACTCTTCAGTTGTTCACAATGGATCTTGAAAATAAAAGCCTACTTTGCAAAAGCTAGATTATTATTATTATTAAAATAATGCATTATTCAGCAAATATATGGGCCATCATTAACCATTATAATTTAACATATATTTTTCAAAATGTACCTGAAATCAATAATGTACACCTTTATGCATAAACTTGTAGCCAAAATATTTGATTAATGAGAATTAGCAACTATTAATCCTTTTTAAAGCAGTTTGAGAACACTCAAAATGGTATTTTAGAAAGAGGTGTTAAATTCATTAAATGAATAATAAACCCATATGTAAAAATGATTTTTATTTTTTAAAGAGATATAAATTCTCACTGATATTAGCCAAGATGAATAGCCAAGATTGCTGATTGAGTTCAATGCTTTCATCTACAAAGCTCTTTCAGAAGAACAACACTTTTATTCATAAGGAGCATTCACTGTCATTTACGATTATTTACATTTCTATTTATATATCGTTTAAAAAGCCTTTTGCAATAGTTCTGGGAATAAATTTTGCAATGTTAACCAAAGCTATGATTCAAAATCCTGTCCACACTAAATACTGGAAGTTATTCTTGCAAGACTGTACTATGACGTATTTCATCCATCCTGCAATAAATCGTCCTCTTATATTCAGACATTATATTAAGAGTTGTGCCACAGACAAGAGAGAAAAACACGCATCCTTCTATTTTCTCATCCTAATACCAAAACTGTGATGAAGATATATTGTTGGCTACCCAGAGACCATTACAAGAAGGGATTGATTTTCTTCTGGAAATTGTTAAAGGCCTTCCTTCTCATGATACTTTTTCAGCTCTTTTACGTGATACACAAATGGACAAAAACTGTGGTTCTGGGCAGATTCCTTGGGCATGAAAAATGTAAAGAGTAAGAAGTTCCCTGAAGAGAATATGCAGTTGCTGATCATGAGCAAATATATTCTTATACACATTGGATGCATAGGATTGCAGCTCCAATCAATAAAAAAAAAATTCTGGTAATTTAGGAATTGAGTCTTTGTGTGTAGGTATTTGGTTTCATTTTCACCAGAGATACCTACATATAACATGAATAATAAGTATTATCTTAGAATAACCACATTTCCTTTCATTAACATGCAAAATTATCTGTTTCAATTTTCTTCTGAATCTATGGGCTATTTACATGAATTGTTGTTGTTGTTAGCTGCAAAGTCGTGTCCGACCCATCGCGACCCTATGGACAACATTCCTCCAGGCCTTCCTGTCCTCTACCATCTTCTGGAGTCCATTTAAGCTCACGCCTACTGCTTCAGTGACTCCATCCAGCCACCTCATTCTCTGTCGTCCCTTTCTTCTATTGCCCTCGATCTTTCCCAGCATTAGGCTCTTCTCCAGTGAGTCCTTCCTTCTCATTAGGTGGCCAAAGTACTTGAGTTTTAGCTTCAGGATCTGGCCTTCTAAAGAGCAGTCAGGATTGATCTCCTCTAGGACTGACCGGTTTGATCGCCTTGCGGTCCAAGGGACTCGCAGGAGTCTTCTCCAGCACCACAGTTCAAAGGCCTCAATTCTTTGGCGCTCAGCCTTTCTTATGGTCCAACTTTCACTGCCATACGTTGCAACTGGGAAGACCATAGCCTTGACTATACGCACTTTTGTTGACAGGGTGATGTCTCTGCTTTTTAGTGTGCTGTCTAGATTTGCCATGGCTTTCCTCCCCAGGAGCAAGCGTCTTTTAATTTCTTGGCTACAGTCCCCATCTGCAGTGATCTTGGAGCCCAGGAAAATAAAATCTGTCACTACCTCCATTTCTTCCCCATCTATTTGTCAGGAATTGAGAGGGCCAGATGCCATGATCTTGGTTTTCTTAATGTTAAGTTTCAACCCAAGTTTTGCACTCTCCTTCTTCACCTGCAACAAGAGGCTCTTTAGTTCTTCTTCACTTTCTGCCATTAGAGTGGTATCATCTGCGTATCTTAGGTTGTTGATATTTCTTCCGGCAATCTTAATTCCAACTTTTGATTCATCTAGCCCTGCCTTTCTCATGATGTGCCCTGCATATAAGTTAAATAGGCAGGGCGACAGTATACAGCCTTGCCGGACTCCTTTCCCAATTTTGAACCAATCAGTGGTTCCGTGTCCAGTTCTCACTGTTGCTTCTTGACCCGCATATAGGTTTCTCAAGAGACAAATAAGATGGTCTGCTACTCCCATCTCTTTAAGAACTTGCCACAGTTTGTTATGATCCACACAATCAAAGGCTTTAGCATAGTCAATGAAGCAGAAGTAGATGTTTTTCTGGAACTCCCTAGCTTTCTCCATGATCCAGCGTATGTTGGCAATTTGATCTCTAGTTCCTCTGCCTCTTCAAAATCCTGCCTGCACTTCTGGTAGTTCTCGATCCACATACTGCTGAAGTCTAGCTTGTAGGATTTTAAGCATGACTTTACTAGCATGAGAAATGAGTGCAATGGTGCGATAGTTTGAACATTCTTTGGCACTGCCTTTCTTTGGAATTGGAATGTAAACTGATCTTTTCCAATCCTGTGGCCATTGTTGAGTTTTCCAAATTTGCTGGCAAATTGAGTGTAGCACTTTTACTGCATTGTCTTTTAAGATTTTGAATAGCTCAGCTGGAATACTGTCACTTCCACTAGCTTTGTTGTTGCTCAGCTTTTCTAAGGCCCACTTCACTTCACATTCTAGGATGTCTGGCTCGAGGTCAGTGACCACCTCATTGTGATTATCAGGGACGTTAAGCTCATTCTTGTATAGTTCTTCTGTGTAATTTTGCCACCTCTTCTTAATCTCTTCTGCCTCTGTTAGGTCCCTGCCATTTTGGTCCTTTATCATGCCCATTTTTGCATTAAACGTTCCCTTCATTTCTCCAATTTTCTTGAAAAGATCTCTGGTCCTCCCTATTCTATTATTTTCTTCTATTTCTTTGCACTGTTCATTTAAGAAGGCATTCTTATCTCTTCTAGCTATTCTCTGGAATTCTGCATTCAATTGGGTGTATCTTTCTTTTTCTCCCTTGCCTTTCGCTTCCCTCCTTTCCTCAGCTATTTGCAAAGCTTCCTCAGACAGCCATTTTGCTTTCTTGCATTTCTTTTTCTTTGGGATGGTTTTGGTTGCTACCTGTTGTACAATGTCGCGAACCTCTGTCCATAGTTCTTCAGGCACTCTGTCTATCAGATCTAATTCCTTAAATCTATTTGTCACCTCTACTGTATATTCAACAGGGATATGATTTAATTCATACCTGAGTGGCCTAGTGCTTTTCCCTACTTTCTTCAGTTTAAGCCTAAACTTTGCAAGGAGAAGCTCATGGTCTGAGCCACAGTCAGCTCCTGGTCTTGTTTTTACTGACTGTATAGAGCTTCTCCATCTTTGGCTGCAGAGCATATAGTCAATCTGATTTCTGTGTTGACCATCTGGTGATGTCCATGTGTAGAGCCGTCTCTTGGGTTGTTGGAAAAGAGTGTTTGCTATGACCATTGTATTCTCTTGACAGAATTCTATCAGCCTGTGCCCTGCTTCATTTTGCACTCCAAGGCCAAACTTGCCTGTTATTCCAGTTATCTTTTGGCTTCCTACTTTAGCATTCCAATCCCCCATGATGATAAGAACATCATTTTTTGGTGTTAGTTCTATAAGGTGCTGTAGTGCTTCATAGAACTGGTCAATTTCATCCTCTTCAGCACTGGTGGTTGGGGCATAGACCTGGACTACTGTGATATTGAATGGTTTGCCTTGGATTCGAACTGAGATCATTCTGTCATTTTGAGGATTGTATCCCAGTATTGCTTTTCCTACTCTTTTATTGACTATGAAGGCTACTCCATTTCTTCTGAAGGATTCTTGCCCACAGTAGTATACCTGATGGTCATCTGAATTAAATTCACCCATTCCTGTCCATTTTAGTTCGCTGATACCTAAGATGTCAATGTTCAGTCTTGTCATCTCTTGTTTGACCACGTCCAGTTTTCCTTGATTCATGGATCTTACATTCCAGGTTCCTATGGAGAAAAAATCTTTACAGCATCGGACTTTCCTTTCACCACCAGACATATCCACAGCTGAGCGTCCTTTCGGCTTTGGCCCAGTCGCTTCATTCTTTCTGGCGCTACTAGTACTAGCCCTCTGCTCTTCCCCAGTAGCATATTGGACACCTTCCGACCTGAGGGGCTCATCTTCCAGCGTCATATCGTTTTGCCTTTTGGTACTGTCCATAGGGTTTTCATGGCAAAGATACTGGAGTGGTTTGCCATTTCCTTCTCCAGTGGATCACGTTTTGTCAGAACTCTCTGCTATGACCTGTCCGTCTTGGGTGGCCCTGCACGGCATAGCTCATAGCTTCATTGAATTACGCAAGCCCCTTTGCCACGACAAGGCAGTAATCCATGAAGGGGATTTACATGAATACTGATTGCCTAAAGTAACTATAATTAGTTTTAAATGAATAGTATAAAAAGAGCCACTAATTCTATAATGTTGATATTGTAGCCATCCATGATAAATAAAAAATCAGGCTCCATAGTTTCCTGGAACTTGTGGAACTAAAACAGCATACTTTATTGTCTTTTAATTTTAATTGATCAGACTTAAAATGTCCAATGCCTTTCTTCAGAACAGGTCATTATTGTTCTTAAGATCATTTGGGGCAAACATTTATTGAGTTGTGTCTAACTCAAAGTTTAGAAAAAGGCATTTGTTTCGTTTAGGGACAATCTGGGTGATAGCAACACAAGCTATTTTTGGAAGCATGCATTAGAGGCAGAATTGAGCCACAGAAGATCAGTTGGCCACAGGCTAGAGTTCAGTGGAAATTCTATTTCAGATGATGCTTTAGATTGTCCATGTAAAGAAGGCGGGATAACCTGACAGATGTTTTTGATGTTTTATAGGTATTCCTTGATTTGTTTAGTATTGTTGAAAGAAAAATTGGTGCAATGACAAACAGTAGTGATAATAGTGAAGCTCCTTGAAAGATTCCTATCTTGATATTACCTCTTCCAGCCTATCATCGTTGACAGCACCTGTGTCTTCCACTGTGCTTTTGATCCTTGTACAAGTCTTCTGATGTTTCTACTGATTGCTATTATTTCTAAGCACTTGATTATCAAATCATGTCACAGGGAGTTGGTTGTCTTCTTGTAATCCAGCAGGCCCCAAGCTTTTGGGCACCAGGGACTACTTCCATTGAGAGAGGCTTTTCTGTGGATTGGAGAGGGCATGGTTTTGCCTGCTGTCTGCATCCTGTGGATGGGGCTTTGCTTGTTTGCTCATCCTGGTTTCTTGTTGTAGTCAACCAAAACTATGTTTAAGTTGAACTTCCTTCACTTGCAGTTTTCCAGAATTAACTTATCAATTAGGGGCTGATATTTTGTTCCTCTGCTGTTTGGGTAGTTTCCTTTCGGACTGCTTCAGCTACTAATATACACACACAATAATGTGAAATCACAGTTGCCAGTTTTTTAGCTAGTTTTTGCCTTCATTCGTATCAAGTTCTTCCCAGAAACCTAAGATATCATAATATATCAGGTTAGCATATGTGTAGATCCAAGTAGTATAGCCTTTGTAGAGGATGGATGGAAATTTTGTCAATGTGCAGATGTTTTAAATGCTATCCAAGATTTTGTGTTATGGCACTTAGTGTACCAATAATGACTGGGACCCATGGTGGTGAACCTATGGCATGCGTGCCACAGGTGGCACAAAGAGCTTTCTCTGTGGGCACATGTGCCATCACCCCAGTCCTAGGCCTTCAGTCCCATCCATGAGCAACCTGCATCAATACCAATGCAGGGTAAGGTTGCCATGCCCGCCCCACCTCCCCAAGTGTTTTTTACTAACCTGCCTTTTAGCTGCATTCCATTTCTCCATTTGCTTCTCAGCCTTCGCTGCATGTTTGTGGGACTATCAGTAAAAAAAAAAAAGTTCCATCAGACTTTCTAACTTCTCGTGAGATCTTAAGAAGTTAGAAAGTCTGGTGGAACTTTTTTTTTACAGATAGTTCCACAAACACGTGGCAAAGGTTGAGAAGAGAATGGAAAAACAGCATGCAGCTGAAAGATAGGTTAGTAAAAAAACACTTGGTGGAGGTGAAGGCATCTGGGCGGGGGTGGCAACCTTACCCTGCATGGTGGTGGGAGGGTGGGGTGCATGCCCTTCCCATGCCAGGCCAGCCCCTTCAGCCCCAGGGAGGCCGTTCTGGGTGGCAGTGGGCAGGGCATTGAGGTGGGGGCTGGCAGGCTGACCAAAGCAACAGGTGGAGTGCCGAAGGCTCAGGGTGGGAGGGTGCTGAATTGAGTGATCGGGCTATTGGCAAGAGCAATGCATGTGAGCATAAAGCGGCCTCGGAACAAGTGGGGCTGGTAAGGAAAGAAATCCTCGCTCCCCCCAGAAATTGCCTTTCTTTCCTTACCTGACTCCCAGCCCTGTGCTGTTGCTCCTTCGCAATCCACCACTGCCATGTGCAAGGAAACAAAGGAAGGTTTTTTTTGGGAAAAAAGGTGAACACAAAATCTGTAAAATTGTATCTTGCAAAACTGCCTGAAGTATGAATAAAGCTGAACTTAATCATTGCATCCCCCTAACTTCTACACAGATTTTGAAACAACTCACCAACATTCAGAAAGTAGATATCTAAATCCAAATATACTCCTTGGCTAGACATTCTACATCTTTCAGACAAAATCTGAAGCAAATCATCTTCTGCTTTGAGGTTCCTTGAGTTTTCCTCAGAGGCTACTGAAAGATGGGAGCCCTTCTTCCAATCTGCAGCCAAGTGCACTTTTTGTCTTAAAATGCTCTTTTCCCTGTCCAGCAGGAAATGAGGAGTGGGCAGGGAAATTCAGTATGAGACCAAAGTCATATCTAATGGATTGTGAATTATATTTCAGAGGTTGCAAACTGGTATTCTTAAGTTTAGAAATGGAAAGAGAAATAAGGAAGAAGGAAAAAAGACATAGGGCGAAGGATGCACAAATGTTCCTGATGAGACAATCAAAGTATTTTTTTACTGGAAAGATTCATTTCTAAAATTAGCTGAGAAAAGCATTTTTTAAGGATCAAAGCAATATAGGGTAGTCCTCAGCTTCTGCAATTTATGCAATTTTTGCAGTTTCTTGAACAAGGGAAGAAAATTTGAGACACAGCAATATTAACAGCTGAGGTGGAAGGAATGGGATAAAATATGTTGTGAAGATGGAAATACAGTTGAATTTCAGCCACACCCATATTCCAGATCATTTAAAATTCTTGGGTTGCAATCAAAGAAATTGTGTTTAGTGATGACTTGTCCAATTTATCCAATGGATTTCTGAGAGGGTCTACTCTGAGGAAATGTAAATTTGGATTCAGTCCATGAACAATATCAAGAATGAGAAATAAGAGAGCAGAGGCTAGCAGATAAACATCAATTTATAATACAAAATAAAGTATTCACAGAAGCAGAATTGGAAGAAGGTTCACCCAGGACAAAGAAATCAAAACCTTGTCAGAAGTAACAAATCTGCCACCAATGTTTGTCATGATGATGATTTAAATATAAACCTCTCAGTGCAACTGAAAGAAAAGATCCAAGCAAATTTAAAACTTTAAAGAGGACAAGTTTCATACTTTTTCTTCATTAATATTAATGAGATTGAGAAACCCTTGAGAAAAAGAGAAGTTTATAATTACTTGATAGGTATCCCAGAGAAACAAAAAGATTTTATTCTATGAGGATAAACTGGAAGGATTGACATAAATTTAATGGGTTAATTGGAATTAGGATGGATTTTTATCAGTCCGTTATATGAAACTGAAAGAGTGCTTTAATGTAGCTGTATGTTTGTAAAGTGGCTTTGAAAATGTATTTTATTTCTTTATATATGATTAATCCCTTAAGCTTGTAAAATATTATTGAAAGTGTATTTGAAAATATCTATGTTAAGAGGTAGTTAAAAAGAAGTATTAGAATGTATTGATTTTACAAATATTTTTAAAGAAAAGTTAAGAGTTTTTAAATGGATGTAAAAGAAAAGATTTTCCCTTTAAGATTAAAGAATCTGATAGAGTATAGTGATTAAAATTGCTAATATCAATGATGATCATTTGTAAAGATTAATAACTGCTAGTAGAAATTTATATTATTTTCCACAGCAAGAAAAAAAGTAGATAGTTAAATTGATTGCTTTATTTAAAGAAAATACAGTAATATACTATTATTTTTATTTGGGAATCACTTGTGGATTTGTGCTTTAGAAAAAAATGAAAATTTGACTTTAGTTTTGCTGATCAGATAGTTTTGTTATAGAAATTGTGGTATATATTACTATATAAAAGAAAAAAGTTGAGGTTGTAACATTATTATACTCTACAGTGCAAAAAAGACTTGGAAATCAATGCATTTTTTTTCATTTTCCCTTTCATCTCACACTTTCTCTTTTTCCTATTTCCCCTGCCCTAGTTTCCCATTATTTTCATTTTCTTTTGTATTTTATATTTTGATAAACTAATAAAAAAAATTAATACAGAAAGACTAAGGATACATGAATTGATATATTTTAGTTATGTGCAGTTCTGGCTTCTTTTTGGAAGAACATTATAACAAATAGAAATATGCATAAATGGTTTAATCTTAAAGTTGTAAACGGTATTTTGCTATTTTGAATTAACTAATTCAAGAAATCTAACCATTTTTGAGGAACTGCAACACTTTATCATATACATGGACCATAAATTCAGAAAACTACTACTATTTAAATATCAAAAACTGAATTCAAGAAATGTATAATTATTAATTTTAGAAAAGGTTATTTTGATAAAAAATGGTGCCATATAATTTTTGTTGTAGATTCATAATAAGAACAGATTATGTTTTTGTGTAATTTAAAATATTATTAATATATGTGCAATATATTTAGGTGATTTATATCAATTTAGAGGAAGCATTGTTAATCTGTTCATTTTTAACATGCTTTTATATTAGCCATTACTTAGATCAGGGATGTCAAACTGCTGGCCCATGGGCTGGATGCGTAATGCTGAAACCACACCCACCCCATTGCTGGCAATGGAAAAAAAGTTGTGATACATCGTGACACATCACGTGACGTTGCGAGTTTGACACCCGTGACTTAGATTATCTGTTCAATATATGTATATTGCTGTTTTTTCTGTGTATATATCAAAAATACAATAAACACATACAACTTGAGTATTCATTAAAACAGATTTATTGGCATCTTTTGCAATCAGTCAAGAAATATTGATAATCTCAAAGCTTTAGTTTGGAATTTGGCCAAGGTCTTTACTTGTCATATTTTAATGTTTAATAGAAAGAGGGAAAAACTGCAGTGGTCCACCCAAGATTGAGAACGGAGACATTACTACTTTATCTGAGAAGCAGTACAGGTCTGGCTCTTCAGTAGAATTCATATGCCAAAGGTATTATGCCATGGAAGGCCAGAACAGATCTTTCTGTGACAATGGGACCTGGACAAACGTGCCCATTTGCCTCGGTAAGCAGAAAAGAAAATCTTTGTTTAATTTTCATGAGCAGTTTCAATCTGCTTTCTTTCTTTCTCACATAAAAATGGTTTAATTGGTCTTCCCTGCAGCCTCTCTCCTTTATATATGGTTTCAGTTCTACATCTGAGGTGAACTGGCTAGTAGTTGGTGAAAGCTAAATTCTATTGTTAGATCTTTGTGACAAGATAATATGATACATTTGGATCCTGACTGCCTTCTCTAACAGACCTATTTTCTTTTTCATCTGAGATCCCTGTATGATTCCCAGAATATATAAACAACAGTTACATATAGGATTTTTCCCCAATATTCCTAGAAATAATGATCACATCAATATAATATTTCCTTTCTATCTAATCATTTTGGTTGCCTCATCTTATATCCTGTTACAGTCCTTATTTAGATTTGTTTCTCCCATAAAGTTCAAAGTATTCTTGCTGGTTAAGATTTTCTCAACAGTTAATTACATTTAAAGATTTAAATCCATTTTTCCCATATAAACCATCTCAACACTTTTACATTTCTTAAAGAATAAGTAAAAACAGTAAACAAAAGGAAAAGAGAGCAAGAGTAAAGAAACATAAAAAGTAAAATGCTACTTAAAATATGTATTCCTCCTAAGCTAATATATATTCATTCCCAAACTTTCTTATTCTTTTTAACCATAATTAAAAATATATTTAATCTTTAAATATTCCATTTAATGTGTCTAGTCATCTAACCCTTTAACTCTTATTCAATTTTTTTCCTTTTTTTATACATTATAATTTCCCTAAATTCAAATACTTTTAATTATCTAAAACATTTCCTTCATTAAGGCATTTCAACAGTATTATATTACTTATATCAGGAAATAAAATAAAAAAGGGGGAGGGACGCATACTATTATTTAAGGAATTCATCCCTCTTAGAATGATATACTGTATGTATTCAGAATATTTTATATTTCTTTCTTTTTTTTAGAAGATTTTATTGGGTTTTATTTATTTATTTATTTATTTATTTATTCACATTTATATACCGCCCTATTCCCTGAGGACTCAGGGCGGTTTACAGGAAATTAAAAAATCCACCATACAAAAGTTAAAAAACCAAATTAAAAAATATTAAATTGACCCTGTATACTTAAAACCCCAATTAAAATTTCTCCTCAGCCTGGGCCCGAGAGCTCAAAGAGCCAGGTCTTCAGGCCCCGGCGGAATGATCGGAGGTCGGGGGCAGTCCTCAGCTCCACCGGCAGCTGGTTCCAGAGGGCAGGCGCTCCCACTGAGAAGGCCCTATCCCTGGGTGTCACCCGCCGGCAATCTCTCACCGGCGGCACCCTGAGCAGACCCTCCCTGTGGGAGCGCACTGGGCGAAGGGCGTTTGATGCCGGCAGCAGGTGTTCCCTCAAATAGCCCGGACCCAGGCCATGTAGGGCTTTATAGGTAATAACCAGCACCTTGAATTTCACCCGGAGGGCAACCGGAAGCCAATGCCGCTCACGGAGTAGAGGTGTTACATGGGAGTATTGGGAGACTCCCATAAGGAGTGGAAGGGTAGGGGTTAGGGTTGGGGTACAAGGGAGGTTGGAGTCAGGGTTGGGGTTGGGGTTTCCCCCAGTAACATTCAATATTTGGGAAACAGCATATTGTCTGGGTAGATATATATACGTGACAGTAATAAAACTAATGATTGATAACAATAGTAAGTATAGTTAATTATCATAAACAATGTTAGTTTTTTAATCCATAATATTATTCTTGCTAAAATAAAGTCAAAACTGCATATCACATTCCTTTCTCTCTAATTCATTTTTCTAGCCATTGATAAAATTTATTCCAAGTTCTATAGTAAACTGAATGCTTTTTCTCTTTAATGTCTAAAGTTAGTCTATCCATTTCTGCACAATCAAGTATTTTCTTAATTAATACTTCTTCAGTCAGGAAGTTTTCATTTTTCCAATATTGGGCAAATACAATTCTCGCTGCTGTTAGTACAGGTAATATTAAATATCCGCTCTCCTTATCATAGTTAGGACCTATCATTCCTAGCAAAAACAATTCTGGTTTAAATTCTATTTGTTTTTTAATCATCTTCTCCAGCCATAAGTGTATCTTAAGCCAAAACCTTTTAGCTTTAGGACATGTCCACCAGATGTGATGATAGGTACCTGGTCTTTGATTACATTTCCAGCAAACATTTGAAGTATTTTTAAACATTTTTGCTAATCTCACTGGTGTCATGTGCCATCTATAAAACATTTTATACAAGTTTTCTTTATATGATACAGCTTTGGTTAATTTAATATTTCTGTCCCATAGTTTTTCCCATTCTTCAAGCTCTATGACCAAAGTTTTTTGCCCATGTTATCATTGTTTCTTTGACTTGTTCTTCTTCCATCTTTAGATTAAGCAGAAATTTTCATATTCAAACAAATGTTTCTTTTTTATATATTGTCTCTGGTAGATCCCATCATCTATTTTCTTGATTTTCACTTTAATCTTTTTCCTTTGACCAGTATCTTTTTTGATCAATATGTTTTGCTGAATCAAAAAGTTTATCGATATATTCATGACTGTAAGTATAAGAAGTAAATCGAATAAAGTGTCTTTATATGAGGCTTTTGCATTTCCATGTTTCTTGAAAATCTTTTTCTTTTTCTCCTTCTTTGCTTCTCTTATCACTTCCTTTCTCTCTGATGTTTTCAACATCTCTACATTCCATTTTATACAATCTGGTTTTTTGTCCTCAGATTTATTTTGTAGTCTTAAAGGATGAGTTGTTTTTTCCATTTCTTGTAAATTTTTCCCCACTAGGATTAAATCATGTTTTCTTGCTTTGTTAACTTCTGTCTTTGAATCTCTATTTTCAGTTTTATGTCCACTTATTTGTTTTCTCTGTTCCTTCTCTGTTGTTGTTTCCTGGAAGTTTTTTTGGTTGTAGAGTTAACTTAGAAATAGATTGATTTATATTTTCAAATTTATTTTTGATTTCTTTGTGATTTGCACTCAGTGTTCTTTGAATTAATTGCAATATTATTTATTTTATTTATTTATTATTGGGACTTATATGCCGCCCTATCTCCCGAAGGACTCAGGGCGGCTAACAACAATAAAACACAATAATACAAATGTTAAAAAAAAGATTAAACTAACAAGCCCCAGTGATAAAATATTAAAAACATTTTTCTTTAAAAAACCCTATCGTCAGTCCAGATATATACTATATATATCTCCTCCTGAGAGGTATTTATGTTTTCTTGATGTGTTCTATCTACATGTCTCTGATCCATGATGGCCAAAAGTTTTTCTTCTTATCTGCAAATAGCTTTAGAGTCCCAGTTAAATAGATATTTGTAATCCAAAGAGTTCTAAAAAGATTTTTTCCCCTAAAGTTTATAATTCTTTCTTTGTTTGCACCCCAGATTGTTGTCTTTTTTTGTCACAGTTGTTTTTTGTTATTAAAGCTTTGAAGGTCACAGCTTTTCCCAAATTTTGGCAAGTTCTCTATGGAAATTATAACTGTCACAATCTTCATCCATCACTGGGTGTCAGCATCTACTTAGTTTTCAATATGTAGAACGGTCTTTAAAATTAGAGTCTTAACCATTCAACAGTTTTAAACTTGTCCAAAGTTAAATTTTAGCTTTCAAGTTTATAAATTTGTTTCACTACCATATATTTTGATCCTCCATGGAAATTTTAATTTATCACTTCCGTTAGTATAAGGGTGGGGCGGAAGTCCCCCTCCTTCACTTTCAGAGGTATTTTGCTTCTTGGGGATCTTTTCCAAGAAATTAAGTGTAGAATAGAAAAGGGAAAATCAGATTCCTCACCCTGTTTCAAGCACTCTGTTTACTGCTTTGCTGGTTAGTTGTTTTGGACTTTGGTTGCAAGTAGCTTGGGCTGATCGGTGAAATACAGCCTTTCTCCTGTTGGGTTCGAAGATTAGAACAGAATGACCACCATCATTCCAGAGTTGCCGGGGCACCTTCTTTCTTCTCTCTTCTCTGGGGCAGCTTGGACCCATTAGGGTCTCCAGGCAGGATGAAAATTAGCCGTGGGGGTACGGCGATCTGCAAGTCTCTTTCTTTCTTTCTTTCTTTCTTTCTTTCTTTCTTTCTTTCTTTCTTTCTTTCTTTCTTTCTTTCTTTCTTTCTTTCTTTCTTTCTTTCTTTCTTTCTTTCTTTCTTTCTTTCTTTCCTTGTAATTACATTTTTTCCAGCTATGCATCTCTAGTTTAGGATTGACATGATTAAACACTTTATAAGTCATTTTACCCTTTTTAAAGTTTTGCCCACCATCGCATTTTACAGATGCACTGGTACTGCAATTCATATAAATCCAAAACAGGGTGACCTCTGGCATTCTTAGGGAAAGCTGGTCTATCCAGTGGTTGAATTTATCAATTTATCAATATAATTATCTTCATCTAAGAAAACTAATGGAATTATTCTGAGTGGTTGTAAAGCTTTCCTTTTAAAAAAGAAATAATTTTAACTTAGTTTTTTTTGTTACAAACTATGGAATAAGATTTGGCAGCTAGGTTTTGCTGAATGCTGTTTCTTTTTCATTGGTGTCTAGCTAAAAATGCATGTGGACCACCTCCTAGAAGAGCACGTGAACAAGCTACGGAAGAATTGGATGCAGAGACATATGTACATGGATACATAATATCATATAAATGCCATCCTGGGTATGTTAAAACTTGGCCTATTAAACTTCATTGTAATAATGGAGTCTGGCAACGATTGATACCTTTTAAGAACTGCACAGGTAAGTAATAAAATAATGTTTTGCAAAATTGAGTGAAGAAGGATATTGAAATGTTTAAGAAATGTTTTTCCCCATTTCTGATTAGTATTTTTGATTATAAGCCATCAAGTTGATGTTGGCTCTTAGTAATCATGTAGATAGATTTTTCTCCTGGGCAATCTGCCCCCAACTTGTCTTTCAGATTTTCTAGAAGTGAACTCACCATTGCTATAACTGTGTGTATCAACTTTGCTGCCAGGGTTTGAAATGGACTCCTAACATTACTAAAAAAGCACAACAAAGAATGTTCTTCCTACATCAACTCAGGAAGTTCAGATTGTCTCAGGAGCTGTTGATACAGTAATAGAAAGGAGCTATTGAATCTGTCATTTGTACTTCCATAACTGTTTGGTTTGGTACAGCAGCTAAACAGGAAACTATCTATTTCAATGGATAGTTAAGACAGCAGGAAAAAAAACAATTGCAACCAGCATGCCTTCCATAGAAGACCTGTATATTGCATAGGTCAGAAGGAGGGCTGGGAAAGTATCTATAGACCCCTCACATCTGAATTTAAGTTGTTTCAACCCTTCCTCTCAGGATGCCAATATAGGGCATTGAATCCCAAAACATCTAAGACATAGGGAGAGTTTTTCCCTCAAGTCATCCCTCTGCTGAACATCTAATTCTCACAGTACTGTCTTATAGGTAAGTATATTTACTCATGTTGTATGGCCGTATTACTATTATTATTATTATTATTATTATTATTATTATTATTATTATTATTATTATTATTATTATTATTATTATTATTTTCTTCTTCTTCTTCTTCTTCTTCTTCTTCTTCTTCTTCTTCTTCTTCTTCTTCTTCTTCTTCTTCTTCTTCTTCTTCTTCTTCTTCTTCTTCTTCTTCTTCTTCTTTCCCTGTTATCGGTATCATTATTATGATTATTATTACTTTGTTGCCTTGCACATACACTGAGAGCTTTTGCACCTGAGACAGACAGACAGATATGGCCAATAATCTATTCTATTCTGTTCTGTTCCGTTCTGTCCTTTCCTGTCATATTCTTTCATTCCACTTTTCTTAGTGTTACGGATTTCATCAGAAAGCTAGGTCTTTGCATAATGTGTTTAAAGTAGGATTCATCCAACCCACTAGGCATTTCATATGGTTACACATCATTCAGATTATCAGAATGTACACACGAATGAGGTGAAGCAGGAGTGCAAGATTTCTGAATGTCATAAGACCAGGTTTAGTTCATAATGACAGTGAGATAGGAAAGGTGAAATAGGCAAGGGGAGATGTAAGCGCTGAGCAATCTGAGCACTTCCCAAATGCTAATAGTTTTGCTGTATTGCATTGTATTATTATTTTTTTAAAATTTGCAGGAATATCTTGTGGCCACCCAGGAGATTTTGATTATGCCAGTTTTGAACTTGAAAGTGGAGAGGATTTTACTTTTGGTGCCCGTGTTTTTTATACGTGTAATGAAGGGTAATATTTTATAGTTGTTTTTAAACTTTCTAATTATTTATTTTATCTATAGCCCCGTGTATTAAGTAAAACAAAGGCTCTGTCTCCCAAAATAATGCAGTTATATTGCATTATAGTGTGGGAGTCTGTAACATATCCCTAGAGTCCTTCTCTCTTGACTGTATGTAGATCTTGATATGTGACTAGTCCACAAGAGAAAAAGGAAGCCAAAAGAGAGATAATAGAAGAAAAATAGTCCATGTTATTCACAAACTCTCTCTCTCTCTCTCTCTCTCTCTCTCTCTCTCTCTCTCTCTCTCTCACACACACACACACACACACACACACACACACACACACACACACACACAGAGAGAGAGAGAGAGAGAGAGAGAGAGAGAGAGAGAGAGAGAGAGAGAGAGAGAGAGAGAGAGAGAGAGAGAGAGAGAGAGAGATCAGTTTGCTGTAGTGGTAAAGATACTGGCTCAGAAACTAAGAAACTAAAAGACTTTGAATTTTAGGTTTCCCTTTGGGAAACATGGTAGGCAGGATTAGATTAGATACGTTATTAGATATGTTTGCTGCTTTGAGTCATATTTAAAAGACAGGATAAACATGCACACATGTATATATGTATACATATACAGTCACTTTAAGATTGGGGCAAGATGAGAGTCTGATGTGATGTAATCTATAGCTCCTGTCTAGCCATCAAGAGGGTTGACACTGATTTAAGAAACATCTCAACAATAGCATAAGTCTATTCTATCCACCTTTAGGCATTCAGTGGGATTCTAGATCTATTGAAGTAGAGATTGTGCACTTGTTCTTGTTAGGGAGTAAAGCTAACACCTAAATAAATACTTGTACTTATATCAGAACATAGTATGATAGTGCCATCTTCAACCCTGATAAAAAGTCATCTAATTCCACCCATTATTTTATATATGAAATCCTTATTTATTCAGGTGCAATTATTCTCAGGAAATATAATACTGGGTGTTTTATCTTCAAGTGTCATGGATTTTTTTAGTTGTAGTCCTCCTGGAGTGTATTGGAACACTTCAGTCTTAAAATCATAAAGGTGGAAGAGGCTCAGTGAAAAAATACCAGTTAATACATTCATACGTATACATATACATATAAGTTAAATGTTAAGACCGATATGATCATTTCAAACTTATTTGTTCTCATCAGTCAGCCATAACCTTCTGAGATTCGAACCTGGGCCGACTGTGTCTTGAGCAGTTGTTTTAACCCCCCCCCACACACACAAACTTCACTTAAATAACTACAGTGAAGAAGAGTGCACCACTTCTCTGAGTGATTGGTTTCACTGTCAATCCAATTTGATGAAGTGTTTTGTTTCTTCCTCTTAAGATTCATTTGCAATCTTTTCTATATTGTACCTTAAAAGCATTATTCTAGGTTTTCTTGATTGTTTCTGATGTATGGCATCCTTTTCATAGCCATCTTGGTTTTCTGTAGTGGATTGAGTGGTCAGGCACATTTTCATAAAGTTGTGCAGATATCAATTTTATTAGAAGATGTATAGATGGTCTTTATGCATTGCTGCAGAATATTTGTGCTCATCTGAATGATGTACATATACAGCTCCTTTTATGGAAAGTTGGGTTATTATCTTCGTAAGAGGACCACTTGGTTATTGTGGATAATTTTCAATAGCCTTGTGTTTCTAATTTGCTGCAATTTCTTCTGCTAATGAAGGAAGTAAAGTGTGTTTCTTCCATTGTGAATTTTATTCCTTTGAAGATGTTGATTATTTCATATGTCTTCACTAGTTGTCCCTTGAACATTATGAGGAAAGTATCATCTACATACCAGATCCTTATTTTGGGTTGTATGTGTGGGAGCTATAGTTTCTAGACAATGCATTACAGTCTCTGCTATGAATCTAGAGAATGAAGATCCCATGGATGTACCTCTGATGTGTGGTATATTTCTCCATCAAATTGAAAGGAGGTACTGAGGCAGAGATTGACAAGGTACATGATTCTGGATATTTCATTCTTAGTGTATTTAGTTAGGGCAAGTGTGTTATGAAGTACTGCCATCATGGATTATTTCTATGGCTTTCTGAGTCTATCAATAAAAGGGTGCTGTAACATCAAATGAAACCATAGTCTCATCTTCTCTTATTATGCCATTTTTCTGATGGCACTGTATTTGCTTCTCCCTCAGCTGCCCAAGCTTTTTCTAAGTTCTTTGGCTATGTTGTATATTAGGGTCCCTGATAATGAGACAGTTGGATGAAGAACTATGTCATATTTTTGTATTTTGGGGCATCCATCGAAGTTTGGCTTGGTGGAACATAAAAAACAGAGTTAAAGAGAACTTTGGCTGAAAAACACAATGGAGGCCATGCATTTTATTGTCAAGAATCCAATGCAGAAAATAATAAAATAAATAATATTTCTGGAGGAGCAACAGTTTGAATTTGAGGGTATCTGATGAATTATAAAGCTTTAAGGAGATTTATACCCTTTTCCACAAGCTAACCATAATAACATCAGACTATCTGAAGTATATCATTTATTTTTGTAACATACTTCATTTTGCAGTGTTGCCACACAATGTCATCATGCTCTTGAAATTTTCCCCTTATGCATCTTCATTAAATATTTGGAACACACGAGGGCACAAGGGATACTTACTTGAAAGTTTCATTTATACTTTCTGAGCATTTATACTTTTCACTCTAGTACATATGTACATGTTTATATTTGTGTGAGAAATCCAAACAAGACAGTCTGGTTAAAACTGGATTAGAGGGAGGAAGGATTACGCGGAGACAGCAGATTCGGCTTGCTTGGTTTATTGAGGTACACCAAGGCAAAACAGTGGGGTTACAGCTCCCTTATATAGTCCGCTGAATGTTGGTTCTGCCAATCACTGGACCTGCTGCTTTCCCGCTCGACGGCAGGGCCAATCGTCTGCGTTGATTTCTGACAGCTAGGGTCCGCGTGTGGAGCTGTCAAAAGCTGCGCTTGCGTGTTGGTTGCCGGCAATTTGACAGCTGTCAAATTGCCGCATGCTGAACTGTCAAGGGAGATTTACCTCACGAACCTTTTCCAACTTGCTGTAACACAACTAATTAATATGTTATTAACATGTGAATACTTATGACAATAACTGATGAATACATATCACCCCTTACCCCTCCCCTGAACTGGTGCCGTTCCTCTCCCTTCGTTGTTGTGTTTTGCCCCCCCACTCGAAGTCTCGTAAATATGCTGGCGGTTGTCTTTTTCGGCAGGAGCGTTTTGGGGTTCCGACGTTCTCTTGTTCCCCTTCCCCCGGTGCTGGATGGTAGAATGTGGGGATTTGCCGGGTTTCAGTTTGTATTTGTGGTGCAGTGCGGGGCGGGGTGGGTGGAGGAATGTTTTGGGGTTGTCGCTTCCGTAATTGATCTAAATGTCTGCGGATGTGTTCGTTGTGTTGGGTTTGTATAGTATACGAAAGTGGCCCTGTTTGGTCTATTATGGTACCTTGTAACCATTTTGGACCTGATGCATAGTTACGGGCCCAAACGGTTTGTCCAATGGAAAAAGCTCTTGATGGAAGGGGATGTTCGTTTCCGATGTTGCCTCTGTCTGGGTGCATTCTGTCTAAGCGGGTGATTAGTCTTCGTCCCCATCGTAGTTCCGCTGGTGATTTTCCGGTGGTGGTACAGGGTGTGGAGTGCTGGGCGAGAAGGTATTGGGAGAGTCTGCGATGCCAGTTGCCTTGAACAATTTTTCTGAGGGCGTCCTTGGTGGTTCTCACCATGACTTCAGCCATCCCGTTGGAGGAGGGGTGGAAGGGAGCCGATGTTACGTGTTTAATAGAGTTGCCCCTCGTGAATATCTGGAATTCGCGGGATGTAAATTGGGGTCCATTGTCAGTGACAAGGGTGTCAGGGAGGCCATGTGTTGCAAAAAACCCTCGTAAAGCCTGAATTGTATTATTAGAGGTGGTGCTATGGATTGGGGCAATTTCCAGCCATTTGGAGTAACTATCTACGGCAATGAGGAATGTTTGCCCTTGGAACGGTCCTGCAAAATCCAGGTGGACCCTGGACCATGGGTTCTTTGTTGCCTCCCATCTGTGTGGTGCATTTTGCGGTGGGGCAGATCTTGTCAGCTGGCAAGGGTAACAGCCTGCGACATACTTTTCAATGTTGGTATCTAGGTCCGGCCACCACACATAGCTTCTAGCTAGGGCTTTCATTTTTACGATCCCTGGGTGGCCCTCGTGCAGTGTTATTAATGTTCTCTCTCTGTGCTTTTGGGGAACTACCACCCTGTTTCCCCAAAGAAGGCACCCTAAGTGTGCAGAGAGTTCGTGTCGTCTAGCATAGTATGGTTTAAATTCCTCTCCAGGGCATGTCGTTGGCCATCCTGCAGAGACCCATTGGTATATTCTGCTGCAAATTCTATCAGTGGCTGTGGCTGTGGAAATGTCCTTAGCTGTCAGGGGGGTTTCTGGCAGTTCTGAGATCACCAGGATCCGCCCTGCCGGAGCTGGGTCTGGGTCAGATTCAGGCAGGGGAAGTCTGCTAAGCCCGTCAGCGTGCCCTAATTCCCTCCCCGGTTTGTGGACTAATTTGAACGAATACGCTGATAAGAAAGTTGACCAGCGTAATGTTCTGGGTGAGAGTATTTGCGGGGTTAGCTTGTTCCACGTGAATATGCCCAGAAGGGGTTTGTGATCGGTGAATATAGTAAATGTTCTACCATATAGGTAGTCGTGGAACTTTTTAACCCCCGCAACGATGGCAAGCGCCTCTCTATCTATTTGGGCATAATTTCTTTCTGCTTTAGTTAGGGTCCTTGAATAGAATGCTATGGGTTTTTGTTCTCCCGAGTCCAAAAGATGACTTAATACTGCCCCAATACCGTATGGCGATGCATCGCAGGCGATGCAGAGGGGAAGGTCCTCCCTGAATAGTGTCACTGTAGAACTATGGCACAGGGCGTTTTTGAGTTTTTTGAAACTGGCATCGTGTTCCGATGTCCAGAGCCAGGGTCGTCCCTTGTCTAGGAGGCGGTGCAATGGCTCGGCTAGGGTTGCTTTATGTGGTAGAAATGCATGATAAAAGTTCAAGAGTCCTAAGAACGCTTGTAACTCCTGCTTATTTTTTGGTGTTGGGGCTGCTTTGCTAGCTTTAATTTTGGCATCGGTGGGGTGTACCCCTTGGGCATCAATTTTATAACCTAAAAATTCTGTTGAGGGGACTCCTATCTGGCATTTTTGTTTGTGAAGTTTGAGACCAGCTGTTCTGAATCTTGTCAGAACAGCTGACAGGCGCTCTGCTAAATTTTCTTCGTTTTCGCCTGCGATTAGGACATCATCAAAATAGGGGCATACCCCAGGAATTCCTTTTAACGTTTTTTCCATTATTTCTTGGAAGATTCCTGGGGCAGCCGAAATGCCAAATTGTAAGCGTTTGACTTTAAAAGCCCCGCGGTGAGTTACAATCGTTTGCGCATCTGCGGTTTCTGGAGTTACTGGAAGCTGCAAATACGCTTGCGCCAAATCGAGTTTGGCAAAGATGGCGCCGGACCTGATCGAAGAGAGGACGTCTTTCACCGCGGGGACCGGGTAAGCATGTGCGTTGAGTGCCCTGTTTAGAGTAGCTTTATAATCCGCGCATAAGCGAATTTGGCCATTAGGTTTTATAGGAGTAACTATAGGGGTTTCCCAGGTCCCTCCGTCAGTGGGTTCAAGGACTCCTATTTTGACGAGGCGGTCCAGCTCGTCCTCAATTTTTTGTTTGAGGGCGAACGGGACCCTTCGGGCTCGTATTCTAATGGGAGGTATGTCTGGCTTTAACTTAAGGTTGATGGGGGGCCCAGTGTAAGTTCCTAGGGAACCGTCAAAGACGTCTGCAAATTGTTTGCAGACGTCTTCGAGGTTTGCGGCCTGTACCCTGTTGATGCCAGTTAGTTGAATGCCAAGTGCCCTGAACCAATCTAGGCCGATTAGGTTCGACCTGTTTTCTTGTGTCACTAGGACTTTGAGGGCCCCCCGGAATTTTTTGAATTCCACTAGAATTTCTGCTTGGCCCCTCAGGGGTATTGGGGACTTCTGGTAATCTGCTAGGTTCACCTGGGGAGGTTTTAAGGGAATTTGCCTCCTGTTTATCCGGCAAATTTCCTTGAAGGTCTGCCCTGAAATGAGGGTGACGGCAGAGCCGGAGTCAACCTCTAGTTCACAAGGTACCCCTTGCAGTTTGGCTTTAATTTTTACTTTAGGGGTTAACTTGTGGCTGCCCCCCCCCACCTTCCGTTCTGTTAATCGCCTGCACTAGGTGGCTTGGGGGCCTGATTTTTTCCCCGCTTCGGGGTGTCATACCTGGGGACGTTGTTTCAACTTCGTGAAGCTCCCCACGGTTGCGGCTTCTGCATGCGGTTTTGATGTGCCCCAATTTTCCGCAGTTGTGGCATCGAGCGTTTCTAAATCTGCAGGAGGACCTGATGTGGTTCCCTCCGCAGCTGGCGCAAGTGACACGGGGCTCTCGGTTGATATTCTTGGGTCTTGCCCCTTCCTTGTTGTCGGGTTTTCGGCTTTGGAGTTTTTCGAATCGACGGTGGATGGCGTCCACGTCGGTGAGAACTTCTATTTCGTCTTGGTCTCTGGGGACTATTTCCCCATGATTCGCGGCCCTGGTTTGATTTTGTTGAGCCTTGGTGAAGTCTTCGGAGTGGGTGTCTTCGTATGCCTGAATCTCTCTAGTGACTTCAGCTAGATTCAGGGCTGGTTTTGCCATTATTTTCTTTTGGAGGTGCTCGTCTCGGAGGCCGATGACCAGTTGGTCTCTTATCCGGTCCTCCAGGTCCGGGAAGTGACACCATCTGGCGGCCTGTCTCACACCTGATACGAAGTCTGCTGCCGTTTCCCCGGGTCTTTGGCGACGCCTCGTGAACTGGACCCTCCAGTAGATTTCGGAATGGGTCGGCATGTAGTGCTTGCTGAGCTTCTCTGTTAGCTCCACGTAGGTCACCTGCGCGACCGGCTCTGGGCTGCACAGACTGACGGCCACGTCGTATACCGCGGTTCCGCTGAGGTACAAGAGTGCAGCCGCCTTAGCTCGGTCGTCTGTTATCTTGCTGACCAGCAGGTAACCTTCAATTTGGCCAAGGTGCGATTCCCAGCGCTCGGGAAATCGAGTATCAAACTCGCGTATCTGGCCGAAGGCTGCCATGCTGTCTCGGTTCTCCTTCGGCTTGCTTGAGGTGGAAGTTACAACTTCCCGTGACTTAGCTCAGAGCCTCCAGAAGGAACCCTTCCTAAGCTCAGTGACTTCAGCTAGCAAGCCGATCCCACCTTCGTCGCCAGTGGATTAGAGGGAGGAAGGATTACGCGGAGACAGCAGATTCGGCTTGCTTGGTTTATTGAGGTACACCAAGGCAAAACAGTGGGGTTACAGCTCCCTTATATAGTCCGCTGAATGTTGGTTCTGCCAATCACTGGACCTGCTGCTTTCCCGCTCGACGGCAGGGCCAATCGTCTGCGTTGATTTCTGACAGCTAGGGTCCGCGTGTGGAGCTGTCAAAAGCTGCGCTTGCGTGTTGGTTGCCGGCAATTTGACAGCTGTCAAATTGCCGCATGCTGAACTGTCAAGGGAGATTTACCTCACGAACCTTTTCCAACTTGCTGTAACACAACTAATTAATATGTTATTAACATGTGAATACTTATGACAATAACTGATGAATACATATCAAAAACAGACTGCAATTTTAATACATTTTAGTTTTATATAAGGTATGTAATAGTTTGTATTTTATAAAAGATTATAATTGTAATGTAGCATATGTCTTTTAGATACTGATTTCTATTTAATACATCTCTTAATACAAGAAAGAACTCTAATATAGATAATCATTCCTGGGATTTTCATTATAAAACTTCTAAATACTTTATTACAATGAGGTACTAGCACAAGTTGTTTTTAAAACATCTGTAAACATCTGTGCTTCTTAAAACATGGAACTTTGCTTCATGGGATATAATATTCCCTTTCTATGACCTTGTAGTCCCTATTCAGGGATGAAGCTGAGTGTTTACTGGCCTTCCTGATGCCTGTACAGAATTTGCAGCAGTTAGTTTTTATTTGCACCCTAGGAGAGAAACATCTACCTCTACCTAGAATTGAACTCACAACCTTCCAAGTGGGAGGCGAGCATGTTTATCACTAGGCCACCCTGCTGCTCAATTCATAGGTACAATCATGGGATTGTATTCTTGCTGTATTTAATATGTACAATGTTGCTTTTATATTATTTTGGGCTGTGTGAATCTCTCTGTTTTTTTAAAAAGTTTTTTTTTAAAAACCTGAATATTATACACTGTTTTGGAAATATAATATATATTATATATAATACAAAACTGTATATCCAGAAGTGTTTTTTAATTTGGTGATAGTTTCAAACATTTTGAAAGGGAAAATAAATTTAAAAGTTGAGGAGAATGAATTTTTCAAATACCAAACTTGTTTCAGGTAAACACTTCTACAGTTCCAAGAATGATCAGTAATAATTAGAATCATGCATTTTCTCAGTATGTTCTAAACTATTATAAAATGTGCTTTGATATATAATTCTATTGCAGTATTAGTGTGTTTAGTTCACTATTTTTTAAATTATTAGGTATAAGATGCTCAGCCAATTTGATTACCGTGAATGTCGAGCAAATGGATGGACCAATGAGGTTCCTCATTGTGAAAGTAAGTAGGCTGTCAAAAATATTGTTAGGGATCAAAGTGGTACAAATTGACTTCAATCCCCGCATAATGCCATGGTTATCAAGCAATCCCATTTCTGACCTTAGTTGTGAGTTTCAAAACAATTCCATTTCTCTTTTTTATTCCCACGGAAATGAACTTCTCACTGAAATTTTTATAAATCAAATATTTTTAATCATTTTTACTACTATGTTTTTCTTCTAAATAAATTACATATTGTTTCAATTTTTTCAAATAATGAAATAAATTTCTGTTTTGAGGTTGAAGGGTTTGCTTCATTATATGTCACATGAGGGATTTAAAGTCTATATGCCAAAACTTAGGAAAAACCAATATCGGTAGCGCTTAACTTGGTGGTTCATCCTTAGTTTGTTGCATAGTTTCTTCTGTCACTTCCATTTGCTTTTTGTCCATGTCTTCTTTAAATGTTTCTAGGAAATTTCATGATGTAAAAACTGAGTTAGTCAAACTCTCTTATAGGAGATGATGAGGCTGTGCCCAAGGAAGGGTAAAACACATGAGTTTTATGCACACCCATCTAAGTCCAGCCCATCTTGAATACATCTCTTATTTCCCGCACATTTCTCTTAACAGCCAGTTGGCCAGATTCTTGTAGAGAGTTTAAGCTTGCAATAAATCTTTATACTCATTTGAGCTGCCTGATCCTATCTCTTGATTTCCCAAGCTTGACACCTTGACTTGACACCTCTACTATTTAAAATTAAAAATCTTTCCTTCCAATTTGTCTCAAAAATGGTATCATTTTATGTTTGAGCTTTTTGATCAAAAAGTGAATTGTCATAATTTGATAACTACCTGTACTCATTTTTCAAAATATACCTAAAGTCAATAATGTACACCTTTTATGTGTAAATTCTTAGCTACAATATTTGATTGAGAATTACCAATCATCAGCCCTTCTTGAAGTAGTGACAATAGAACTTAAAAAAGATATTTTACCATAAAGCAGTTTTGAATTCATTACACAAATAAAACTCATCTGCAAAAATGATTTTCATTTTTTATTTTCAAAACCTATTGTTGTGGAAAAACCCAATGAAAGAAACAAGAGACAGCAACACAAAACAATACTTCTTACTTTAAGATTCAGAGGTGTATTTCATTAATAATTTGAAACACATACATGAATATCACGTACATTAAAAGCCCATTGCAATGAGTCCAGTGACACAACAATCTCTGCAAGGACGTTATTAACCAGTGGCCCCAATCTGTTTCTGAAGTCCATCTTTTATACCTTTTTCCTTTTACCACATACAGATGGTCATTATCTTGCAACATTAAGGAACTAGTTCCTTGTTCTTTCTTGTGGACCATTAATTTCCACACATACCCAAGTACATCTGAAACCACCATCCATGTGCTACTATCAGTTCTCTATTTCACACAGTTCTAACATTCTTGTTCCAAATATACTTATGAAACTGTCTACTTTGCAAAATCATATTATACAAAAAGCAGTTGCATAACAAATTACAAATAGTTCTTTCATATTGTGAAAACACTCCACTTTGGTTCATATCTCTTTCATGAGGCCTGTTTTGATTTACCTAGACCACGGGTCGGCAAACCGTGGCTCCGGAGCCGCATGCGGCTCTTTGAGCCGTCTCCTGCGGCTCCCAGCCGCCCGGTGCGCGCGTACCTCTTCGAACGGGCAGTGGTGCGCGCGCAACTCTCCAAATGGAGAGTGGCACCACCCGTTCCAAGAGGTGCGCGTGCACCTTTCCGAAGGGCGGAGGCGCGCGCACACCTCTCGAAGCCGCCGCCGTCCCGTCCAGAGACCGGCCGCGTTCACGGCAGCTGTGCAAACGGGATGGCGGCGGTTTGGAGAGTGCGCATGCACTCGCCCAACCGCCGCCATCCCGTCCGGAGACCTGCTGCATTCGTCAAACATTGACGAACACGGCAGCTGTGCAAACAGGATGGCGGCAGTTTGGAGAGTGCGCGCGCACCTCTCCCAAGCCGCCGCCGTCTGGAGACCTGCCGACGTTTGGGGAGGTTTGGGGAGGTGCGCATGCACCTCCCCAAACCTCCCCAAACGTCAGCAGGTCTCCGTACCTCTGCACGAACGGGCAGCGGCCCGTTTGTTGCGAAAGCTGCCGCGGCCCGTCTGCAAAGCTGCCGAAAGCGGCGGCTTTGTAGACGGGCCGCGGCAGCTTTTGCAACAAGCGGGGCCGCTACCCATTCTGAGAGGTGCGCGCGCACCTCCCCAAACCTCCCCAAACGTCTGCAACTTTTCATGGTGGCTGAAGTGTGAATCAGGTAAGCCATTCCCCCCCTCCTCTGAATCTCTCTTCTGCTATGAATTGCTTCTGTGTTTTGGGGAGAATCAGATTGGGGAGGGGAGCAGTGCATACCTGAAAGTGTTTGTACTAACACTGGAGGCTCTTGAAAAATCCTCACTGGATTGAGGGAACTGGAGCAAAACTTCATAAAGTCCATCCCAATACCTGGAAACTTCCCAGACTCGACGTCAACTGACCCCTCTACTTCGGGCACTGCTGCACCCCAGTCTCACGGGGGTGCGGGCCATCCCGGGTGCCCTCCCCTCGAAGTGGCCCCTCCCCTCGCCCCGCTCAGAGTGGCCCCTCCTCTCGCCGGTGAAGGATCCGGGCACTTGGACGTCCTTGGAGTCGGTGCGTGGTGCGGGAGACCATGGCTTGTGCTCGGCTAGTTTCCCTCGCGCTGGGCTGCCTCGTACTGGCCAGTTCCTGCAGCAGAGGTGAGGTGAGGGGGGGGCGGCCTCGCAGACCCAGCTCCCGGCAGGATGGAGCCTCTGCAGTTGCCCCCACTTGGCGCGTGGCGCCTGGAAAGAGCGCGCGTGTTTTGCGCTCTCTAGTCCCGCGCGCGGCTTCTTTCCCTTGGCGCAGGGCTTCTAAGCGGACCGTTGCCTGCATGGAATGCCACCCAACCCGGGAGTGCGGTTACCTGGCCTGCCCACCTCCGGGGGACGGCTTGGGCTGGCCTGGGCGTCACGCCTCTGGGGCTAGAGAAGTGAGGCGTAGTTCTGTCTGCACCGTTGGAGAATACGCCACCTGTCTCCGCTCTGCTCTGTTCTAGGGTGCAGCAGCTACTTTGCAACTACTGGGAGGAAAAGATGGGCAGCATTTTTTAAAATAATAATAAAATTAAAGATGAGTGCGTTTGGGTGCAAAAAAAGGGGACACTGCACAGGAGCTGGGGAGCTGCAGATATGGGGGATGCAGAAATGCAGTACCTTAAATCCCCCCCTTTGATTTATGACACTTGGCCACCCATCCATAGGGCACCGCCCGTCCTCGTTGGCAAAAGGCGGCGGTGGAGGGTGAAAAGGATTTAAAAATTGGCCCTCCACCTCAGGTAATAGGAAAGGGATACCCTGGGACACCCCGCCTCCGCCTCGCTTCCCGAGGAGGCCGCTTTGCTGCAACCTCGGTTGGGTGACTTTTGCAAACTCCTCACGGCTGAGACCTAAGTACAAACCCTTCACGTCCCCCCAGGTTGCTGTTACTAGGATTGATGAAAAGCTTCACACGGGTTCGCGCGGAGGTACGGAGACCTGCCGACGTTTGGGGAGGTTTGGGGAGGTGCGCACGCACCTCTCGGAATGGGTAGTGGCCCTGCTTGTTGCGAAAGCTGCCGCGGCCCGTCTGCAAAGCTGCCGCTTTCGGCAGCTTTGCAGACGGGCCGGCGCTGTCGCGCAACCGGGAACCGGTTCCATCACACATAAAAAAAAGGCAACCGCGCGCGTCCGCGCATGCGCAAGAAACGGTTTTTGCGCATGCACGTGCATGGACACACGCACGCGGCTCCCACTTTTTTTTATGTGTGATGGAACCGGTTCCCAGTGGCTCTTTTCCTTTTTCGGGTTGCCGACCCCTGACCTAGACCCAATTATACATAAAGAATCAATAGGCCATATTCTCATTTCTCACACTGTAAATTCTCACAGATATTACCTAAGATGTCCTGATGCTGATTGAGTTCAATGGTTTCATCAAGGCTTATACCTACAAGGTTTTTCCAGAAGTACAACACAATTATTCACAATGAACAACATTGCCATGTATGATGATTTACATTTTTGTATATATCATTTAAACAGCCTTTTTCGCTAGTTCCTGGCAATAAATTTCAATTTATCAAAGATATGGTTCAAAGTCCTTCTCAGACTGAATACTGGAAGTTATTCTTGCAAGACTAAGCTTGGACTTACTTTATCCATGCTGCAATAAATGATCCTGCTTTTCACTTTTCTAAACACTTTTGTAAACTTATATTGTCATATATTGAGGGTCCTGCCACAGAGAGCAGAGAAACACATGCAGTCTTCTAATTTCTCATGGTGATGCCATAACTATGATGATGAGGTATTGTTGGCTAGTCAGAGAGCATTATAAGTAGGGACTAATTTTCTTCTGAAAGTTGTTAAAAGCCTTCCTTTTCATGATGCTTCTTCAGCTTTTCTGCATGATAAAATAATGGTCAAAACTGAGGTTCTGGATGGATTCTTTAGACACAAAAAGTGTAAAGAGTAAGAAATTCCCTGAAGAGAACTTCAGTTGCTGATCATGGGCAAAGTGTAGAAGGATTTCTGCAGAGAGGGAAAGGGTCTGTGATATCAAGCATATGTTGTTATGCAAACAATTATTTTACATGTACAATAATCTCCTGACCTATGTGACATAAATTGTGGTTTATTGTCAGATATCAATTTTGTGACTTGATGATGTGTGGATGGGGCTAAAGGAAAAGAAATGTAGAAAAGTTCATATTAAAGCTGATTCTAGCCCTATAAAATAAAGTATTACATTTATTGTATCAGCTACAGTCATAGAATCTTGCAAGTCTACAGGTCTTTCCCTCTCCCTCTCTTCATGTGAATTAAGAAGGGGCTTGTCTGAGACATTCCTTCAAGTTATTTTCTGGGCCTGGTCTCAGGCTCCTCTTATCTCACAGCTGCCTTGGTAATGGCTCTTCTTGTCCTCCAAGGCCATTCCTTCTTCCCTCTACAGGTCCTGGAGGAGATAAACACTGTTTACACTAAACAAAAGATTTTTAACTCAGTTCAAATCATATGAAACAGATAATGCACATATGGTTTTCTTCAGAGAAGGTAGATGGAATTGGCATCAAAGAATCCTTCTTATGCACACCTATAAAAATAATGAGATTTTGAATTTTAGAAAAATATATTATAAAATAGTGACACCATATTTTCTCTAAAAGACAAAAAAGAGAAAAAGGAAAATAAAATGTAAAACCACATTTTCCCTTGTAAAAGGGAATGTTCCTGGTTAGTAAGGGAAGCAGGGTAGATCTTGTATTCTGATGAGGAGATGATGTCTTACTTTATCTGTTCTTCTGGTCTCTGGATATTTTGACCTTCTGGATATTCTTTTTTTTTTTAGAAAAAATTTATTGAATGTGCATTTAAAAACAAAAGTGGACATGTTACAACTTCCCTGGCTACAACACTGCTATTAGTATTACCTGATGTAACAAAAAGAAAAACAGAAAAGAAAAATACATTCTATGACAGGACAGAATATAACAAAATGTACGTATAACATCTGTAAGTTTTCTGGTAAACAATCTTTCAGTCGTCTACATTGTAAATAAATATCTTCCAATTCTGTCCTGATACAGGTGCTAGTAAAAAGTCTCTGCGTTATCAACTAATCAATCGATAGTTATCTCAGCGTTCCTCCTTAACTCTAACCATTTGTACAGAATTTTCCAAATTTCATAATACTCTGTTTCAGTTTTATTTTTCATCTTTAATGTTAACCTGTCCATTTCAGTGCAGGATAGAATTTTGTTTATTATTTCTTCTTCAATAGGGGTTTCCTTTCTTTTCCATTTTTGAGTGTAGCCAATCTTGCTGCGGTTAAAATATGCAATAGTAAGTAAAAGGATGCTTTGCTTAATTTATCATTAATAATCCCTAATAGGAACATTTCTGGTTTTAAATCAATTTTTTGTAATAATATTCCTTCAAGCCAATTCTTTACCAGGTGCCAAAAATTTTGTGCTTTTAAATATTCCCACCACATGTGATAGAAGGTCCCTGGAAGCTTTCTGCATTTCCAGGATATTGGTGAGGGTTTTTTAATCTATTTTTGCTAGCCTTGTGGGGGGAAGGCGCCATCTATAAAACATCTTGTATAAATTTTTTTATAGGAGGTGGCTAACGTTAACCTCCTGTTTCTATCCCATAGTGATTGCCAATTGTCTAGGTCTATGCTATAACTGAAATTTTTGCTCCAGATTAGCATTGCATCTTTTACCTGTTCTTCTAACATATCTTGTTCTAATAAATATTGATATATCTTTTTTATCATTTTGTCTTCTGTTCCTAGAAGGATTTTATCTAATTGTGTATGCTCTAATTTTATCCCTGGTTCTTTTTTGTCTTTTCTGTATCGTGACTGTATTTGTACATTCCAGCTCTATACAGTCTTCTAATAGTCTTTTCCTTGTTTTCAAATCTCCATTCTCATCTAAGATATCTTTATATGTGATTACTCTTCCAAAGTTTATAAATTTGGGGTGCATGAATATCTCAAATATCGATAGCCATTTGGAGATTTCTATATAGTTTTTTAAAAATTTTTAATCCAAATGTCTAATAGTGCCCATCTGATATAATGATTCTGGAAGTACTGATGAGCCTTGTATTTCCCGTCCCACATTATGGCATGCCACCCTATCTGCATGTCATGGCCTTCTTATGCTAGTAGTCTTCTATTCCTTAGGTGTATCCAATCCTTTATCCATACCGATATTGTCACCTGATAATATTTTTCCCAATTTGGGAGGCCGAGCCCTCCTCTTTCCTTTGCATCCTGTAATAATTTTAATTTAATTCTCAGTTTTCTACCTTGCCAAATAAATTTGGATGTAATTCTGTTTAAATTTAGAAAAAAATCCTTGCCTAATTTAATTGTACACATTGGAATAAAAAGAGTAATTTGGGAAGTATATTCATCTTGGTTGTCACTATTCTCCCCATAAAGGAGAGCTGCAAGTTTTTCCATCTGTTTAAGTCTGCTGTAATTTGGTCTATTAACTTGTCATAATTTTCTCTTTTAAGTGTAATACATCTTGCCGACAGTTGTATCCCCAAGTACCTTACTCTTTTAGATGTCTGGATGTCAATTTTTTATACTAGCTCAGTTTCTTGTAAATTGGACATGTTTTTAACTAACATTATAGTTTTTTCTTTATTAATCTTCAACCCCACAACATCTCCATAATTTTCCAGCACCTGTAGTAGTCTTGTTCCAGATTCTAAGGGGTCTTCCAAAATAAAAACTAATTGTCTGCATAGGCCTGTAATTTCAATGTCTCTTTTCTGATTTTTAGTCCTTTAATCAGCTTATCTTTTCAGATTATTCTTGTTAGTACTTCTAAAGAAAGAACAAATAATAGAGGAGATAGTGGGCAACCTTGTCTCATGCCTTTTTGTATTTGAACGCTATTTGTTAATTCTCCATTTATAGTTACTTTTGCTTCTTGTTTGGAATAGATTGCTTTAAACATGTTTATAAATCTTTCCCCAAATTTCTTTTGGGGAACTTTTTCAGGTTTGTGTGGCAAATGGCAGCTGAAGTAAGATCCTAAGTCAGTTGCAGTTTCACTGAGTTAAGCATTGCTTAACAACCGAGTGGCTGGTCCCAATTGTGGTTGGTAAATGAGAACTACCTGTATTTCTATGTCCTTTTTGGTGGGGTAGAGGGCTTCAAATTCAGGAAAACTTCCTAAAAAAGGACCAGAGAGTTACTTTCCCCAGGCTAGGAGTGTCCCTGAAGTACACACACTTGAACAGCAATTCAACACATAATCTCACTTCTGTACCCATGCCAGCTTTTCAAAACCACACCACCAGCAGGGGATCCCACTTCAGTTTCCATTTTACAGCTTTACCCTGTGCAGCAGAAACCCAGCAGCTGCAAAATTACCCATAACACAGCCTGGAATTAAAGGATTCTGCCCTCGGCAGCGATAGGTAGGCAGTTGAAGCAATCAGTGAAGGTCTTCCATAATTTTATGTTATACCGCTGTTTACCACAAATTTTGAGTGGGGCTTCTAGTTCCAACAAAATGGGCTGCCTCAGGAAGATCTCTCGTGACTTCAGGCATATGCCCAGAATCTCATTTTCTATGAGCTGAACATTCTTGCCTAGACGTGATCCTTGCACTTCAAGTGCCCAGCACAGGAGCCCGTGCGTGAAAATAGCCCGGCAGAGGAGCCAGAGTGGCTCTGCTGCTGGGGGCGCATCTCGGCCGGGCCTTGCAGGATCCGGGATGGGCGCCTCTGCTCGCCCTCAGCAGCACCCGGCAAAGTAGCTCGCGCGCGAAACAAGTCCGGCAGAGGAGCCGGAGTGGCGAGCAGAGGCGCCCGGCCCGAATCCTTCAAGGCCCCTGCCAAGATGCACCCCCAGCAGCGGAGCCGCTCCAGCTCCTCTGCCGGGCTTCTTTCACGCACAAGCTCCTCTGCCAGGCTTGTTTCGCGTGCGAGCTACTTTGCCTTGAGCTGCTGAGGGTGAGCAGAGGCGCCCGGCCCGGATCCTACAAGGCCCGGTCAAGACATGCCCCCAGCAGTGGAGCCACTCCAGCTCCTCTGCCGGGGTTGTTTCACATGCGAGCTACTTTGCCGGGTGCTACTGAGGGCGAGCAGAGGTGCCCGGCCCAGATCCTGCAAGGCACGGCTGAGATGCGCCCCCAGCAGCACCCGGCAAAGTAGCTCGCACGCAAAAGAAGCCCGGCAGAGGAACTGGAGTGGCTCTTTCTCTGGCCGCCTCAAGTCTGCCTTCCTGCCTGGGCACCTCTCCCCCTCACTGGCTGGATGTTGCTTGCCCTCCCCCCCGGCATCCCACCTTACTCCCTCCTACCTCCTACCTCCTCCTCCTCCACTTTTTTTTTGGAGCTGCAGGAGACTAATGAGCTGCAAATGGTGCTGGGCTCCACCAGCCCACATGCACTTGCCACCTCCTTCTGAGCAAGTGCTCAGCCAGGCTGGAGCCAAGGTGGTGGGGGCTGGACCTTTGTAATTTCTGGGAGAGTTGTGCGGGCTGGATTCAATCATGTGGCGGGCCGTTTGTGGCCCACAGGCCTTGTGTTTGACATGTCTGATCTAGAGGAACGTCTCGGAGTTCCCGTCACTTTGTGGTCTACCAGCTTACCCAATGGGCTGGATAGTCTTGTGTCCCTTTGTGCTCCTGAGTCAAGGGGATTCAATGCACTCTGGCTGGCCTCACCAGGTTGGCCCACCCGAGACTGTTCAGCAGAGTAGGCACAGTGGTTGCTGAAGTTCTGTTGGCTTGCTCCTTCAGGAGATCCATGTTGCACTCCAGAGCTCCCCAGTTCTCCCTCTGGTTCCACCTCAGTGAAGAAGGAAAAGTCCTGATAGTCCATGTGAGGGCTGGCTTGGCCGCAGGTTTGAGGACCTTGGGAGGGACTTATGATAAAGTCCTCGCTTAGTGACCATTCTGGAAACTGTTTCCTGAGCTGATCAATGTGTCATCTGACAACTCGCCCTCTCTCCACCCCCACTTCATAAGATAGGGGTCCGGGTGCCTTGGTGATTTGACCAGGAACCCACAGATTCCCATGACCATAGTTCCTGGCCCAAACCCAATCATCCATGTTCAGCCCCCTCGTGGGTTTTGGTCGAGAGTCTTCTGCTGTCACTCTATCTGGATACAACCTGTCCAGTTTAGTAATCAAACGCCTCCCCCAACGTAGTTCTGCAGGACTTTTGCCAGTAGCAGTGCAGGGCATAGAATGCTGGCAGAGTAAACAATCTGCCAATCTGTGATGCCAGTCACCTGTAACAATGCGCTTGAGTGCTTCCTTCGTTGTCCTCACCATGTGTTCAGCTTGACCATTAGAAGATGGATGAAAAGGTGCAGACATTGCATGTCTGATGAGATTAGCTCTAAGAAAGGCCTGAAATTCAGCAGCAGTGAATTGGGCCCCATTGTCAGAAACTAAGACATCTGGCAACCCATGTGTGGCAAAGAGTTTTCTCAGCACCTGGATGGTCCTAGCAGTAGTCATGTTAGGAACTGGAATTACTTTCAGCCATTTTGAGTGGCTATCCACTACTATCAGGAAGAGCTGCCCCTGAAAAGGCCCAGAGTAGTCTATGTGAACCCTGGACCAGGGAGTGTGCATTTCCTCCCACCTGTGAACTGGAGCCTGTGGCATTTCAGACCTAGATTGCTGGCATGTATAACAATCATGGACTTGACCCTCAAAGGCCTTATCAAGGCCAGGCCACCAGAGGTAGCTTCTAGCTAAAGCTTTCATTCTGACAATGCCTGGATGGCTTTCATGTAATGATTGTAAAACCCTGTCTCTAAGGGAAGTGGGAATTATGACTCTGTTCCCCCATAAAATGCACCCTTTATGTGCAGACAACTCATGCCTCCTGACAAAATAGCTTTGAAATTCAGAGTCTGGACTTTTTTCCAACCAGCCCATGTATACCCATGACAACACTCTACTAAGTATTTTATCTGTGGCAGTTTCAGCAGCAATGTCCCCTGCATGGAGGGGAAACTCAGGTATGTCCTGTATGGACAATATTCCAGCAGCAGGAGCCAGATCTGGATCCATTAGTGGCAGTGGTAGTCTGCTGAGGCCATCAGCATGGCCCATTTCCTTGCCCGGTTTGTGAATTAATTTAAAATTGTATGCAGATAGAAAAATAGACCATCTCAACATTCTTGGAGATAGTATGTGGGGGGTTTGCTTGTCCATTGTGAAAAGTCCCAACAGAGGTTTGTAGTCAGTGTAGACCGTGAAATCCCTGCCATATAAATAGTCATGGATTTTTTTTATTCCAGCAATGATGGCTAGGGCCTCTTTGTCAATCTGGGCATAGTTGCACTCAGTAGAAGACAATGTCCTTGAGTAAAATGCTATTGGAACCTGTTTCCCATTTTTTTCTATGTGACTTAAAACTGCTCCCACCCCATAGGGAGATGCATCACATGCAAGACATACAGGTTTAGACTCTTTGTAGTGAGTTACAGTGGACTTTTCTGACAAAAGTGCTTTTAATTCCTGGAAACATTTTTCATGTAAGTTAGTCCATTTCCATGGAGCTTTCTTGTCCAACAGCCTGTGGAGGGGCTCTGCTATCGCAGCCTTATGAGGTAGAAATATGTGATAGGAATTTAGGAGACCCAAGAATGCTTGTAGCTCTCCTTTTGATTTGGGCCTGAGAGTCATTTTAATGGCCTTCACTTTAGAATCAGCAGGGTGAATGCCGTTAGCATCAATTCGGAAACCCAGGAATTCTGTTGAAGAAACCCCATTACTACACTTGTTCTTTTTTTAATTTGAGGCCTGCTTTGCGAAGCCTCTGCAAAACAGCCTTGAGCCTACTGGCCAACAGTTCTGGGGATTCCCCTGCAATAAGAACATCATCAAAATAAGGGCAGATGCCCTGAATACCCTTGAGTGTGCGCTCCATTAATCCTTGAAAAATACCCGGTGCAACACTGACTCCAAACTGTAAGCATTTAACTTTGAAAGCCCCCCTGTGAGTCACGATCGTTTGTGCCGTGGCTGTGGCCTCATCAACTGGCAATTGCTGATAGGCCTGTGCTAAATCAAGTTTAGCAAAAATAGTACCCCCTTGCAAGGAGGCTAAAATATGGTTGACCACTGGAACTGGGTAAGCATGTTGCTTGAGGACTTTATTTAGTGTGCATTTATAGTCAGTGCAAATGTGAACTTCCCCGTTAGCTTTAAGTGGGGTGACTATAGGAGTTTTCCACTCCCCACCATCAACAGGCTATAACATGCCCTGTTCTACAAGCTTATCAATTTCGGAATCAATTTTATGTTTTAAGGCAAAGGGGACCCTACGAGGCTTAACCCTGATTGGAACTACGTTGTGATCAAGCTTAAATGAGATAGGTGGGCCTGTGTATGTTCCAAGGGTTGAATCAAAAACATCCGCGTATTCCTCGCACACTGACACGAGGTCTGCAGTTTGTGTCTGGTTTATGCCAGTAATCTGAATACCTAAGGCATCAAACCAATTGAGTCCAATGAGACTCGTTCTCTGGCCCCCTACTACTATTACATCCAGGTGCCCCAAAAACCCTT
This sequence comes from Vipera berus, assembly GCF_964194415.1. Classification (NCBI taxonomy): domain Eukaryota; kingdom Metazoa; phylum Chordata; class Lepidosauria; order Squamata; family Viperidae; genus Vipera; species Vipera berus. The sequence goes on from NC_138204.1 coordinate 96,238,226, forward strand.
TAAACTTAACCAACAAGGTGGCTTCACCCTTAACTTTAACATGCACATTCTGAAAATCCATTAGGATTATATCTGAGGGTCTTAGTTTGGCCCAATTGTTACTGCACCTACACATGAAGTTAAATGTGTCTTGAGAAATGATTGAGACTGCAGAGCCAGAGTCCAATTCCATCTTACATGGAACTCCTTGTAGCTCTACCATGAGCTTAAGTTTGGGCTTGAGGGGGTGTCAAGCCCTGGTGCGGCATATGCTTCTACGGCTTCTGAAGAATCCCACACTAACTGGACCCTGGGCCCCAGTACCTCTCCTAGTCAGTTCTTCTGACTGGTGTTTGAGTCTCTCTGGCGGGCTCGCAAACCACTGTGATGTGGCCTGTTCTTCCGCAAGCTCTACACGTGGCTGAACGAAATCTGCAGTTGGCACGGAAATGGTTGCCGCCACACCCCTTACATCTCGGTAAGAGAGCTGGCTTGTAATTTGTCCTCTCGTGGCTGGCTGTTGCGGTGTGGTGCATTGGGTTGCTTTTGGAGTCATATGATTTCAGGTTCTTCTTCCTTGGAGAGTTCTTCGGTGCGCTTGGTGTCTTCCCGGTGGACTGTTTCTTCTAACTTTGTCAATTTGGCAGGCTGTACAGTTTGAATGGCACCCCCGGCAGCTTCATCGGCCATCACCTCATCTTGTGCTTCAGAAAAGGTTAAATCTGGCCTAGCAAATAGTTTCTGCTGAAGTGTTCTGTCCCGTAGGCCGCTGACGAGCCTGTCTCATAGTCACTCCTCTAAATTTGAAAACTTGCATAGGCGTGCAGCCTGCCTTAGGCCCGCTATGAAGTCTGACGCTGACTCCCCAGGAAGCTGCACTCTTTGGTCAAACTTGAACTGCCAAGCCATCTCAGACATCTTGGGCTGGAAGTGCCCAGTTAGCCTCTTTTTGAGATCTGCATAAGAGACCGCTTCGATTGGTGTCGGTGCGAAAAGATTCTCGGCTAAATCAAAGGTAGCAGGGCTGCATACGCAGAGTGGCGTTGCGGCCTTCAGTCCTTCTTCTGCAATCTGATTGGCTCTGAGGTAGTTTTCTACTTGCAATAGATATGATACAATTATACAATGGGTATGATTGTATCAATTAATTCTTGTTCAATTAATTCTTATTGGTCTGAGCTCTCAATTCAATTACAGTTTATCCCTTTTGTTTTAGAAATTTTTTAAAGCAATTACTTTACTTCTTAACTTATGATTGTCACTCTTCCCTCATTTAATGCTAATTGGTCTTCAGTTCTTATTCAAAATGTCTGCTCTCTCTGCTCAGTCCTCACTGTCGCTCTTCAAGATTTTTTTAGCTGCTTCTTCTTGGCTTTGCTGCAGGAGCCAGAAAGAGAAACCATCCTTGTTCACCAATCCTTACCACCTGTGAGTCTGTTGCTTTAAGGTAAAATCTCTTTTTCCCCCTGTCTCCTTGTCACTGCTATCTGACAGGGGAGATGATTTTTCCCCTTTTGCTCTGGGGCTTCCCCTCTTTTCTTCTCTTCTTTGAAATTCTCTGGAATGATTTCACGATCCGGAACACTTATGAAGGTTCCCTGAGTACTCACTCCGCCAGGTTAGTTGAATCACTGTCCCCCTGATTCACTGCTGTTTCTGTCCAGCTGACAGCTGCCATTTCTTCATGGCCGCCATAATGGGCTGTCTCCTTCACCTGGCTTTCTCCGAGGCTTTCCTGCTTTTTGTGGTTCAGACCGCCATCTCGAACCATTCAGCTGGGCGCCTCCATTTCTAATCTCCCTCCAAGAGATCTTGGGGCTTTAAAAAAACCCCACTGGGAACAGAGAAGTGGCTGTGAAATCGGCACGCTCATTCGGAGTGGCGTCTCAGCACAGCCATTCCATTTGACAGCTGGCTCTGCCTCCCCAACCTTCTGGATATTCATAGAAGTGCAACCCAATCCTAGAACTGCAATATCTGTGAGAAAAAAACCTAGTGTACAAATAGTCTACCTGATATGATTAGTTAATGGTTCTTATTATTAAACTCCACAGTAATTTAAGGAAAGTATTGTATAGCTGCTAACCTTTGGACATAATAAATGCAAAAAAGGTATGTCAGATATCAAAAGTAATTTAATTAGATATCGAGTTTCTACACTGCCAGTTTTACCTGAGTCACTCAGGATCATTTACAATAACAATACAGTGTTAAGTCCTAGAAGAATGAGGAAATGGTTTACATAACAATTTTATTGTTAATTCTGTATACTTATCAACCCTGAAATTCAAGTGGTGATACTTCCTTCTGAAGAGTTGAAAGGACTGCCTGAAAAGGTGAACTATTGATTGATTTGTTTCTTGTCATATCAACACAAAGTTTCCAAGATTCTCATGTCAAGATTCTCATATTCTTATTCCTCCTCAAGATTCCTTGACAACAAACAAACAAGCATAAAATGAGGAAGGCATGGTAATAGCAGGAAGAAATCAGCTGCAAAAGCCAAACTGCTGAACTGAGGTTTTGTGGTTCAGATATTGCCTGAAAAGCTATGAACAACTGGCTGCTCCTGGTCATTGCTTTTCTTCTCTTCCCAGGCTGTTCTTCTCAAAATGGTAAGTTAAGAAGAAGTGAAATCAAGGGGTTACTAAGGAAATCAGTTTCTGCTGCATTCATTAAAAGAACAGTTACTTTTAGCAACAGCAAAGAGTTCCATTTTTCATTTGAAATGGCAGATTGTTTCAGAATATCACAGACTTATAAGTACAATCCCCTTGTCAAATACAACATTTTTCAGCAACTGATTTGTGAATAGAAAAATACTTTGCATTAGTATTGGAAATTCACACCCATTTTGAGGTACTTGATTTGAATTAATAAAGAACCTGCTGTGATAATAACCAAGTGATTATCATTTCTAATAATGTACTTTAAAACTGGTGTAAAAGTTTAGTCTTTGATTTCATTGAACTATTTTGTTTAATGGTTTATTTTACTTATAAACAAAAAAAATCACCAAATTTGAAATGAACAGTTGTAAAACTGGTATATATTTATTGATTATATTTCCCCACCATTTAAACATTTAGATGGTATTATTCTAAAAACATATACAGTAGAGAAAAAGGACTTTTCTTGGCACTAAATCCTACTGAAGATTTCATACTTAATTTTTTCTGGGCTTATACAGAAGGATATGTCAATACTACAGCTATGTATACTTTTCCCCAAATCCACAAGAGGGTATTAACTAAATAGGTTCTTTTTCTCTACACTTCCCTATAGATGACATGATTTTTTATGACAGCCTTTATTAGTGCTCTGGTCTGCCACGATAGGACATAATGTCTGCATAAGAGCATTGATCACACAGGGGTCATATTTGTAACATTTTATAGAAAGGGATGCGGTGGCTCAGTGGGTTAGGATGCTGAGCTTGTCAATCACAAGGTCGGCAGTTTGGTAGGTCAAATCCCGAATCCCGAGTGCCGCGTAGCAGAGTGAGAGCCTGTTACTCGTCCCAGCTTCTGCCAACCTAGCAGTTCGAAAGCACGTAAAAATGCAAGTAGAAAAATAGGGACCACTACGGTGGGAAGGTAACAGCATTCCATGCACCTCTGGTGTCTAGTCATGCCGGCCACATGACCACGGAGACATCCTCGGACAAGCGCTGGCTCTTCGGCTTTGAAACGGAGATGAGCACCGGCCCCTAGAGTTGGAAATGACTAGCACGCATGTGCAAGGGAAACTTCACCTTTACCTTTTTATACAAAGGAAATGAGTCTTCATAAGTTAGAAGTTTGAAATGTTAGAGATGTATCTCAGGTTTACATCAGGATAAGTACAAAAGCAATTGGTAAATAATTCACAGTGAGAATATCCTTTAGGAGAAGACACAGGGGAATAATATTCATGTTACAAGATTTGTTTATATTGATACTAATTGAGCCTTTGAGCCAGTCATTTATTTAGCACTGTTTCTGTGTGCATTTTAAAAATAGTATAAACACATACAACTTGAATTGATGCTCATTAAAACATATTTATTAGTGTCTTTTGTAAATGGTCAGAAATACTGATGGGTGTTTTCTTAGTTTGGAATATGGACAAAGTCTTCAATCTTCATGCTTTCATGTTTAATAGAAGGAGGAAAAAACTGTAATGGTCCACCCAGGATTGAGAATGGGGACATTATTACTTTGTCTGACAAGCAGTACAGATCTGGCTCTTCAGTAGAATTCAAATGCCAAAGGTTTTATGCCATGGAAGGCCAGAAAATATCTTTTTGTAACAATGGGATCTGGACAAAAGTGCCCATTTGCCTCGGTAAGTAGAAAAGAAAATCTTCATCCAATTTTTATGAGCAGTTCTAAGCATTAGGATCCATTCATTGCATTCTTTCTCTCTTGCATAAATTGGTCTTGTCTGGCAGCAACTCTCCTTTATATATGATTTCAGTTCTAAATCTGAGGTGAATTGGTTGTAGGTGAAACCTAAATTCTATTATTAGACCTTTACAACAAGATTTGGATTTGCATTTGGATTCTTCTCAACAGATTAATTTTCTTTTTCATCTGAGATCCCTGTATGATTCCCACGGCTGAACTGGAAGGGCAGAAGATAGAAGTTAAAGATGGAATGGATGCCTCTGAAAACATATTTGTGCAACGTGGACATTCTATAGAGTTGATCTGTAGAACAGGATATGTCCTTGCAGCAGATTCTTCCCAATCAGCCTCTATAATCCATTGTGATGGCACAACCCCCATGATTCCTAAATGCAAAGGTGACTCAAAGGATTTAATTTTACAAACCATGGCTAAGTTAGTACAAAAACAGCACACGGCATCCTTGAGAGTTTTTCCAAAAAGATTGCTCATTCATCAATGCAGGATAAAATATCTGCATGGCAATACTGTTTATATCATCGAATGGTATAGTACAGCTAACATCCATAGCTGAGCTACTATATATTTCTATTTTTAAAGAATTTATAAACTGTTGCCATACCAAAATCTAATTTAGTTAATGTTAGAGAATATTGTTTTACTTCTGATCTTGGTACTAGTAGATTAGTGGATGCCTAATGAGGGACATTTTGTATTTCTAGAAGTTTAATATTTCTCAGAAACAGTAGTTTCATCATAGGCATCAGAAGAACATTATGGAGATATTTGTTTGTTTGTTTATGCATTCATGACAGTTGCCTAATTGATAAGAGGATGCCTAATGAGAGTCATTTCTCAATTCTAGCAGTTTAACATCTCCCAGAATCAGTAGTTTCTATAGGAATACAAAGGCATAGGAAGAAGTTCATGGAGATGCTTGTTTGTGCATTCATAGCATTTGTCTATCATGTTTTTCCTTGTGGATTCTAGACAACTTACAGATTTAAAAATAGAAATCAAAGAATAAAAAATGCACACTTATACACACATGTCCCTGTAGCTCTTCAGTCACCTGTAGGTGAGGAGAGAGGCTACAAGCCTCATCTTAAGGCAGCTGACCCCAAAGGAGGGGAGCTGCAAGGAGAAGACTTTATATCATTCCCTGACCAAACCGATAATGATCCTTTGCAAAAGTTGTCTTGCCATTCAAGCAGAGGTTATTTGAAAAATTCAGTGTCATAGACAGCCCATTCTTGAACCATATCCTGCTTTAAAGTTAGTGAGCATCTCCTTGGATTGCATCCAGAGAAACACTGGTATTGAATGTAACTTCTACAGCAGTGCTGCAATATTACAGAACTAAGATTGCATAGCAAACATGCAATATATTGAATTTTAGATCAGCTGACATTTCCAGGGTTCACCCAGGGCAATCCCAGGAAGAGCAAATTGATTGATTACATGTTGTGAAGGTGGTTTCAATTCTCAACAACCACATAGATCAATTTTCTCCAGGACAATCTATTCCAAGTGTGATCCTTTAGGCAAGTATGGCAGGGACTGCAGCACTTAACCAACTATAAGGGCAGCATGAGGAGCATGGCAAACACCGATGCCTCGTTGGCTGAGGAGCTGAATATCTTCTTCGCCTGCTACGAGGTTAAAAGACCAGACCCCGTAGCCTCTGCTGGCCGGCCTTCTGACTCTCAGCCACTCACCCTGTGTGAACACCAAGTGAGAGCTGTATTGAAGGCTGTGAATCCCAGCAAAGCCGCAGGCCCAGATGGGGTGCTGGGGATAGTGGTCAGGAATTGTGCCGATCAATTAGCAGGGGTCCTGACAAGGATTTTTAACATCTCCTTGCAAACGGCATGTGTACCATCATGCTTGAAGGCAGCTACCATTGTCCCAGTCCCCAAGAAAACTACAGTTGAGTGCCTGAATGACTACAGACCTATTGCATTAACGTCTGTAGTCATGAAATGCTTCGAAAGATTGGTTCTCCAACATCTTAGGACATGCCTCCCACTGGACTTTGATAAATATCAATTTGCCTACAGGGGAAATAGGTCGACAGACGATGCCATAGCTACTGCTTTACACTCTGTAGCAAGTCATCTCGAGAAACCTGGAAGTTACGTCAGGATGCTTTTGGTTGACTACAGCTTGGCTTTCAACACCATTTTGCTGAGCATTCTCATCGAGAAGCTGACTGACTTGAAATTCTCCCCCGCTATCTGCGATTGGATTCAAGACTTTCTTAGGGATCGGGTACAAACAGTGAGGGTCGGGTCTGCTTTGTCCACCCCCCTGAAGCTTTGCACCGGCACGCCACAGGGCTGTGTGCTTAGCCCCTACCTGTACTCTTTATACACTTATGATTGTGTATCATCTGACCCATCCACTGCGATAATCAAGTTCGCAGATGATACAACTGTGGTGGGTCTTATTACAGGTGGGGATGAGACAGCATATAGGGCGGAGGTACAAAAACTATCCATATGGTGTAGTAACAACAACTTGCACCTAAACATCAGCAAGATGAAAGAGATGGTGTTAGACTTCCGGAGAAAAAAGGAGGAACCTGCCCCACTTTACATCGGGGAGGACTGTGTAGAGAGAGTTTCCTCCTTTAAATTTCTGGGAGTCTACCTCTGTGAAGATCTGACCTGGAAAGTTAACACAACCCAGGTGGCTAGAAAGGCCCAACAGAGGCTTCACTTTCTTAGGATCTTGCGGAAGAACAGGGTAGAACAATAGCTAATGACCCTCTTTTACCGGTCTACCATAGAGAGTGTCCTCTCGTATGGTATTGTGGTTTGGTATGCTGGTCTGACAGCCGCGGACAGGAAAGTATTACAGAGGGTAGTGAGCACAGCACAAGACATTGTGGGCTGTTCCCTGACACCACTGGATGACATCGCCAGGGCTCGTTGCCTTGGAAGAGTGAGGAAGATTCTCAGGGATGACTCACACCCTGGACGGTATCTCTTTACTCTACTACCATCCGGTAGGAGATACAGGAATATAGCCAGCTGTACCAACAGGCTGAAAAATAGCTTTTATCCGTGGGCTGTTAGGCTTTTAAATGGGACATAATCTTATGCAGAATTGACTTGGGAGACCGGTGTGTGGTGTAGTTGGTTCACATGGTGTGGTAGGATGGAGGGTTTGTTGTCACTGTGTGTTGGGGGGAGAGAGCACGGGGGGAGGCTCAGTTAATCTCAATGTACACATGTTGTACTTTGACAATAAAGGTTTATTTATTTATTTATTTAGATCAGGGGACTTCAAACTTGGCCCTTTTATGACTTGTGGACTTCAACTCCCAGAATTCCTCATCCAGGCATGCTGGCTGAAGAATTCTGGGAGTTGAAGTCCACAAATCATAAAAGGGCCAAGTTTGAAGTCCCCTGCTCTAGATCTTACAACAATGCATCCATCACCATGGTAACTGAGCCCATCTATTGCATCAGGTAAAAGCAGAACCATTAAAATGTGTAACTCCTAATTTGCAATTCTTGAGGAAAACAACACTGGGATTGACAGTGGGACTGAATAGCAAGTATGGAAGTATCACATGGTAGTTTTACATTTTAATTCAACACTAAACTGCAGGGGAAGAATAATTATAGCAACTTGTTAAAATTTATTTACGATCTTCAAAATGAATATCAAGTTACTAAAAGCAGTTTTAGTTTGGATGGCTTATTTCACAGTATATTTTCAGTATCAGTGGGAAGTTTTAAATTAGTTAGTACCCATCAGTGGCTGCTGATTAAAATTGTCTGATAGTGCTATATATACATTTTCAAAATAATAATATTGCTTTTTTCTGTGCTAATACAAAGCAATGCACATCATGTGATATAAGTGCAAGGTTTTCTTTTTTCAATATAAGATATGATTTATTTTCTCTAGAAATTATATGCAACTCTCCAAGAATATTGAATGGTTCTTTCCGACCTAAAAGAAGTATATACCGTGATGGGGATCTAATTCAAATTCAGTGTAACAATGGATTTACCTTTGAACCAGATAATAGAGGACAGGTGGTTGAATGCACAAAAAATGGATGGTCACCTCCATCCAAATGTGTCTGTAAGTAGAAATTGCATACATTCCTATGATTTTGGCCAATTTAACTCTGTACATGTGTAATTTTTCACATTATTTTACATGAATTTCTTTCTTTCTTTCTCTTTCTTTCTTTCTTTCTTTCTTTCTTTCTTTCTTTCTTTCTTTCTTTCTTTCTTTCTTTCTTTCTTTCTTTCTTTCTTTCTTTCTTTCTTTCTTTCTTTCTTTCTTTCTTTCTTTCTTTCTTTCTTTCTTTCTTTCTTTCTTTCTTTCCAAATCTCACCCAGCACATTTTAGCAGATTTTGCACATGTCCAAAATACTTATTTAGTTGCAACAGGATACTGTATAGGACAGACTTGAAAAAAAGATGTTCTATCAGAAGAGAATAAACAAAATTGTACAATTGCATTCCCATTCAACTTGAAAGGGTTCTAAATACATACAGAATATGAACAAAAAATGGGTTTCAACAAAGTGTGGAACATCTGCTTATCAAACAAACATATATGAATAACCAAAGTTATAGGCAAATTCACAGGCAGATAGGTACACACTGGAAAAATAACACAAACAGTAGTACTTTTTCTTAGCAAATGAATAGGCCTATTGTAAACATAGATACAAATGATAGATTGGTGAACCTAATGTTTCCTAAATTTTGAACTAAAGAAACAGGAGGTGTAAAAGTTGTTAAACAGCTGGAAATGTTAAATGTTGCAGTATGAAATGAATAGCTTTTTAGAGAGTGAAAGAAAAAGGCAGAAGATAATTTATTACAACTGCCTTGTTCCAGAAATAAGAAGAATCTCACTTCCTGATTGATGTACAAATGTTTGTTTGTTTACTTACTTATTAATTTCATTTATATAGCTGCCCATTGTGTACCAGGTATTGGGTGGCTCACAACCAAAATATAAAGTCCCATCTATCAACAATGAAAAATATTAAAAACCTAGCATTATAATCAAATGTAGGTCACCTTAGTCCATTTCTGGAGGGAGGGGCGGAGGAAGCTAGATCTCAAATGCTTTTTGAGAAGTGAAAAGATGTTCCATTGGTCAGGGACTATCATGGAAAAGATAAGCTTTCTAGATCTCCTAAGATGGCAACATATAAGGGAAGGGACTAGCTAGGTGCATGCATAATGTATCTGATCTGGTAGGATGGTCCTATGCCATATAAGACTTTAAACTTAATAAGTAGTTCTGTCATGACCCCAGCTTCAGATATAGATCTGAAGAAGTTGCTCCTGTTGAACCTGTGGAATATCAGTCTCAGGAGACACAAAGACAAGATTCAGATGAGGCTGAAGAAACACAGGGATTCCCTGGACAGCTGAAGAAGTCAGATGTGGATGCCAGGCCTCCAAGTCTCTCCACCAAGCAAATATGATTCCATGAAGTTTCTTCCCCAGCAAGGGAGTAAATCTCTTAATTATTGACAGGTGGCTACATCCTGATTTAAAAAGCAGCTGTGACCATATTTCCTTTGCTGAAAACAATGTCTAAACCTTGGTTCTATTGTGAGGTTCTTGCAAATTTTGTTCATGTAAGAAGTCTTGAATCTCTGATAATTGGACTGGCTGACAACCTGACCTGGCGCTTGGAACCCTGGAATGGAATTGGACAATTCTTCTGCAACCTTGAAATATATTTGCTAAATAATATTTCCATAGCAACCATATTTGAACATGAAAAAAATTTAAATTCTTTCCTTTAACTACAAATTTTGCTGATTTTCTAGTAACAGCAATTTCATTCATTTGTTATCTAGAAAGAAAATGAATCAACTACAAAACTAAAAGGGAAACTTTTCTTGTTTTTCCCCCTTTTGACTATTTCCTTATGTCCTTAAGTCTTTGACACTCAGTAATTTTATAGTCACATGGTCTCTCTCATTTTGCATGATTGCATTTTCCTTGCCGTTATTTTGCAAAGTCCATCAATTCTCTTTTCACTAAAACTTTAAACAATCTGCATTCCCATTAAAGTATGTACTATTTATTTATTTCAGAAGTTATCTGTAAAAATAATATTTCAAATTTGACTGGGTTTCTAATTCATTTAATACTTATATCATGATCTTGTCAAGCCTTTTGGTGGTGACTTTAAAGTCTTAAAATTGTTATTTCTTTTCTTTAATCCAGAATGAAAGCTCCCTCGTCAAGTGTTTGCTGTTCTGAAAAGCCCTTTTAACTTTAAAATAATTTTAATCTGAATGTGCTTAAGTGAACCCAATGCCCTTAAAGGTTTCATTGTGTTACCTTGGTTATTCTTCTTCCTCAGGGATGGTTCTAATCAGTGTTGATTGAAGGTGTAGCTCACAGCTCTTACTTTACAGCAGAGGTGTCAAACTCACAACATCACATGACATGTAGTGACGTATTGCAACTTTTTTTGGCATTGCTGACAATAGGATGGGCGCAGTTTCAGTATGATGCATCTGGCCCACGGGCTGGCAGTTTGACACACCTGCTTTACAGGTTGCCTCTGTGCTCAACACCCTCCCCACTTCTGCTTAATATTAACATGAATAGACTGGGTGAGGCTGAAGGCATTTCATTTGATTGTGAAAATAACTGAACAGTAGATGGCTTTAAGATTGATTATGGTCCATTCCCAGTGAGTGTGATAAAAGAGTCATTTATTCAATCTAATCCTACCTAAATCCTACTAGGATGAAAAATGAAATTAGAATTACAGAATGTCTTTTCTAATAATTTATGTTTGATATCTAGCATTTCTCTTTTTATTATTATTCCATTGATTACAGAGAATATTCATGAAAAAAACCTGTTGTTTGCATTTTATAGTAGAAATAACTTGCCAGGCAAACCACATTGAACATGGAACCATATTATCTCCAAATTCTATTTACAAAGAAGGTGAGAAAATACAATTCTCATGTAATGAAGGATACAGATATGTTGACAGACCAGATGCCTTATGTACTAAGAATGGATGGAGTACAAAACTTCAATGTACACGTATGTATATGTTGCTAAGGTCATGGTTACTCTGAAACTTAAACATATTGGGTGCATAGGCTTGCAGCTCCAATCAGATAATTTAGGGAAGGAGCCTTTGTGTTTGTATTTGATTTCATTTTCACCAGAGATACTTATATATGACTTGAATAACAAGTATTGTCTTTTTCTGAGCCATCTTTCTTTTCTTTAACATGTAAAAAATGCTGTTTCAGGTTTCTTCTGAATTTATGGCTTATTTATATTAATGCTGATTGCCTAAAGTAGCTATAATTAGTTTTAAAGGAATAATTTAAAAAGTGCCACTAATTCTATAATTTCAATGTTGTTACCAGTCATGAAAAAGTAAAATTTGGGTCCATAATTTCCTGAAACTTGTGGAACCAAACTGCATTCTATATTGTCTTTTAATTTTAATTGATCAGACTTAAAATGTCTAAGAGAAGGGCATTATTCTTCTGAAGATCATTTGTCACAAGCATTTATTTCTGTCTGTAATCTGCCATACATAGTCTGACTCTGCAATAAACGTGGGGCCAAATGTTTCATGCATCATTCCTTGGACAAGGGAAATGTAATTAATCAGGACAGACATCTTCTGACTCAAAGTTTAAAAAAACACATTTGTTTCCTTTAGGGACAATTTGGGTGATAGTCCCACAAGGGAGCAAAACAAGCTATTTTTGGAAGTATACATAAGAGGCAGAACTGAGACACAGAAGTTCAGTTGGCCATAGGATAGTGGTCAGAAGAAATTCTATTTCCTATCGTGCTTTTCTATACAGCTTCAGATTGTCCACATCAGGGGTCTTCAAACTCGGCCCTTTTATGACTCATGGACTTCAACTCCCAGAATTCCTCAGCCAGCATGCCTGGCTGAGAAATTCTGGGAGTTGAAGTCCATGAGTCATAAAAGGGCCGAGTTTGAAGACCTCTGGTCCACATCAAGGAAGTGTGATTGCCTGGCAAATATTTTTGAGGAAGGATCCTCTTAACAAATTTCAGTGAAGGTAGTCTTAAGCTTAAATTAGTCTTAAGCTTAAGACCAGCCATCTGATGAGGACTGAACTGAACTGAAACATATGAATCAGAGAAAGTGCCTCAGCATGTGTTACAAGCAAATTGGGGAAAAAACACCCATTAAACAAAATAAATTGTATAGCTCCACTTCAAGGTTTATAGCATGAGGATCTCTCCTCATTTTGCAATAAATTAGTCTTATAGGCAACAAATGACTTATTGACCATGTATCTCTATTCATATTCCTCCATAGAAATGGAGTGTCCCCCTCCAGAAGTGACAAAAGGCCACATTGAACCTAAGCGATCACAATACATGTACAATGATGCAATTGAGATAACCTGTTATAAACGGATTTTTTCTTTTAAAAGAGTCCTTAGAAAGTACATTTCTAAATGTACTGCTAATGGTTGGAACCCCCCTCCTCTCTGTTAAGGTAAACTGCTTTTTTATTTTTTTTGGTTTTAGTTTGTTTCTAGAGCAGAAATTGCTTTATTGTTAATGAATGATAAATTGATTTATTCCCAATGAATGTTTATGAAATAATAATGGTAGCTGGAGACTAGTTTATTATAATTAGCAGTAATAATGATAACATTTCTATAACTTTTCTTCTTGAAAATATTCTAAAGTCCTTTAAAATATTCATAAAATTGTTTAACAAAAAGCAAGGAAAAAATGTATTAAAACCAAATTATATAGTAATAACCTTATTCCATAGCATGAAGCTACTGCACAGAAGACTTGCTTCATGCTGTCACTAATCATAATCCATAAGCCACAGCACAGGGCTCTGAATATTGTAGGGACCCAAGATGGTGATTTAATCAGAATGATTAACCCATCCAGAGACACAAAGGGTCTGCTGCCGGCAAGATGGGGCTTACCAGTTTCAGTCCGTTGGAGAGGTTAGCTTGGAGTCCCATCCTGGGTGCCAAATTGTTGAAGGAAAAGTCTTCATCCTGGTTCAGTCCAAGCCGGGAATAAACAATATGGCAACTGCTTTAGAAAAAAACCTTGCAGTTTATTGAAGAGGAGAGCCAGACGGAAAGATGGCTCTGGAAGAAAAGAGGAGAGAGCACATGTAAGGAGTGGGTTTTCATACTCTCTGGGGCTTTTGTTTGGAGTTGTTTCCTGTTCCTCTTTGAGGCTTTGTATTTCCTGTGTCATGTAGTCTGACTTGAGTCTGGATGTGCCCTTTGACATCTGTGGGTTAATCCTATTATGTCCTGTCTTAGAGTTTGGGTGGGGTATGTAGATTTTAGGTGTCTTTGTCTTCCTAAACTTCCTAATCCAGCCTTCCTGGATTATTTACATCTGCATCTCTACAGAGCTGTTTTCTGCTTGGGGAGGCTTTTCTGCCTCTTTAAGATCTTTTGAGGAAATATATTTTTCTGCCCTTTTAATATTTCCTTCTCTGGGGGCTGACTTCCCACAACGCTGACTCTGTGAACTGCTTAGGGAGGGCTGTAAAGGTAATACTTAAGCGAGTATGTAAGTCTAAGTGCTACTGCTATTGTTATAATTGAAATCTCCTATTCAACTTGCAAAGTTTCCAAGCAAGTTAGTGGCAGAAATGTAACATTGAGAGTAATGTGGGAGAAGAGAGTAAGGTGAGTGTCCAAGGGCCAAGAGGCATTCCAGGCCAATTGAATTTTTTCCTTGCTAATTAGTAATTTTAAAGAAATCTTTCAGTCACCATAGACCAGGCATGTCAAACTGCCAGCCCGCAGACCGGATGCATCACTCTGAAACCACGCCACCCCATTGCCGGCAATGGGGAAAAAGTCGCAATACATCATGCGACATCACATGACATCACGAGTTTGACATGCCTGCCATAGACAAAGAGGAAGTCTTTTCTAATAGCTATTGTGATCCTTTAAAACAAAAAATATTTTTGCTTAGTGTTCAGTTCATGCACTTCAGTTTGAATGTTCACAAAGGTTTCAACTATTTGGGGAGTAGAGATATGATAAAAGATTAGTTCCACTTCTTTGTACTGATAACCTGCCACTTGGATTGCTTTTGACAATGAGCTACAAGTCTTCTGAAAGCTTCATGTGACAGCAAGAACAGTAAACCTGTCTACCAGTGGTCTGTAAGGCTAGTAAATGTCCATCCAAAAATAACCAATTTGATAAATCTCTGGAAGGATTAAATAGCTGAGGTGGCGCATTGGTTAGAATGCAGTACTGCAGCTACTTCTGCTGACAGGCAGGTTGGGGACAATGCTGTGTATTCATACTCTCAACAAACTGTTAAAGGAGGCCTCTTTGCTTCAAGAGAAACAGTAAATGTAGATGACCCTATAGGAACACACGCAGTGAAATTTTCTAGCACTTTTTTCCCATGGCACACGAATAGAATGATTGCAACATTAGGAGCAGACTCATAACCTGAGGACCATAACTTTGATTAAATGAGGAATGGAAGGAATATTACTAAAATGGCAGGGCAGAAGGGCTGAACACCAGGAAAAAGGTTGAATGGAAGTGATTGCAGGAATGAAATTATTAGTTATAAAGAGGGAAAGGAAAAGACAGTAAATGTTTCATGTGGAGTCAGTAAATACAATACAAGGCTTCACTCTGCAGAAGCCATGTTGTTACATAGAGAGGGAGCATACAACAGGAACCAGAAATGCATCACAGAAACAATAGAGATGAATCACAGAGTAGCAAAGTGACCTAGGAAACAAATACAATAGAGATGAATGATAGAGCTGCCTATAAGGGAAACTTAACATCCATAACAGTAAAACTTAGAACTGTCTAGGTCTAGAAAAATAGAAACACAAGGATCTCATGCCCTGTTTGGTTTACAGGTCCTTGAGAAATGAGCACACTCCAATCTCTATAAAGGTTGTCAAAAGCCACACACTACTTAAGCACTATTGAAATCTATGTGATCCAGAAATTGTTAATGGTGACTTATCCAAAGGTGATAATTTGGAAATTAAAGATGTGGGTATAGTTAGCAATTCTGATGCTAAAATAGTTTTCTATAAAAATTGAACTTTAAAATAAAATAACCTTAAAGAGGTAAGGACAACAATCAAATAAAAAATAAATTAGCCAGAAGGTTGCCCAGTAGTTGAGCTTTGGCAGCATCTTCCTAAAATGCTCCAAATTTCCTCTTTAACCACCACTGAACACAAAATCTGTAACTCATGAGGAATTGACATGTCTTCTCAAAAACACCGAATTTTGAAGAACTACCTTATTATGCTAAATCACAATGAGATATGAGATATGATATTATGACAATATCATTATCTGAATGAATTGTTTAGAAAAAAGATATTCTGGGTTTTTGGTGTGTGTGTGTGTGTGTGTGTGTGTGTGTGTGTGTGTGTGAATCTGCTTAGATTTGTATCCTGATTCAATATCCAGCTATTGTATCAAGTTATCTAACATGTTGCATGGAAAAAAGGAATGTAAATCTTTCTGGTCCTAGCCCATAGATGTAGTATGCATTATGGGAGCTCCCCCAAATGGCTGGCAATTTTGATGGGGAAAAAAATAAAATTCCAAAGGAAATATTGATCACTGAACATAACAGCAATTCTGAAATTCTCTCTGTTGAAAATCTCCTCAACGATACTAGTGAGATTTTATATTCTCATCAGAGATCACAAGATACTTTTTAAATTTATATCTCGTGAAGCTGCCTGATGTATGCATAAAGCTGAATTTAATCAATGGTCTTACTAACTTGTACAGTGACTTTGAAAAAACTCAGCAACATCTAGAAAATGGATATCTAAGTCTGAATACATTCTTGTCTAGACATTCTACCCCTTTCAGGTAAAATCTTAATCAAATCATCTTCTGCTTCAAGGAATTTTTTTCTCAGAGACTGCTGGGAAGATGGAAGTCCTTCCAAATTGCAGCCAAGTGCCACTTTTTGTCTTAAAACACCTAACTCTTTTCTAAAATCATCAGGAAATGAGTGGGTAGGAGATTTCAATCTGCAACCAAAGTCATATCTACTGGACTATGAATTGTATTCCAGAGCCTACAGTCTGCTATTCAATCTATAATAACAGTATTAAATAGTACTACTTTATCTATCTAATGATACCCCTGTATCTGAACAGCAAAGTTTCATGATCTTAAGCTTAGAATTGGAATGATGCACAATTTTTCCTGATGAGACAATCAAAGAATATTCAATGGAAAGATTTATTTGTTAAAGTATTAGCTGATGAAAGGGTTTTTATTTTTTAGGACCAAAGCAATATATATTAGTCCTTATGTTGTGTATGTAAATAGTTATTAACAGGGTACTTAACAGATTGCAAACAGATTGCAGCCTAGCAGGGTTTAGAGCGGGAAATAAAGGTGCATTCATTGGTTGCAATAACCTAGGAGCGGGAAAATAGACTCCATTGATTGGTTACAGTTCACACACTTCTCATATAAAAGGTTGCAACATTTGACAGTTAGTCAGTTGACTTTGTGTATTCAATAAACTCGTTCATTGTTAAACCACTCTGAGTCCTCGTCTATCAGAACCAAACAATTGGCGACGAAGGTGGGATAGACAGAAGACCAGAGAATCGGCGGAATTGTCGCGCAAAGGCGGCAAATTCAGAATGAGTCACAGTCAACCGAGCGGCCGCGGCAGAATAAAAAAAAAAAAAAAAAATCTCCGAATGGCGCAAATCGGGTCATTGAAGGAATTCGACCCAAACTTCCCCGAGGATTGGGAAGAATACATCGGACAAGTCGAAGGGTTCCTGTTAGTAAACGGAATCACAGACGACCGTAAAAAAGCGGCAGCTTTACTAACGATTTGTGGCACACCGGTTTACCGAATCGCTGTCGGACTGTGTCAACCGCAACCGGTCTCAAGCGTGCCTTATGCCGACCTCCTAGCCAAACTAAAGGTCCACTTTACACCCAGGAGATCCGAGCTCTTCTGGCGGCGCATCTTTGAGAAGAGGAACCAGAGACCGGGAGAATCCATACAAAAGTTTGTCGCTGCCGTCAGGGAAGCCGCAGTACGATGTAAATACGATAATTTAGAAATTAGAATTCGGGACCGAGTAGTACTGGGCTTGCGTGACGAGCAGCTACAAAACAGAATAATCGCCAAACCCACCGGCGATTTACAGGAAGTGATCGACGAACTTTTAACTTACGAGTCAACCGGGTATCGCGACCCCCCCCGCAGCAGCATGGCAGCAACGTCCGAGATCAACCAAGAGGGCTATGTGGACTGCGGGGAGGTGGACCAGCAGTGGGAGGAAGATATCGCTGAAGTCTCCAGGCGATTCGGAAAATTGGCGCCAAGACAACCCAGAAGTGAAGGGCCTGATCCTAACCGCCGACAACAAACCGCAACTCCGCAAAGACAAGCGACGGGGGCACAACGACCATGGAGGGACACCGCAACCAAACCGCGAGACATCGACAACCAGAACCGGTGCGGCAGCTGCGGCGGCAACCATCCCCGCGCCTCTTGCCGATTCCGAACCGCAAAGTGCAGGGCATGCGGCAAGACCGGCCATATCCAGGCCATCTGCAGGAGCCGTGCTCGCGACAACCGCCTTCACGAAGTCGATGGGTGGCCCGAGGGTAAGGTAACCCCTAATTTCAGTGGCAAGGAGACCCCTAAACCCCGGGTTAAGGTCCCAAATCTAGGGGAGGTGGCGCGAGTCAACCGGAGGAGACGGGAAAAGTCACAATTTTCCAATAGGAAAATTAAAAATTACAGTCCAGCTGCAAGGGGTCCCTTGCAGAATGGAAATTGACTCAGGGGCTTCAGTGTCAATAATTTCCACTGAAACCCTTGAGAGGATTGAACAAATAAGTGGAAGAAGAATTCCACTTAGTTCAACAAATATTCAATTAACTGACTTCCAAAAAAGCCCCATAAAAATAAAAGGGAAGACCAGCCTTAACGTTAAATTTAAGGGATTTAAGGGGGTCTTAGAATTAATTGTTACGGAGGGACATAGGACTAGTTTAATTGGACTTAACTGGTTCCCTGCCCTGGGCATTTGGATTGGGGGGATAAATTCAGTGATTAAGAAGAAGACCCTCGAATCAGTCTGCAATGAATTTGCAGACATATTCGATGGATCTTTGGGGAAGTACAAAGGGCCCCCAATTAAATTTAATCTAGACCCCTCAGTAAAACCTATCAGGCTTAAGGCCCGAAGGGTACCGTTCGCCTTAAAGGAAAAAATCGAGGCCGAGCTCGACCGGCTTGTAGGCCAAGGGGTATTAGAGCCTGTTGAGGGTGGTTTGTGGGAAACGCCGATTGTCACACCCCTAAAACCCAATGGGGATGTGAGAATCTGCGCTGACTACAAAGCCACCCTGAACATTGGAATGAAAAAGCATGCTTACCCGGTCCCGACGGTGAAGCAGGTCCTCGCGACGATCCAGGACGGCGCCATGTTTGCCAAGTTAGACTTGGCGCATGCGTACTTACAGTTGACTGTTTCTGAAGAGGCTGCAGAAGCACAGACGATAGTTACCCACAAGGGGGCGTTCCGGGTCCACAGACTGCAATTTGGTATTGCAGCTGCTCCAGGCATCTTCCAAGAAGTGATGGAGAGGACCTTAAAGGGCATACCTGGTGTATGCCCTTACTTTGATGATGTCCTGATAGCTGGAAAAGATGAAGAAATGTTAGTAGAGCGGCTGGAGCAGGTACTGGGCAGATTTAGGGGGGCTGGATTGAAACTAAAAAAGGAAAAATGTAGTATAGGGGTTAAATCCACTGATTTTTTGGGGTTCAGGATTGACAAAAGTGGAATCCACCCTACCCCTGACAAAATTAAAGCAATAAAATGGGCCCCTGAACCAAGGAACAAGGCGGAACTACAGGCCTTCCTTGGCTTGGTAAATTTTTACCACACGTTTGTGCCACACAAGGCTGCCATTGCAGAACCCCTCCACAGACTCTTAGATAAGAAGACTCCCTGGCAATGGCTGAACAAACACAAAGTGAGTTTCCAAACCTTAAAAGACATTCTTTCCAGTAAATCAACTGTAACCCACTTTATAGAAAACAAACCAATTTATCTGGCGTGCGATGCTTCGCCTTATGGTGTTGGGGCTGTGATCAGCCACATAGACAACCAAGGAATACAAAGACCCATTGCATATTATTCCCGGACACTAACCAAGGCAGAGCGGAATTATGCTCAGATAGACAGGGAGGCATTAGCAATAGTGGCAGGAGTAAAAAAGTTCCATGACTACCTTTATGGTAGGAACTTTACCATACTGACTGACCACAAACCCCTGTTGGGACTGTTTACCACGGATAAACAGACTCCCCAAATTATGTCGCCCAGAATGCTGAGGTGGTCCATTTTCCTCTCAGCATACTCATTTTCCCTCCAATACAGACCGGGCAAAGACATGGGACACGCTGACGCCCTTAGCAGATTGCCCCTTAGCATAACAGAGGAGGACCCTGCACCTGTGGGACAAATAATGTCCCTACAGGATATTCCTGATTTACCCCTAACTGCTAAAGACATAGCTGAGGCAACAAATAAGGACCACACCTTAAAGAGAGTATTGGCCTGGGTTATGAGCGGGTGGCCAAATGCCAACCCGGACGAAAAATACAGGCCCTATTTTAGAAGGAAGGATGAACTATCAGTTCATTTGGGATGCTTACTCTGGGGAAATCGTGTGGTTATTCCAGGAATTCACAAATCAGCTATTTTACTAGAATTACATGAAGGACACCCTGGAATAGTACGGATGAAGGCGCTGGCTAGGAGTCACTTGTGGTGGCCAGGACTGGACAACGATATCGAGGAATGTGTTGCCAATTGCCATCTGTGCCAACGTTCTAGGCCTGAACAACAGCACATCCGTATGCATAAGTGGGAGTTAGCTAGGAATCCTTGGTCCAGGATTCATATTGATTTCGCTGGACCTTTCCAAGGGTTAACATTTCTAGTAGTGGTTGACAGCTTCTCTAGATGGCTAGAGGTGGTACCAGTCAGTTCAGTAACTTCAGCAAGAACAATACAGGCATTAAGGGGCCTCTTTGCCACTCATGGGTTGCCGGATTTAATTGTGTCTGATAATGGGCCACAATTCACATCTATTGAATTTCAGGATTTCCTCAAGGCCAACTCGATTAAGCATAAGACATCAGCACCCTTCCACCCATCCACCAACGGCTTGGCTGAACGGAACGTGCGGACCACGAAGGACGCTTTAAAAAGAATCATTCGGGGCGACTGGCATCAGAGACTGGCCGAGTTCTTGTTGGCCCAACACACGACCCCATGTTCTGCTACAGGGAAAAGTCCAGCTGAAATGAGGTGGGGCAGGAAACTGACTACCAAATTGGACAGATTACACCCTGACAGACTTCAATCAAACACTGAATTGGACATTCCTAACAGAACATTTAAAGTGGGGGATTTGATCTGGGCCAGGAACTACGGCCAAGGGAATAAATGGATTCCAGGGGTGGTGACTGAGGTCTTAGGTCCCCTATCGTACACTATTGAGGGGGAAGGGAATAGGATCTGTAAAAGACACATAGATCAGCTGAGGAAGAGATCCAGTGGATGCTTGCCAGTAGAGGGGGACCAAAGTATATTGGGGGGAAACAGTACATCCAGATTCAGGGATAACAACATGCTAGAAAGTGCGGTAGAGGAATGGCAAAACATCTCATCCCCTGGTTCCCAACAACAACAACATCAATTTAGTCAAATTGACTGGGAGGTACCCCTGCGAAGTAGGCCAGTGACCACTGATTTTCAAACACAAACTAATACACAAAACAGCAGCAGAGAAACATCAGAGCCTAGCATCCCAGAGCCCAGGTCCAATAGTGACATGCAGCCAAGCAATCAATCAGGAAGAGAGGTCCCTAGCAGCCAGAATAACAGATACCCTTCTAGAATACATAGGCCACCAAAATATTTAAAGGATTTTGTAAAGAAATAACATCAACTGGGGGGTAAGGGGTGTTGTGTATGTAAATAGTTATTAACAGGGTACTTAACAGATTGCAAACAGATTGCAGCCTAGCAGGGTTTAGAGCGGGAAATAAAGGTGCATTCATTGGTTGCAATAACCTAGGAGCGGGAAAATAGACTCCATTGATTGGTTACAGTTCACACACTTCTCATATAAAAGGTTGCAACATTTGACAGTTAGTCAGTTGACTTTGTGTATTCAATAAACTCGTTCATTGTTAAACCACTCTGAGTCCTCGTCTATCAGAACCAAACACCTTAGCTTATGCAATTTATGCAGTTTTTGAAGTTCCTTGAATAACAAGTGAAGAAGATTTGAGGCGCAACAATATTAACAGCTGAGGTGGAAGGAATGGGATAAAATATATTGTGGAGATGGAAATAAAGTTGAATTTCTATGTAAACGAATTACTTGCATAAATGGAAAAAGCAACTATCCATATTGCATTAATATATGTATACTTTCCCCTTCTCTCCTTGTTTTTTTCCATCTTTTATTACCAGCATGAAAATAAAATATTCATTCAGACAATTACAATGGCATTCCTTTTTAACCAGCATGGAGATGTCAGTAATCACGAATCATTCTCTTTAATAACCCTACATGAAACTTCATTGTGTTCTGGAAAATTCATGAACTATGGATTGTCTGCAACTTTTCACAATGCATCTTGAAGATAAAAGCTTACTTTCTAAAAGCTACATTTTAGTACTTATTATTGATATAGGCCATCTTTAAATATTATAATATGTGATATACATTTTTCAAAATGTACCTGAAGTCAATAATGTAACCTCAAGGTATAAATTTTTAGCCAAAGCATTTGATTAATGAGAATTACCAATCATCAGCCCTTCATAAAGCACTGACAAGAGAACATTGAAAATGATATTTTAGCACAAAGTGTTCATTAAATGAATAAAATTCATCTGCAAAAATGATTTTCATTTTTATTTTCTAAAAATATGTAAATTCTGACAGATATTATAGCTAAGATGAATACATGTTCTGATGCTGTTTTCCTCATGACTTATGCCTAAAAAGCTCTTTCACAACACTTTTATTCACAGGTAGCATTTAGTGTCATGTGTGATGATTTATATTTATATAAAGGTAAATATTTCCTTGTCAGTTATTTCTGACTCAAAGGTATAATGATCATTTCTGATTCTTGGCCGAAAGAGGCAGCATTGTCTGAAGACAATTTTGGTGGTCATGTGGCCAGCATGGGTATACGCCAAAGGTATACCACCAAAACAGTACCTATTAATCTACTTACATTTGCATGCTTTTGAACTGCTAAGAGGGCAGGACCTGGGGCAAGTACTGAGACCTCAGCCTGTTGCACGGAGCTTCGGCCTCAAACATGGGCTGTCAGCTCTCCAGGTGATAAGCTCAGCATCTTAAACCACTGAGCCACACACAGAGTCCTAAACTTACAACAGTTTATGTAATGACTGTTCAAAGTTAAAATGACACTGGAAAAAGTGACTTATGATGTTTTTTCATATTTACGACCATTGTGGCATCCCTGTGTTCACGTGATCAAAATTCAGATGCTTAGAAACTGACTCATATTTATGATGGTGGCAGTGTTCCAGGGTCATGTGAACCCCTTTTGTGACCTGACATCAAGGTCAATGCGGAAGCCAGATTCACTTAACAACCATGTTACTAATGCAACAATTGCAGTGATTCACTTAATAACAGTAGTAAGAAAGTTCATAAAATGGGACAAAGCTCACTTAACTAATGTCTCACTTATCAACAGAAAGTTTGGGCTCAGTTGTGGTCATAAGGTGATACACACATACTAGAGATGTAAAATTTCTGGAAATTTAGAAGCCATGAGGAAAAAAAAATTTTCCTGTAAAAAAATACACATTTTGGAAAAGTTGGAAAACTTTTTTTAGTGTAGAGTAGTTTTACAAATTGTGTGAAATGGAGTGTATGTTAAAGTATTATGCTTGCAATAAAACAAGTAACGACCCCCCTTTCCCTCAAAAGCAACAAAAAAGCAAGAAATTATCAAAATAAAAAATAATAATCAGATGTGCTCCTTAGCACCAATAGCAAATAAAGTTAATGTCAATCTCAATATTTAAGCTTTGTAGAAGGCTTACCTTTTGAGTGGTGCTTAAAAAAAGAAAAGAAACAGAAGACACAACATATACATGCAGTTTTCTTCTTCCTCTTTGTCATTTTTCTCATGGACTTCTAAAAGCTTTAGGTTTGCATGGACAGAAACAAGCTTTTCTACCCTTTCAGAGTTCAGTTTGTTTCTCGATTTGGTATGAACATTACCAGTCATAGACCAGATTCTGTCTCTAGCAGCAGAAGATGCACAAGTCTGCAGTAAGCGAGGTGCAAGAGGTGTCAGAAGTTGTATGGTGCAGAGACCCTGCCACCATGTTGCAGGAAGGATATGTTTTGCAGAATCCCAGAATGCATTCCTTGCCCAAATCCCTGAAGATGGTCTAACGTTTGAAAGTACCTTTCCAACAACATGTACTAAGTGCACAGCTTGTTTCATAATCCAGTCAAATGCAGCAGCTGTATTCTCATCACTCACACCACTGCCTTCGAATCTTGGACCCAATAGATTTGCAGCAGCATGTCTTGGATAGCAACAAAATTCTTCCTGTTTTTTTTTAAAATAAAATCTTTCACTTTACTTTTTTCAGAAGTTGTAAGTAGAGATGCACTTAGGTTTCCAAAAACAGATATTTTTATCGTAGCCATGTGCTTAGAAATTTCTGACAAAAGTGCAGGGTCTCATTCAGATGCATGGATTGCTGAAAAAAAATGGTGTTAAAATCAGTAGGGAGTTCTGCAGCTGAACTCAAAACACATCCTCATCAAGCACAGTGTTCCTTATATTGTTGGGAATTTTAAGATCCTCAATTATTACTGTTGCTTGAAGAGCTTCTTTATTTTTCAGTAAACTTTCAAAGGAGATCACCACTCCACCCCAACATGTTTTACTATAGAGCTTCAGTGTCACTATTTTATTCTGTGCACTTTTTTCTTCTTGCTTCTTCTTGAAGACTCTGGTGACAACATGAGTAGCTTTTACATATTCGATAACTTCTTTAGCTCTTCTAAAATCCTTTGAAGGCTGTCCAGTTTCATGAAGTCACTAAGAAGTAAGTTTAGTCCATGAAATGTGCATCCTACTGCAGTAATATGCAGATACTTGTGCATTATACTTCCCAAGCAGCTTTCATATTACTACAATTGTCAGTCAGCAAAGCAAATACTTCACCACTCTCAATTTTCTCTAAAACTGTACATATTTCACTGCTGATATAAGTCTACACTGTGTCTGTTCTCTCCAGTTTCAATACTTTTATAAAAGACTGATTGAGGTGTTCTTATCACAGAATAATAATAATAATAATAATAATAATAATAATAATAATAATAATAATAATAATAATAATAATAAATAATAATAAAGTTGGAAGGGACCTTGGAGGTCATCTAGTCCAACCCCCTGCTCAGGCAGGAAACCTTATACCATTTCAGGCAAATGGCTGTCCAGTCTCTTCTTAAAAACCTCCAGTGTTGGAGCATTCACCACCTCTGGAGGCAGGTTGTTCCACTGGTTAATTGTTCTAACTGTCAGGAAGTTTCTCCTTAGTTCTAGGTTGCTTCCAGTGGCGTAGCGTGGGGGGTGCAGGGGGGGCTGGCCACACCGGGTGCAACATCTGGGGGGGCACGTTCAACGGCGCTGGGATCCGGCAGGGCGGAGGCACCGGAGCCCCAGCCGGGAAGGGCCTGATGCCCCACGGCGCGCCACACACACACACACACACAAACACACAACCACACAGCGTGACTCCTCCTTCGGGCCGCTCCGCCTTCGCTCCGGCGCTGGACGGAAGCGGAAGCCTTCTCTCCCTCCTCCCCCCCACAAAGGAGAAGGCGGCTCCTGAGCGTGCACAGAGCGCGGCCCTCCTGCAAGCCCGGGGCTCCGCTGCGGAGGCTCTCCCAAGGCGCTCCCGGGGTTGCCAAAGGCGGGGGGGGGGCGCAGCGGGGCTTGAAAGAGGGTGGATTTCCCGCGGGGGAGGATCGCTGCAGCGTCTCTCCGGGGGTCCCTGCTCTGGAACGAAAGCTGCGTCGGCAGGTTGCCGATCCAACCGTGCATCGGCGATTGGGACCGCCCCCCCGACACACGTCGCCAGCAGCGAGAGTTTCCAGCCAGGCCGGTGAATCTTTGGGGTGAGGTGCCAAAGAGAAGGAGGCGGCTTGGCTTGGATAAGCAGCGTCTGGGCAGAAAATAGGTCGGGCGCCGCAGCAAGTATGAATTCCTGGGGTTCAGCCTAAGCAGGCAAAGCTGCAGGGTGGGTTGGTTGGCTTTTCCAGCTTTGGAATAACCTTGGGAAGCCGAGGCATTGTAAGTTGGAAGTCATTGTTTGTCGCCTAACATGTTGGGTCAACCCCACGCCACATGCTAAGCCATAAACCGTGGTTGGTATCCAGGGTTTAGGACAAGATGGAGAAAACTAGCCAATTGTGGGATCATAAATCTTGATGAAGCCCATCATCGCTCCATGTGATGTATGCACTCAATCTACAAACGTAGTCCAAGCCTATTCACATCTGTTGTAAGGTCATTCTCTCGTGGGGTTTATCCTGACGTCCACTAAGAGTGGAACAAACATGCCCCATTAACCATTTTCAACACCATGTCCTCTCTTTGTCTCATCCTAAATCACAGCTGAGGCACCTTAAAGTTGCCTTGTTTCAGTTTTAAACTAGCATTTTCCCTCTTCTCCAGAGACCCTTTTTTGCCTTGAACCTAACTCAGGGGTAGGCAACCTTGGCTCTTTTATGACTCATGGACTTCAACTCCCAGAATTCCTGAGCTAGTGGAAGAGACTCGAGTGCTAAAATCCACAGGTTAGGGGGCGCAAATTACTTGCCTTGCCCCGGGTGCTGACAACCCACGCTACGCCACTGGTTGCTTCTCTCCTTGACTAGTTTCCATCTGTTGCTTCTTGTCCTGCTTTCAGGTGCTTTGGAGAATAGCTTGACTTCCTCTTCTTTGTGGTAGCCCCTGAGATATTGGAACACTGCTATCATGTCACCCCTCACCCTTCTCTTCATTAAACTACACATACCCAATTCCGGCAACCGTTCCCTATATGTTTTAGCCTCCAGCCCCCTAATCATCTTTGTTGCTCTTCTCTGTACCCTTTCTAGAGTCTCGACATCTTTTTTACATCGTGGTGACCAAAACTGGATGCAGTATTCCAGGTGTGGCCTTACCAAAGCATTGTAAAGTGGTATTAGTACTTCACTTGATCTTGATTCTATCCCTCTGTTAATGCAGCCTAGCACTGTGTTGGCTTTTTTGGCAGCTGCAGCACACTGCTGGCTCATATTGAAGTGATTGTCTACTAAGACTCCGAGATCCCTCTCACAATTACTACTATTGAGCAAGGTACCACCCATACTATACCTATGCATTTGATTTTTCCTGCCTAAATGTAGAACCTTACTTTTTTCACCATTTTATTTCATTTTGTTAGATAGCGTCCAGTGTTCGAGTCTGTCCAGATCCTTCTGTATCTTAAGCCTATCTTCTGGAGTATTGGCTATTTCTGTCAGCTTGGTGTCATCTGCAAATTTGATGAGTTCCCCATCTATCCCCTCATCCAAATCATTAATGAAGATATTGAAGAGCACTGGGCCCAGAACAGAGCCCTGGGGCACCCCACTACACACTTCCTTCCATGTAGATGCGGTTCCATTGAGGACCACATGCTGAGTACGGCCTGTCAGCCAGCTACGAATCCATCTGGTGGTAATGCTATCTAACCCACATTTTTCTATCTCATCAAGTAGTAGGTTGTGATCTACTTTATCAAATGCCTTACTGAAGTCCAAGTAAATTATATTTACAGCATTCCTCTGGTCCACTAGTTTTGTCACTTGGTCAAAGAATGTAATAAGATTTGTCTGGCATGATCTGTTTTTGACAAACCCATGTTGACTTTCAGTGATGATTTTGTTTGCATCAAGGTGTTCTCTGATTTGTTGTTTGATTATCTTTTCCAGAATCTTCCCAGGTATTGAGGTCAGGCTGATAGGTCTGTAGTTTCCTGGATCTATTTTTTTTCCTTTTTTGAAGATGGGAACTACATCAGCTCTCTTCCAGTCCTCTGGTAGTTCCCCAGTGCTCCAGGATCTGTGAAAAATATAGTTCAGTGGTTCTGAGATCAAGTCTGCCAGTTCCTTGAGAACTTTGGGTTGTAATCCATCTGGTCCTGGTGATTTGATCTCGTCTAGGTTGGACAGGTGCTCACTTACCATTTTCTTGCCTATCTTAACTTGCATTTCTATTCTGTTTTTTATGGCACTGGTTTGGGTAGGTTGGACTGTTTTTTCCCTTTTTGTAAAGACAGATGCAAAAAACAAGTTAAATAGTTCTGCTTTCTCCCTGTTGCTTGTCACTTTCTTGCCACTTTCACCCACTAATGGACCAATCATTTCCTTAACTTTTTCTTGTTTTTTATATGTTGAAAGAAGCATTTTTTGTTATTTTTGACTTTGGTCGCAAGCCTTAGTTCATTTTGAGCCTTAGCTTTCCTCACTTCATCTTTGCAGGCACGGTCTATTTGCTGATATTCTGACTTAGTTATGTGCCCCTCTTTCCAATTCTTATACTTGTCCTTTTTATCTTTCAATTTATCAGAGAGTTCTTTATGCAGCCATGCTGGTTTCTTTTGAGAGCTGTTATTTTTCTTCTTTGTTGGTATTGTACTAGAGTGGGCCTTTATTATCTCACTTTTCAAAATTTCCCAAGCTTCTTGAGTTGTTTTCCCCTTTAGGATTCTCATCCATGGAATTCTTCCCATGGTCTTTCTAAGTTTATTGAAATTAGCTCTTTTAAAGTCCAAGACTCTAGTTTGGCTGTGTTCTATTGCTTGTGCCTCCAGAGTGTTGAATTCCAATATTGCATGATCACTTTCCCCCAAGGTTCCTGTGGCTTCAACACCTTCTATCATTTCATCTCTGTTTGTGAGAATTAAATCCAATATGGCTAATCCCCTAGTTCCCTTCTCTACTTTTTGGGAGAGAAAGTTGTCTGCTAGGTTTGACAGGAATCTGTTTGATCTTCCACTTGGTGCAGAGTTTGTCTCCCAGCTGATATCAGGGTAATTAAAGTCCCCCATTACTATTGTGATGTGCTTCTTACATACCTTAGTTAGCTGACTAGCAAAAAGTTCATCTATTTCCTTTGCTTGGTTGGGCGGCCTATAGTATACACCTATGGCAATGTCATTTTTCCCCTTTTATATTGACCCAAATGCTTTCAGGTTTACAGTTTTTGTCATTGTTGTGCTCTATTTCTGTAGAGATAAAGTTATTTCTTATATATAGAGCAACTCCTCCTCCTCTTTTATTTAGTCTGTTTCTTTTAAATAGTTTAAATCCCTCTAGCTGTGTGTTCCATTTGTAAGTTTCGTCCCACCATGTTTACATAATGGCAACAATATCATATCTGCCCTCATTTACCTGAATTTCTAGTTCACCCTGCTTACTGTTCATACTCTGTGCATTGGTGTATAGACATTTGAGTCCTTTATGACTGACCCTGTGTTTACCTGCTGCATAACTTGTGTGGTGCCTGGCTTCCCCTATTTTCTTAGATTGCCGGGGACAGTGATGTTCTGTATCAATTAACTCACTATCCCCATTATTTAGTTTAAATGTTCCTCCAAAAAAGCTGTGATTTTATTGCCAAGTAACTCAGTCCCTTTCTTGGATGGATGCAGACCATCTCTTTTATACATTTTTTCATTGGACCAGCTACAGATATCATGACTAATATAACCAAAGCCTTCTCCTTTACACCACTCCTTTAGCCACATATTAAATTCTGCTATATGCTGGCCTTTTCCATTTTGCTC
This sequence comes from Vipera berus, assembly GCF_964194415.1. Lineage (NCBI taxonomy): Eukaryota > Metazoa > Chordata > Lepidosauria > Squamata > Viperidae > Vipera > Vipera berus. The sequence goes on from NC_138204.1 coordinate 96,267,578, forward strand.
CTTATACACTGGTAAAACCTCTGAAAAGGTAAGCCTACAGCCTATTCTGCTAAGTTCCTGCCCCAAGCTCTGGAAATCATTCTGCACAGACAGTACATCTTTTTGGGACAGATCATTAGTGCCAAGATGTACAATAGCCTCCACATCACAGTCCTTGCTGGCATTCTTGATTATTTTAGAAATACGCTTCTTGTCCCTACTGGCAGTAGCACCTGGAAGACACCTGACCTCTTTCAAAACCTCTGTGTCCTTTCCTAAATTTACATCCCTTATAATTGAATCACCAACCAGAAGGTGGCTTCTCTTTTTGGATGCCTTTCTGTTCTTGCATGACTGGTGTGTAATACCAGATTCACACTTCTCCCTGTCGAAAACAAGTTTTTCATCTTGGACCACGATCCCCTGCTTATTTGAGTTATTATCGCAGATACCTTTACCTGTCTCCTTAATGTCCTTATTAAGGTCAGAAAGGGCACTGTATTTGTTGTGCAGGGACACAGCGAAAGCTTTGGGTTTATGGTTCACAGATCTCACCCTGCCAGATCCCACGGTTGTCCACACTGCCCTTCTCCTGCAGGATCTTTGTGGTAGAGGGGGCTGATAGCACGGAGGCTCAATAGGGTAGAAGGGCTGAACTGGACACGTAATTTCTGCCTGAAGAGCACAGATTACAGACCCTAGATAAATAATCTGTCCTTGTAGACTAGTGATTTGTTTACAGATAGGACAGTTTCCAAGTTTGAAAAGGGTACTGCGAAAGACAGCTACAAAACAGGTGTTGCACTGAACTAAGCCAGACATGCTGAGTTACAATGAATCTCAGATGCACTTGCCCTGAATGTACCGCTGCTGTTTTTGATATTTAGTTATATAATTCGCATGCCGTTAGGTGCGCGGGCCGCTCCTTTTTTGGTGCAGCCCTTGCAAAACTTACAGCATGGAGCACTTCCCAGCAGCTCTGAAAGTTGAAATTCTGCTGAAAAGCGATGAATATCCAATGAGGACCCCAAATACAGTTCAAATACAATGCAAACCAATCAGGGCTCTAGCTCCTTTTTTGGTGCAGCCCTTGCAAAACTTACAGCATGGAGCACTTCCCAGCAGCTCTGAAAGTTGAAATTCTGCTGAAAAGGGATGGAGATCCAAAGAGGACCCCAAATACAGTTCAAATACAATGCAAACCAATCAGGGCTCTAGCTCCTTTTTTGATGATTCCTTCTCCCCGAATATATTATAATAATAATGTTATTATTATAATAACGTCCTCGGACAAGCGCTGGCTCTTCTGCTTTGAAACAGAGATGAGCACCGGCCCCTAGAGTTGGAAATGACTAGCACGCACGTGCGGGGGAACCTTTACCTTTACCTTTTAGTCTAATGAAGAGAAGGACGAGGGGTGACATGATAGCAGGGTTCCAATATCTTAGGGGCTGCCACAAAGAGGAGGGAGTCAAGCTATTCTCCAAAGCACCTGAAGGCAGGACAAGAAGCAATGGATGGAAACTAATCAAGGAGAGAAGCAACCTAGAACTAAAGACAAATTTTCTGACATTTAGAACAATTAATTAGTGGAACAACTCCAGAAGCTGTGAATGCTCCAGCACTGGAAGTTTTTAAGAAGAGACTGGACACTCATTTGTCTGAAATGGTATAGGGTTTCCTGCCTGAACAGGGGTTTTTGGACTAGATGACCTCCAAGGTCCCTTCCAAATTATTATTATTATTATTATTATTATTATTATTATTATTATTATTATTATTATTATTATTATTATTATTATTATTATTATTATTATTATTATTATTATTATTATTTCTGTCAGTCACTTCCTTCCTTTAGGTCCTCAATCTCTGGATCTGTTTCTTCTGGTTTTCCTTCTATTTTCTGAGTTGCTAGTTCCTTCTTTGTAGTCATGTTCTGGGTTTGTAAATTTAGATTAGAAAATTGTTCTTCTATCTCCTTTGTGTTATTTCTAGTCATGAGCTAAAGCAGTAGTCTCTTGTAATGATTTTAACATGGAGAGAATTTATTTCTGATCTTCTGATATTTTCTTGGTAGTATATCAAATTGAAGATTTTGGGGACAGGTGTTAGAGATTTTTTTCACCATTTAAAGCTCAGTATGGGACATTCATTTCATTTTTGTAGGTGGTCTTTATAATAAATTTTTTCATCAATCAAAGATTTGTAATCCAAAATATTTCATCATCTCAAGTAATGAAGTGTATTTCTCCTGCAGGGAAATAGTTCTACAACACAGCTCTGAAAGTCAGTTAATATTTATATTCATAGTTCAGGCTTTAAATGGTGAAAAAAATCTCTAATCTCAATCCAAAGATTGAGGACCTAAAGGAAGGAAGTGACTGATAGATTCAGACAAGTGAGGAACTAGAAAACAGAGTGATAATATCAGAAATGGAAAATATATCTTACCAATCAAGAATTCAGGACATATTTGAGGAAAAGGAAGAACTGATTGAATGGAAGATAGAGTTGTTAGGACAACTGTGGGGAAGTGGAGAAGGAGGGAGGCTGTTTAATGAATATCAATGGGTTTGTTCTTCCAAACCAAATCGTCTTTCTTATTCCAAACAATATACACAAAATCAGAGGAAAAATTACTTGATGATTCAAATGCATTGACTTGTAAAGTTAATTGGCAAAGGAAGAAAGCTAGAGTAAGCCTGAAGAAAATAGTGGTTTTGATCCATTATATGGGATATTATATTATTAACTAGATGTTTGAATATGGTGGAGAATAGATAATTGCTAGAAATAGAAGTACTACCATAACTAGAAAGATAAGATTTGTAATTAGAATATTAGATTTGGTATGAGAAGGGAAACAGGAAAATGCTAAGAAGTTTGAATAAGGGAAGCTTTTGGTTACCCAACTATAACTTATTTTGAAATTATAAACAATAGAGACATTTTGAACACTGATGGGAAATTAAAACTAAAAAAGAAGCAAAAATAGGATACTGATTGAACATATGGATATTAAGTGCAAATGCAATTAAGATATGTTTTGATTAGAAAAGTTATCTAAAACTGTCATTATTGATATTATGAGAAAAATGTAACAAAGATATCCAATTCATATTCAATTGTATATTTATTAATATTAATATTGTTATTAATAACAGTAAGAATTGTATTTGCCTAGTGTGGGAAAACAGGTACTACTGGAAGAATAGAGCAAACATTTGATGGTGTAATATTGGATCTAGATTGAAGAACTTAATATATACCACTGAATTACTAATGGATCCAGACAACATGTTGTCTATTAAGTATGTGATTGTAAAACCAGAAAATTAATTATGTATATGTATATGTATATGTATATGTGTATGTATGTATGTATATGTACAGAAACTGTCATAGAGCCATTAGTAAACAGCCCAACCAATGAATCCTTAAGACCGCCCCCACCCACTCAGATAAGCAAGACACCAGAATATAAACTGACAGTAAACAGACTCCCTGATATGATTGGCTAATGGTTAACTACATTTGGGTAAAGATTGTTAAACCTCAGAGTCATTTATGAGAAGTATTGGATAGCTGCAAGGTTGTGGTTTCTATAACTATTGACCTAACAATTACAAAATAGGTATGTCAGATATCAATTTAATTAGTTACCAAATTTTTACTGAGTTATTCTGGATGCTTTACAAAAAAAATATGGAGTGTTAAGACCTGGAAGAATGAGGAAATGGTTTGCATAATAATTTTGCTGTTAGCTTCTGCTATTTATCTTGGAATGAAATTGCTAATTTTTCCTTCTGAGGAGTTTAAAGCACTTCTTGAAAAAACTGAACTATTTGTTTGTTGTTATATTCTTATTCCAGTAATATTTCCTTCTCCCAGGTTTCCTGACAACAAATAAACATAAAATAAGGAAAGGACAGTAATAGTTGGAAGAAATCAGGTGAGAAAGCCAGACTGCTGAAGTGAGGTCTGGTGGTTCAGACACTGCCTGAAGAGCTATGAAGAACTGGCTGCTCCTGGTCGCTGCTTTTCTTCTCTGGCCATGTTGCTCTTCTCAAAATGGTAAGTTAAGAAAAGTAATCAAGGAATTACTAAGGAAAACAGCCTCTGCTACATTCATTAAAGGTACTTTTAGTAAAAGCAAAGAGTTCAATTTTTCATTTATAGCTTTCTGAAAATTTGTAATGGCAGATTCTTTAAGAATATCATAGACTTATAATTCCAATCCCCTTCTCAAATGCAAGATTTTGGAGCAACTGATTTGTGTATAGCAAGATAATTTGCATCAGTATTGTAAATTTACACCAGTTTTGAGGTGTTAATAACATTAACAAATTTAATAAAAAATTTAATAAAAAACTTGATAACCAAATGTCTAATTCATTTCTAATAATGCTACTTTAAAACTGAAATAAAAGCTTATTCTTTGATTTCATTGAAACATTTGTGTTTGATGGTTTATTTGGTTATAAATGAAATAGATCCTGAAATGTTGAAATGAATAGGTATAAAAATGGAATATATTCCTACCATAATTCAACCAAGAACATGCTACCAGTACTGTAGAATCTATAGGTAAAGGTAAAGGTAAAGGTTCCCCCGCACATTCGTGCTAGTCGTTTCCGACTCTAGGGGCCGGTGCTCATCTCCGTTTCAAAGCCGAAGAGCCAGCGCTTGTCCAAGGACATCTCCGTGGTCATGTGGCCGGCATGACTAGACGCCAAAGGCGCACGGAACGCTGTTACCTTCCCACCGGAGTGGTCCCTATTTTTCTACTTGCATTTTTACATGCTTTTGAACTGCTAGGTTGGCAGAAGCTGGGACAAGTAACAGGCGCTCACTCTGTTACGCGGCGCTCGGGATTCGACCCGCCAAACTGCCGACCTTCCGATCGACAAGCTATACTTACCCACAATTTGTTTTCTCTTGTTCCTTCCAGATGAGGTGACTTTATGATAGCTTCTGTTATGCCTTGGGCTGCCACTAAAGCACATAATACCTACATAAGAACATTGATCATGTAGGAACCATATCTATGGTTTCTGTAACCTTCTGTGCCAAGGAGATGAGTCTTCATAAGTCAGAAGTTTGAAATTCTAGAGATATATTTCAGTTATATGTACATCAGGATAAATAAAAAAGCAATTAGTATATATCTTAATTCACATTGATAATATCCTTTAGAAGAAGAAAAAGTAGAAAATATTCATATCTCAAAACACTGAAGCTTAGACTACATTTACTTACATTCATGCTAATCAAACCTTAGAGCCAATCATTTATTTATCACTGTTTTTGATGGTTGCCTGCCAGTTGCCTTGGCTAGTAAGAGAAGCATTGACCCAGTCAACAGAGACTATGGAAGGTATTCCTTTCCCAATAATTGTAAAATTAACTGATAAACCATTGGTACAATAAGTAATGCTTACCACCCCATTTCAAGCTCTTACTTTCAAATTTGACAGCTGAAGGGTTAGATATAATTATTTTACAATTATTTTATTTCTCTGCTTCTGCCCACCATTGCTGTTTTGAATGAATATTTGCACTCTCTACACAGAATAATCTGTCTCTCTCTCTGTCTCTCTCTCTCTTTCTCTCTGTGTGTTAATATCTCACAATTGTATTCTATTATGCTCTACATCTATAAAGATAAGGAGAAGAAGGGAAGAATAAGATTTGAGAGTTAAAGCATACAGAATAATTCTCGGCTGGCACCATTTAGATTTGATAAAAAGAGAAAATGTAATAGATATTGAAAAATAAATATGAAGGCAGTACTAGTAAGGAATGAACTGTTGGCAGTTTTAATATTTTGAGTCAGATATTGCTGATGTATACAAGAAAGATGACAGGGTGATTACAATTAACAAAGCTTTATTGTTGATAATCTAATACAGGGGTCTTCAAACTCGGCCCTTTTATGACTCATGGACTTCAATTCCCAGAATTTCTCAGCCAGTTGAAGTCCATGAGTCATAAAAGGGCCGAGTTTGAAGACCCCTGATCTAATATGTATACTGTCAGAAAGATTCCCTCAGGACCACCCATGGTAAGCATGGTATGTATTGGACAAAATTCCACAGAATCACTTACAAAGAGGTTGCTTTAGGGGGCAGGTTTGATAGCCTTTCAACCTCTCTCTATCTGCCCATCCCCAGAGCTGCTTAGGTTAGGCATCAGCAAGGGAAGGTTACATATTACAGAAGTCCTTGAGTTAGGACCTAACGGAAATTTCCCATCACAGTTGCAACATGTTATGATCATAAAGTGAATCAGTTATGAGACTGACCAGATTTTATTAACATTTTTGGTGGCCATTAAATGAATTGTCACAGTCAAGTGAAAATACATATTTGTTAAGTGTTCCAGTGGGTTGTTGTTGGTGAAGTTTTGCTGTAAACCAGAAGTAAATGCTGGTTTTTTGGAAAAAGTGACATAAAACAGGGTCATTTGAACATGAGATGCTGCAAATGGCTGTAAATGCAACCCAGTTGCCCAGCACTGAAGTGGGCTTATGTGACTAAGGCAGGGGCTGAGTGTTGGAATTTTGAATCTGGGTCATAAGCACTCCACAAGTAAGTTCCTTGGAATTTCAAATGATCACTAAATTGAGGATTTACTCCTATAGTTAGGAGTAAGTGCCCAGCAGGCATTGGTTTTCTAGTTAAGACAAAATTGGGAAATAATTATCTAACTTGGATTAGAGCAGGAAATGTGTTATCTCACAGTTCATGAGAAGTTCATGAGAGTAAATACTCGTAGAAAAAGTGAGCTTGTCCAAGCAAATAAGGCAATTTTATGTAAATATAATTTCAGCATGTGAAGAACCAGAGGACATTGACTTTGGGGAAATTGTAAGTACTGAGAAAGCCAAGTATCTGGAAAATGACAGAGTGCAATACAGGTGCAACCCTGCCTATGTCTTGGAAGGACCTGAATGGATTCAGTGTAAGGGACAAAAATGGACACCTCATCCACCAAAATGCTTGGGTAAGCCATTATGCTTTTTTTGACTAGTGCAGACCTGAGAGAAAATACAGAATTCATCCAGTAGGATAAGAATTGCAGCTGCCAAATTCTTTGAGAATTAGCTTGAATTTGCATCCAGGTTTTCCATTTATGCTGAACCCATAACTGTACTGGTATCGTAGTCTTCCATTTGAAAGCTAAAAAAATTAAAATGACCTACATTGTTGAATGAGTAAGCAAATCAGTGGATATAATTAAATTACATTCAATTGGAAGCTTATTGTCAAAATCCTTTTATATTTCATTTTTAACTATCCCCCTTGAGCTAAAACCAAATCTCATCTTCCCCTGGATTCTGCCATTCCCAAGGGGGGAGATGGAACAGGCATGGGTCTTTATGGCTTTCACTTCCTCCATTAAATGTAACCTTTGTTTATTCCACCTGTCTGCTATTCATCACAATATAACCAATTGCTTTCTTAGTAGGCATTCCCTCTCAACCTATGGACAACTAGAAAAGGGGGTGGGGGGAGAAATACAAGGTTTGTTTCTCCGGATGAAGTGTGAGGAGCGGTGGAAATGATCCTGCTGCAAATGGACTGTTATCTCTCCTTTCCTACAACGGACTTACCACCTGGAGACTGGCTGATCTGGAACTGACCGAAAGAACTGTGGGGTGGGGTTTGCTTGCAGACACTTTAAAAATATCGATCTGTGAGGGAATTCCTCAGATCCTGTCTATTATGCCTGCTATCTCCTATTAGTAAAAGTTCCTGCTTGGAAAAACTTGTCTCCGAGAGTCCTACTTTCTTAAGATGTGGGCTGAAGTGGGTTCTGACAGACAGGATCTGTATTAATAGTCAACCTGGAAGGAAGAACCTTACCAGGGGACTTTGCAAAAATACAATGTCAAAAGATGAGGCAGGGAAGGAGGAAAGCTCTATGGAAAGAAAGCCTTCCCCCTGATCAAGATCCCACCAGCTATGGGGATCTGAAGCATTATATTCCTCTGGGGAACAGGTGATGGAGATGCGCGATTACAAACCACAGTGGTCAATGGGCATTGGAAGGAAAAGCGAGTGGAAAAAGGTATCAAGAAAAGTGACCCTGAGACGAGGCAGCCACCAACCCAAATGGAAGAAAGAGATGGACAAATCCCTGCACACCAGTGAAGAGGATGGGAGTTATGCACCACACTCAGACTGGATCCTAGAGAAAGCTATTGACCTGATGAAAAAAAGCCCCTTGGCTCTCTAAGGGAAGAGAAACCAGAGTCCCATAACTGCACCAGCACCTGGACCTGTAGCTGGAGAGACAGTGAGGGGGATCCAAAATTTGTAGCACTGGGGACATCCGCTGAACCCGTAGCTATCACCTCGGCAGCCCCCAACCCCTGCTGACCTGCAGATGGGGATCAGGATGGAAGGCAATACCACCAGTGGTGAAGGCACCAATCCATTCAAAGACTCCCGCCTGTGGAAGCAAAATTCAGGGGGGAGCCTCCACGCTTGGGGTTTTTAATAACTCAAGTCCTCAGTTACATGGAAGAATATGGAAGGGACATCCCCAGTGACAAAGCCCGCATACATATTGTGCAATCTGCCCTGGACAGACCGGCCGCAGACTGGGTGGTAAACCTGCATGACTCTGACGCCCCAGAGCTCAGCGATTTCAATTGTTTTATGTCCTCTTTGAGAAGGCAATTCAAGGACCCCCTGGCTGATCACAAGCCCATGAGAGAATCAAAATGGTGAGGCAGGGCAGACACCTGATGGCTGAATATACACAAGAATTCCGGGCTATTGCCAACAAGCTGAACTTGCCAGAAGACATACTCCTTAGCCATTTCAAAGATGGGCTAAACTATGACCTGTGTGATGCTTGCCTGCCTTGAGGGGACTCACACCACCTCAATGACTGGTATGTCCTGGCAGAAGAGGTGGAGATAGACCTACTGAAGAGGCACCACCAAGGAAAACCATGGGCCAGCCCACCTCCCGAGCAGACGCATGAGCCAGCTAAACCACCGGTTACAGCTAAGAAGTCAACGGGCTGTTTAAAATGCAGGAGAGAGGACCACCGCACTACAGAATGCCGCTCAAAAGCCCCTGAGTGCAAAATCAGACCCATCACCACCCGGGAAATCAGGAAGTCCCCAGCAAAATGAAAAGAGCCCATCATGAGGGGGATAGAGGATGTAGAGTCTCCAACCCCTGCCACAGAATGGGAGGGAACTCTGGCCTACAACACAGGGGTGGTGGACACCTCAGAGGACAGCGTGGAGGGTGAAACCCTGGTAAGTGGATCCATTCCACCCATCCTCAAGACAGTGACTATATTAGCTCCCTCCATGCCCGAAGCTGTCAAAGTGAAAGCCTTAATAGACTCTGGTTGCACCTGCTGCCTCATTAGTCCGGAGCTAGTGGGGAACTTGGGCATTCCAGTGAGGAAACTAAAGTAACCATCTCATTTGGCCAGTTTGATGGGTCCATTGCAGGGGGGGGGGTTGCCAGCTATCCTAGCCATCTTACCAGTTCACCTGTCCCTGGGGACCCATGAGGAAGATATGACATTTGTAGTGATCCCAGGCATGGAATGCCCAATGATTCTAGGGCTGGAATGGTTAAAGAAATGGAACGCTTGGGTAAATTGGAGAACAGCAGAACTCAATTTCTTGGAGGGAGAGTGTGTGAAGTTAAAACCCCAAAGCTCCCCCCCAAACCCCAGGAGCCAAGACAGCATCACTGGAAGAAGAGAGGGAGTTACCAGAAATACCAGAAGAATACCGGGACCTTGCTGAAGTTTTCAGTGAGGAATGGGTGGATGAGTTCCCTCCTCACCAACCCACAGACTGTGCTATAGAAATCAAACCTGGGGCAAAACTCTCAAAACCCAGGCTGTACTCCATGAGCCCCGAAGAGATGGAGGAGATGGAAATATTCATAAATAAAAACTTAGAAAGGGGATTTATTGAACTTGCCAAACCCAAAGTGGCTGCTCTGGTCCTATTTAGGGAGAAGAAGGATGGCACTTTGTGTTTGTCCATGGATTACCATGTTTTAAATGCAATTAGTGAAAGTAATCTGTATCCCCTATCTCTCATGAAGGATATGCTATTCCACCTATCGAAAGGAAGGATTTTTACCAAACTAGACCTAAGAGAAGCATACTACCAAGTTAGGATCAAAGAATGGGACCAATGGAATACCGTGTTCAATTGTCCAATGCTACCAGTTCAAAGTTCTACCATTTGAACTGCAAGGGGCCCTGACCATTTTTATGCAATTAATCAATGAAGTCCTAAGAGAGCACCTATTTAAGGTGGTCCTGGTTTACTTAAATGACATCCTTATCTTCACTGAGGCAAAAGAGGAACAAATAAATCTAGTCAGAGCAGTTCTAAAAAAATTGCAGCTGCCCGCCTATATGCCAAATTATCAAAATGCTAATTCCACCTGGAAAGAATAGACATCCTGGGGTATTGCATATCCCTGCAGGACATTGTAATGGACCCCGAGAAAGTCAGGGCAGTATTAGAATGGGCACCACCCTGCACAAGGAAGCAACTGCAAAGTTTCCTAGGTTTTGCACACTTCTATCCCCAATTCATCCCTTCATTCCCCCAAATAGCCCTACCCCTCACAAACTTGTTAAAAACGAGGAGGGGAGTGAAACTGAGCCAGCCCCTGAAGTGGACAAAGGAATGTCAAGCAGCATTCGAGAAGCTAAAGAGACATTTTTCTGCCAAACCCATACTGAGACACCTGGACCCTGGTAAACCTTTCGTAATACAGGCAGACACAAGCGATGTGGCGGTGGAAGCTGTATTATTACAGAAAAATGACAAGGGGGCACTGCAACTGTGTGTATATATGTCCAGGAAACTCATGGAGAGAAAACAACATTGGGCTGTGTGGGAAAAGGAGGCTTACGCCGTGAGCTAGTCATTACTTACAGGTGAAACTCGAAAAATTAGAATATCGTGCAAAAGTTCATTTATTTCAGTAATGCAACTTAAAAGGGGAAACTAATATATGAGATAGACTCATTACATGCAAAGCAAGATAGTTCAAGCCATGATTTGTCATAATTGTGATGATTATGTACAGCTCATGAAAACCCCAAATCCACAATCTCAGAAAATTAGAATATTACATGCAATCAATAAAACAAGGACTGGGACTTCCGGTGGCTCCGCGGCGACGGAGGGAGCCTTCCCGGGCTGCCCGCGGCTCAGCTGTTGTTTTTTTTCGCCCGAAACAGCGCCGATCAGCTGTTCGGGCGAATCCGAAGCCCCCCTCCTCGGGAGAAGAGGAGGGGGCGAGCTCCCAGGTAGGGGTAGAGTTCTCCAGGGCCGCCTGAGCTTATGGCTTGGGCGGCTGAAGGATTGAACTCCCCCGTAGCCTGGGCTGCTCCCAGCTGGCCGTCGCCTCTGCTCCTGATTCTTGGAGCAGAGCCAGCCGTCTGCGACCACCCCTGCCTGAAGGAATGACTATGATTTAAAGGAGCAGGCAGAGCGATACAAGAGGAAATGGTAAAGAGGATTACTATGTTTTACTCTCCAGCTTGATGGACTTTTTTGGATTACAAATCTGAAGTGAAAGTGCGTCATATTTGGTAAAAGATGGCGGCTAAACCACCCCCTAAAACTCTTCGGAGTGCTGGAACTTCTCCCGTGCAACAATCATTATTGCAGGCGCTGCATCCTCCTGATGTATTGACATCAAAGGACTTACAAGATGCTCTTGAAAAACATACCCAGGTAATTTTGGAATCAATTAATATTAGATTTGCACAGATGGAGGAGAAATTGGAGAAATTGGAGGAGAGAATGGAGGAGAGGATGGAACAGAAGCTCAAAGCGATGAGGGTAGACATCTTGACTTCAGTGTGTAAAGTGGCTCGGTGTGTGGAAGAATTGGAGGAAAAGCTAGAAGACTTGACTCAAAAGAATGCTATATTAGAAGCAAAAGTATTGGAGAATGAAAATAAAATGGAAAAGGAACTGTGTCTTGCTGAATATTTCCAGATGCAGTTTGCCATTAGAATTAGAGGCTTAAAGGAGAATACTAAGGAAGATCTAAAGCAGCTGGTTTCTGAGGCTTTTGAAATAGTGTTGAAACAGCCAGCATCTGAAATAAAAGGAGGCATGGACAAAGTGTTTCGTGTGAATTCATGGATTGCCAGACAGAGGAAGTTGCCTAGAGATGTGGTGGTATATTTTGCAAAAAGGGAAACTAGAGATGAAGTTATACAAGCTGCTTATGATACTAAAGTTATGATTGCTAATCAAGAAGTTTTGGTCTTAAAAGAAATTCCTCCAAAGATTCTAAGGAGAAGGAAGGATTTTACATTTCTTGTGCAAGAGCTCAAGCAACGAGATATAAGGTTCAGATGGGAGATCCCAGTGGGGTTGATGGTGACGCACGAAGGTAAAAAGTACCGTTTGGTTACTGTGATGCAAGCGCGTGATTTCTACAATAATGTTTTAAATGCAACGCCATTAACACTTTTGGAAGCTGGAAAGGGATCTGGAGAAGGAGTGCATCAAGAGGCCGAAGATGGTCAGATAGAAGACAACGGTGTTGGAGGAGATCAAGATACAACCTCGTTGGATGAATCTATAAAACAGAGGGTGACGCGTGCTGCTGCAAAACGATCTAAGAAGAGAAAGTAGCAGGAATCGCAGAAGTCTTTGGAACTTTTACGATATAGTCATGTAGTCAAGTAGGGGAGGGGGGAAAAGATTTGGGTGTAGACGCAATATATTTCTATATTTGGTGGTTTTGTGGAAAGGGTGAGCTTTTTTGGATTAAAGTTCAAGTTTTGTTTGCAATTTTTTTTTTCTTTTTTGTTGTGTTTGGAATAATTATAGATGTGGTACGGGAAGAGGAACGGTCGATTACAGAAGAGTTGACTTTAAAGTTTTTTGATTTGGGATCCTTGGTTAATTTGGAAAATTATTTGTAAGAATGTTATATCATGGAATGGATAAAATGGATGGAGTTTATTTAGGATAAGTATAGGGTTGAGAAGGGTTTTTTTTTTCTTTTTCCTTTTTTTTGTTTTTAATATATGTTTAATACTATTAAGGTTTGTTCCATTCTATATAAGCTAGAGAGTGTCCTTTTCTTATTCTAGTTTTTTTTATATATATATTTAATATTGTTAAGGTTTGTTTTATCCTATATAAGCTAGAGAGTGATGGATTTTAGAATTTATAGTTGTTAGTATATGGTTGCTTAGGTTTGCTTTTTTTTATATATATATACCTTGTATTCAGCTCTGGGAAGTAGGGGGGGGGAGGGGGGGAGGTAGGGGGGGGAGGAGGGAGGGGGGAGGAGGGGAGGTAGGGGGGGAGGAGGGAGGGGGAAGGGGGGTTTTTCAAGGGAAAATTGTATTTTAAAACTTTTCAATAAAAAAAAAAAAAAAAAAGATAAAAAATAAATAAAACAAGGAGTGTACATAGAACAATATCGGACCTCTGATAAGTATAAGCATGCATATGTACTCAGTACTTGGTTAGGGCCCCTTTTGCAGCAATTACTGCCTCAATGTGGTGTGGCATGGAAGCTATCAGCCTGTGGCACTGCTGAGGTGTTATGGAAGACCAGGATGCTTCAATAGCGGCCTTCAGCTCTTCTGCATTGTTCGGTCTCATGTCTCTCATCTTTCTCTTGCCAATGCCCCATAGATTTTCTATGGGGTTCAGGTCAGGCAAGTTTGCTGGTCAATCAAGCACAGTAATGCCATGTTCTTTGAACCAGGTTTTGGTGCTTTTGGCAGTGTGGGCAGGTGCCAGGTCCTGCTGGAAAATGAAGTCAGCATCCCCTTAAAGCTCGTCTGCAGAAGGAAGCATGAAGTGCTCCAAAATTTCCTGGTAGATGGCTGTGTTGACCCTGGACTTAATGAAGCACAGTGGACCAACACCAGCAGATGACATGGCTCCCCAAATCAACACAGAGTGTGGAAACTTCACACTGGACTTCAAGCATCTTGCAGTGTGTGCCTCTCCATTCTTCCTCCAGACTCTGGGTCCTTGGTTTCCAAATGAGATGCAAAAGTTGCTCTCATCAGAAAAGAGGAGTTTGGAACACTGAGCAACAGACCAGTCTGTTTTTCTTTAGCCCAGGTAAGACGCTTCTGACGTTTGTTGTTCAGGAGCGGCTTGAGAAGAGGAATACGACATTTGAAGCCCATGTCCAGGATCCATCTTTGTGTGGTGGCTCTTGATGCACTGACTCAAGCCTCAGCACTTTTGAATGGCCTTTTCCTGACAATCCTCTCCAGGCTGCGGTCATCCCTGCTGCTTGTGCACCTTTTTCTTCCACACTTTCCCCTTCCACATAACTTTCTATTAATGTGCTTTGATACAGCACTTTTGGAACATCCAACTTCTTTTGCAATTACCTTTTGAGGCTTTCCCTCCTTATGGAGGGTGTCAATGATGGTTTTCTGCACAACTGTCAGGTCAGCAGTCTTCCCCATGATTGTGATTCCTACTGAACCAGACTGAGAGACCATTTAAAGGCTCAGGAACCCTTTGCAGGTGTTATGGCTTAATTAGCTGATTAGAGTGGGACACTTTGAGCCTAGAATATTGCACCTTTTCACAATATTCTAATTTTCTGAGATTGTGGATTTGGGGTTTTCATGAACTGTAAGCCATAATCATCACAATTATGACAAATCATGGCTTGAACTATCTTGCTTTGCATGTAATGAGTCTATCTCATATATTAGTTTCCCCTTTTAAGTTGCATTACTGAAATAAATGAACTTTTGCACGATATTCTGATTTTTCGAGTTTCACCTGTATGTGGTGTCATTTCCTTGAAGAAAATAAAATCCCCTTCCAGGTCTGGACAGAGCACAAAAATTTGGAAACGCTAAAAACCCAGGAAACTCACTCCTAAACAAGCCTGCTGGTCTCAGCACTTTCACTGATTCCGTTTCACACTTAAACACTTGCTGGGTTGAAAAAATTTCCTGGCAGATGCACTGTCTTCCATGCCCCGATATAACAGCACACAAGCCACTGAGTCTAAAACACTTATGCCTGAACAACAACTGGCAGTGCCAGTAACCACCAGGGCCCAAGCTAAACTAAAGCCATAGCTGGATAGCCAAAGTGGAATCAAATTCTGAAAGTCTTTGGAAACAGATGAATGGTTCCAGAAAAATAGACATGTGTGCACAATCAAAGACAGACTACCCAGGGTGGGGCAGAAGTTATATATACCAGCCACCCAGAGGATCAATTTCATGCAGTTGTGCCATGATACAAAATCAGCAGGGCATTTTGGATTTGTAAAAACTTTACATTTAATTAAAAGGCAATTTTGGTGGCCATCCATGTAAAAGGACATAGAAAGCTACATGTCCAGCTGCCAAATGTGCGCAATGGCTAAGAGGCTGCAAGGGAAGTCACCTGGACTGTTACAACAAGTGACGAACTCCTCAGCTCCCTGGAAAGAAATAGCCATGGATTTTATAGTGGGATTAGCAGAAAGCAACATGAACACTGTAATCTGGGGGGTTACAGATTTGTTTTCCAAACAGGTGCACTTTATCCCTTGCCAAAAAATTCCCACTGCAAAAACCTTAGAGAAACTATTCATGCAACACATTTACAGACTTCATGGAGCATCCCAACGCATCATATCTGATAGGGGAGTGCAATTTACATCAAAGTTTTGGAAGGAATTTTTATCCCTCTTAGGAACCACTCAGGGACTGTCATTTAGTCATCATCCTCAAGTGAATGGCCAATTGGAACGTGGGAATGCAGTACTTGAGCAATACGTAAGATGCTTTATTAATTTCCAGCAAACAAATTGGACAGACCTACTCCCCTTTACAGAAGTTGCTTACAATAACACAGTCCACTCCAGCACAGGATACACTCCTTTTCAAATAGCCACTGGTCAAAGTTTCAACCCTATGCCATAACTAATCCCAAATGAACCGGAAATCCCATTGCTGAATGAATGGATTGCACAATTACAAAACACCTGGCCAATCATTAGGAAAGGTTTAGACAAAGCTAGGCAAGCATACAAAATAGAGGCAGACAAAAAGTGAGTTGAACCCACACCATTCAGGGTAGGAGAAATGGTATAATTGTCTACAAAATACCTAAAATCCCTACAGCCCTGTAAAAAACTCTGACCAAAATATATAGGACCTTTTCCAATTAAAAGAATCATAAACCCAGTAACAGTAGAATTAGAACTACCCAAAAATCTTAGGCAAATACACCCAATCTTTCACTGCAGTCTTTTGAAAAGAGAACAACAGTCACCCTTATGGCCAACACCCCCCCACCTCCTATCATGGTTGAAGAAGATCAACACTTAGAGGTAAAAGATTCTAGAAAGTACCACAGTACTTTCAATACCTAGTAGCTAGTAGCTTGGAAACACTTTCCCTCCTCAGAAAATGAGTGGGTCCATAAACGTCACATCAGAGCACCTAAGTTGTTAAAGAGGTTTCATACAGAATATCCCATAAAACCAGGCTAGCACCTATATTTTTGTTTCCTCTATAGGTGGATCTGTCCTATTTTTAAAGGGAGCAGGATGTCAGAATCCATTTATATTTCATTTCTAACTATCCCCTTTGAGCAAAAACCAAATCCCATCTTTCCCTGGATTCTGCCATTCCCAAGGAGGCGAGTGAACAGGCATGGGGCTTTATGGCTTTCACTTCCTCCATTAAATGTAACCTCTGTTTATTCCACCTGCCTGCTATCCATCACAATATAACCAATTGCTTTCTTAGTTAATTTATGGGCAACTAGAAAAGGGGGTGGGGAAGAGAGGAATGCAACCCTCAGGGATCTGGTTTGTTTCTCCAAATGAAGTGTGAGGAGGGTGGAAAAGATCCTGCTGCCATTGGACTGTTATCTCTCCTCTCCCATGATGGGCTTACCACCTGGAGCTTGGCTGATCTGGAACTGACTGAATGAACTGTGGGGTGAGGTTTGCTTGGCGACACTTTAAAAATATCAATCTGTGAGGAAATTCCTCAGATCCTGTCTATTCTGCCTGCTATCTCCTATTTCTTAGTAAAAGTTTCTGCTTGGAAAATCTGTCTGCAAGAGTCCTACTTTCTTAAGATGTAGGCTAAGGTGGGTTCTGACACTGAAGGCAGTGATTGCTGTGATTGCAACCATGAAATTAAAAGATGCTTAGACTTAGAAAGGAGAGGCTTCACCTTGCTGACAAACGTCCTTATAGTCAAAACTTTGGTTTTCTGTAAAGTAATCATAGCCTGTGGAAGATGAGGCATAAGGAAGGCCAAGCACCAAAAAATTGATGTTTTCAAATTGTGGTGTTGGAGAAGACTCTTGAGAGTCCTTTGAACTGCCAGAAGATTAAATCAGTAAATGCAAAAGGAAATCAACCCTGACCGTTCTTTGGAAGGATAGATAATAAAGCTGAAGCTCAAATGCTTTAGCCATGAAATGAGAAGAGAGGACTCATTGGAAAAGACCCTGATGTTGGGAAAGATTGAGGGGAAAAGGAGAAGGGGATAGCAGAGGATGAGATGGAGAGATAATGTAATTGATGCCATTAACATGAATTTGGGAAATCTCCAAGAGACAATGGAGAACAGGGGAGCCTGGTTTGCCATGGGGTTGCAAAGAATCAGACATCACTTAGAAACTGAACAACATCACCACTCAACAGGACAATATTTACTGGATAGGTAAAGGAATGCTTTAAAAGTTTTGTCTATCAAACCTATAATGCTGGAAGTGTTAAATGGATGGAAGGATATTTTCTGATAGGATACTGGATTGCCCCTGCTATTAACAATAATAAGCTCATTAATATGAGCAGAAAAGAGAAAACAAGAAAATCAAGTAAGCCAGGGGGCAATTTTCTGTGCTTATAAATGTTTAGATGTTTTGCATCATATTTCAGCAGAATATGGAACATTTCAGCTGTCTCAAATTTTGTTCCACTATTACTCAGTTAACTCAAAATATCTTTGCAGAAGTCTCTGAAATGGGCTGTTAACTCAACTTGAAACAATCACAAGTACATCTGGTTGTGCATGCTCCTACAAGGCAGTCCTCTATGATAAGTGTAAAATCTATAGCAGAATCATAACTTGAATATCACTAATACTGTATTCTAATTTGGCTTAATTTATTTTGGCCTGGAACTATCCATTGTGATCTGCAAATCAGGTTGATTTTCTTGTGGGTGGAATAGAAGGAAACCAATTGACAATTGTGTCTATTGATAAATCTACCTTATTTTCTGGTTTTTTTTAGCACCCTGCAGTATTACAAGACAACAGCTAACAACAAAAAACTTGCTTGTGTTTGGAAGTCAAAGAAAAGCTCGGCTTATTCAAAGTAATCATAGCCTGCAATTTCAGTGCAATGAAGGATATGTCCTTGAGGCTCCATCAGTCAGAAAGTGTGTTGATGGTTACATGGAGTTTCCTTTATGTATCTCTGGTAAGCATGCTGTCAATATGATGGATTCTTTAGGGATTGCAGCTAATTAAAACAATTAATATAACATAATGAATATTAACATTTGCTTCTAAAGTTATATTCTTTTAAAAGTGATTTAATCTTCACTGAAATCACTCATATTTTGGATAAGAATTTTAGTAGTTGTAATCTAAAACAAAAAAAATCTGAAGCAAATCAGATTGGAGAAGGATGTTCTGGCATTTTTCCAAACATACAAATTGTCTCTAAGGTTCAATCCAAAATCTTGAGCTTCAGTGAAGAATTTTACTTCCTTGTAGTTGAAGATATGCATACTATTGGTAGGCATAGGAATTTGTATCACAAATTGCAATGGTTGTATAAAAATATGTTGATGTCATATCATTAAAGGAGAATTTAACTTGAAGGATATTTGTTGGTTAAATCATCCTATAAATAAAAAGTATACTGTGCTATGCTCACATAACTGATGGATGATTTTTATGCTGATCAAGTTGAAGAGATTAAAATTAAAATATTGGGTGCCTGGTGAATTATCAGGTAGAATTGTTAGCATATTGTTTAAAACAAATGAGACAGCAACATATAAAGTTTAAAATGTTTACATCTGGTGGCCTGAAAATTACAAATACTGAATGTATTAATTATTTTTCCCAATGGAATGAGCAATTATACAAAATTGATATTACTATGCATTTATTTAATCATATTGATCTATGTGTAATAATTAATTGAATTGAATATTATCCTTTATGGTCTTTATTAAAAAGTAATCATTTGGCAGCTTTGCAAGGTGGTGTCACAGCCGTCCACGCTGAAAGAACGACGACAACGTGGTACGGGTGACTACGAGGTTTTCTTTACTTCAGAAAAGCCTAGCAGATACAAAGTCAGCATTGGGAGCTAGCCGTCCCAACGCGTCTTTTATACATTGGGGGTGATTAGCCCCACCCCTCCCCATGCAAACCAGCATCCGGCTGAGTCTGCTCAAAACCCGCCCCCTTCCCAGCTCTCCGCATGTCACCCCGCCCTTTGTGCCTGAGCTCCCACACAGACTCCAGGTGAATGTATGCCCTTAACCCCCCTTTCGCGCTCCCCCATCCCTCCTCCGTGCTCCCCTCCACCGTCCAGTGTGTCAGTGTTACAGCCCCTCTAACAGCTCCCCACAACGCCCCGCTGTCCGAACTTTGTTCTGAGCTGCCCGACGCCCCCTCTGAGCCGCCCGACGGCCCCGCCGAGGAACAGGCAGCTGGGTAATCCCAGGATGAGCTGCGGCTGCGGGTCTGACTGCCTGTGGGTCCCTTCAGCAGCTCCGTCGACGCAGACACGCCAGAAAGCCCCGGAACAGCTGCCCGTGGTTGCTAGCGGCCGTTTGACTGCTGGATGTGCTGTTCTCGGGTGGCTCCAGCAGGAAGGTTCGGGCGGGTGGTTTGCACGGCGTTTCCCCTGCTCCCCTCATGATGTCGAGCCCATGGGGCTTGACAGGCGGCCCCTCCTACCAGGGCACCACCTGGAAGGCAAGAGGAAGATGTTACACAGGTACCAATATGGACGACGGGTTCCATCCGACCCCCCCCAGGTTTGTCTGGGTGCCTACGGTGGAACGCCCTACGCAGCCGTGGTGCTTGGACGTCCCGCTCTGCCACCCATGATGCCTCAGACGCCAGATATCCCCTCCACAATAGCAGGTACTGTACCCTTCCCCTCTGCACCCTGGAGTCAAGGATGTCCTGCACTTCGTAGTGCCCGTTACGAACAGGTCCGGGGCCCCCCTTCCCCAACCCCACAGGAACGGATGCCGGTTTCAACAGACTGCCGTGAAACACCGGGTGTACCTTGCCAAGGAATTTGGGTAACCTGAGTCGTACCGTTACCAGGTTGATGACCTGGGTGACCTGGAACGGCCCTATGAATTTGGGGCCCAGTTTCTTACTTGGTATCTGTAGACATAAATATTTGGTGGACAGATACACCCAGTCCCCGACCCCAGGGGTGTGAAAGGGTTGGCGCTTCTTGTCTGCCTGTTCTTTCATAACACTGGCCGTTTTTTGTAGCGCCTCTCTGGTCGCTTTCCACACCCCTTCCAATTGCGATATCCACTCCCTGGGTTGGCAGGGAGATGCCGACCCTTGGCCGTACTCCGGGATGGGGGAGAAGTCATACCCTGACACCACTGTGAAGGGAGGGTAGCCGGTGCTGCTGTGCACTGCATTATTGTGGGCTACCTCCGCAAATGCCAGCAGGTCCGCCCAGTCCGTTTGTTGATAGGAGACATAGCTGCGCAGATACCGCTCCACTGCGGCATTGGCTCGCTCAGCTGCTCCGTTTGTGCAGGGATGATACCCGGAACTCAGCCCCTGGGATGATCCAATGAATTGGATGAACTCCCGCCAAAACCTAGCCGTAAATTGCACCCCCCGGTCCGAGATGATACACCTGGGCACGCCATGTAGGTGGTAGATGTGCGTTATGAACATCCACGCCAGTCGTCGGGCTGTTGGCAATCCTTTGCATGGTACAAAGTGGGCCTGCTTGGAGAATAGGTCTACCATTGTCCATATCACGGTATACCCTCGGCTCTCCAGCAGCTCCACAATAAAATCCATGGCTATGTCCTGCCATGGCCGACAGGGGTCTGCCACTGCTTGTGAAAGACCCATTGGTTTACCAGGCCAGGGCTTAGCGGTAGCACACGTATGACAGTGGTGCACATAGTCCTCAATGTGACATCTCATACCCGGCCACCAGAACTGTCGCCGGGCGAGGTGCAGAGTCTTAACGAACCCGAAGTGGCCAGCTTGTTTGGCATCATGGAACCTAAACAGGACATCTGCTCGAAGAGCTTGCGGCACGTACATCCTGTCCCGGTACCAGGCCAGACCCTCCCGAAGGGTCAGGAGGTGCGGGTGTTGTTGCAACCAGATATCCCCTTGTAGAGCATCCTTTAAGTGTTGCAACAGGTCATTGACGGCCCTGGATTTCACTGCTTGTATCACCTCCGATTCACATGGGGGAAGAATAGCCTGCACCACCTCCTCCCGCCGGCTATCATATTGAGGGAGGCGCGAGAGCGCATCTGCTAGAAAGTTCTTCCCCCCTGGGACATATTTCAGGGTGAACTTGAAACGCCTGAAGTACAGCGCCCACTGAACGTGCTTTGGAGCCAGCTTCCTGGGTGACTGCAAAGCCTCCAGGTTTTTGTGGTCCGTCCATACCTCAAAGGGCTTCTCCGCCCCTTCCAAGTGATGTCGCCACGTTTCCAATGCCCACCAAACGGTGAAGGCCTCCTTTTCCCAGATGGCCCAGGCCCGTTCGGTGGCTGACAGCTTCTTGGAAGCATAGGCACATGGTTGTAGTACCCCATCACTATTTCGCTGCAAGAGAACGGCCCCCACCACCACGTCGCTGGCGTCTGCTTGAACAATGAATGGTACGGTAGGGTCGGGGTGCAACAAAACAGGCTCTTTGGCAAACAACTCCTTTAGCGTCTCAAAAGCCCTTGACACTTGGCGGTCCATGCCACCCGTAAGCCTGGACGCGGCTTCACTGTCAGCTGTTTGGTCTGCAGCAGGTCCGTTAAGGGCAGTGCGATCGCGGCGAAGGACGGTATGAAGTTGGCAAATCCCAAGAAGCTCTGCAGCTGCCGTCGGGTTCCTGGGGCTTGCCACTGTTGTACCGCCTCCACTTTCTTGGGGTCCATCGCGATTCCGGCCGCGGAGATCCGGTAGCCCAGATAGTCCAAACGGGAGGTATGGAACTCGCATTTCGTGAGTTTTACGTAGAGTCGAGCTTCTAGGAGTTTCTGTAATACCTGCCGCACTAAATTGACGTGCTCGTCCATGGATTCCGTGTAAATTAGTATGTCTTCGAGATACACGAGGACCCCCCTGTACAGATGCTCATGCAGTACCTGATTTATCAACTGCTTGAAGACCGCGGGAGCCCCTTGGAGCCCGAACGGCATCACACGAAACTGAAAACTGCCGAGTGGGCAGTTAAACGCAGTTTTCCATTCGTCGCCTTCTTTGATGCGCACTCGATAGTACGCCTCCCGCAGGTCCAAGCGAGTGAACACCCTCCCACTGGCCAGATGGGATAACATGTCCGTCATCAGAGGCAGTGGGTACAGGTGCTCAACGCGCGTGATGGGCGCTCCCCCCAAGAGGGAGCCATCCACCTGTTGGAAGCGCATAGGGGTTTCCAGTCGCACCACCCCAACACCCACCTTGGCCACCACCTCTTGACCGACAAGACACCGTGTGCTACCCGAGTCAATTAAGGCCCTGAATCCCAGTGCCTCACCCGTGTTGGGGTTTGTCAGTGGGGCCTCTGCCAACTCCCCCATGTCCAGAGGCGCTGTAGCCCCAGCTGGCTCCTCTCCCTCCACAGTAAGCACAGCCCCCTGGGTTCCCTCGGCCATGTCAGAAGTAAAGAAAACCTCGTCGTCACCCGTACCACGTTGTCGTCATTCTTTCAGCGTGGACGGCTGTGACAGTAAGTCAGCGTTGGAAGCTAGCCGTCCCAACACTTCTTTTATACATTGGGGGTGATTAGCCCCACCCCTCCCCATGCAAACCAGCATCCGGCTGAGTTTGCTCAAAACCCGCCCCCTTCCCAGCTCTCCGCACATCACCCCGCCCTTTGTGCCTGAGCTCCCACACAGACTCCAGGTGAGTGTATGCCCTTAACCCCCCTTTCGCACTCCCCCACCCCTCCTCCGTGCTCCCCTCCACCATCCAGCATGTCAGTGTTACAGCCCCCCTATCAGCTCCCCACAACGCCCCGCTGTCCGGACTTTGTTCTGGGCCGCCCGATGCCCCCTCTGAGCCGCCCGACGCCCCCACCGAGGAACAGGCAGCTGGGTAATCCCAGGACGAGCTGCGGCTGCCGGTCTGACTGCCTGTGGGTCCCTTCAGCAGCTCCGTCGACGCAGACACACCAGAAAGCCCCGGAACAGCTGCCCGTGGTTGCTGGCGGCCATTTGACTGCTGGATGTGTTGTTCCTGGGTGGCTCCAGCAGGAAGGTTCGGGCGGGCGGTTTGCGCGGCGTTTCCCCTGCTCCCCTCATGATGTCGAGCCCACGGGGCTTGACAGGTGGATCATAGAGGATGTACGATCAAATGAGCTAATTCTACTTTTCTGCATGGTTACATTAGCAGAATCTTGCAATCCTAAAGTACATTCCTTCCCTTCTATGCTTTACAGCCTTTGACATTGGGAGGGTCTCTTTGAACAGTGTCAATTTAATCCATTTAATGATATTTTATTGTCAACTAAATTGAGTTTGAAATTGTATCTGAAGTTTTAAAATAACTTTAAAGTTGAAATTGGTGATATTTCTGATTGATGGGTTGAAGATGGAATATTTGTTAATAGAATTTATGTAAGACTTTAAAACTTGTTAAGGATGTCCCTTGGACTTGAGCTTGAAGTGAATTTATGAAAGGATTTTATTCTGAGTTTAATGGAACTTCTGAAATACTATTTCAGGAAGATTTCTGATTGTAGCTGATATAGATTTTTGTTGTTGCTGATGTATGAAATCTGAGGGCACATTAACTGATTTGATTTGATCATGGCCAATTTTGTTTTTCTTTTAGAAGAATATTATAGCAAATGCAAGAGTTTGTATGGTTTTTTTAAAGATGTCAATGCTATTTTGGAAAACTATTACTATTTTAAATATCAAAGAGTGTATTCAAGAAATATATAACTTATCAATTTTTGATATTTTCATTCTGCAAAGAATAAACGACATTGCATAATTTCTGTCATACATGTTATTATAAGGACAGAATATCTTTATAGGTAATTTGAAGTTATTAAAATATGTAGAATAAATTTAGATGATTTAGATCAGGCATGTCAAACTGCCGGCCCACAGGCCAGACATGTCATCTTGAAACCGCGCCCACCGCATTGCCAGCAATGGGGAAAAAGTTATGATACATCACGTGATGTAGCGAGTTTGACATGCCTGATTTAGATCAATTTAACATATTAATTCTTAGAGAAGAAATTGCTAGTTTGTTTACTTTTTCATTTACTCCATGCTTTCATACTTAATAGAAAGAGGGGGAAACTGCAGTGGTCCACCCAGGATTGAGAATGGAGACATTACTACTTTATCTGTGAAGCAGTACAGATCTGGCTCTTCAGTAGAATTCAGATGCCAAAAACATTATGCCATGGAAAGCCAGAACAGGTCTTTTTGTGACAATGGGACCTGGACAAAAGTACCCATTTGTCTTGGTAAGCAGAAAGGAAAGTCTTCATCTAATTTTCATGAGCATTTCTACTCATTAAGATTCACTGCTTTCTTTCTCTCTTGCATAAAGACCATTTAATTGCTCTTGCTTGCAGCACCTCTCTTTTATACAGTATACAATTTCATATCTGTATCTGAGCTGAAGTAGTTACTAGGTGAAAGCTAAATTCTACTATTAGAATTTTGCAATAAGATAATATGATTTATTTGTATACTGACAGCTTGTCTAACAAGATTTGCTTTCTTTTCCACCTCAGATCCCTGTGTGATCCCCAGGGTTGAACTGGAAAGCCAGATGATAGAACTTAAAGATGGAATAGATGTGCCTGAAAATATATTTGTGCAACGTGGTCATTCTATTGAGCTGACCTGTAGAACAGGATATGTCCTGGCAGTAAATTCTTCCCAATCAGCTTCTATAATCCATTGTGATGGGACAAGACCCATGATTCCTAAATGCAAAGGTGACTTTAAATGTTTACTTTATAATTCTGCTATCATCAATCCAGAGCCAAAGCACTTCATGTGCTTTATTGGTACCGATATTTGTATCCCTGTTGAATTTATTTTATTTAGCGTATGGCTGGTCACACACAGAATTAAAAGCACTTCATATTTACAAGTTAGAACAGTTAAAACATTTTTTTAAAAAAGAAGCAATTATAAAACCTAAGAGGAAAACAGAAATAACATTTCAGAGTTTAATGTTGAGTTTGGAGATCCAGTCAGTTGTTACGCAGAGGAAGTCCTTAAAATCTCCTGGGTATCTTCTATTAGTGCATTCCCTCGCTATATGTTGGATAGTCTGTCGGGGAG
This sequence comes from Vipera berus, assembly GCF_964194415.1. NCBI lineage: Eukaryota > Metazoa > Chordata > Lepidosauria > Squamata > Viperidae > Vipera > Vipera berus. The sequence goes on from NC_138204.1 coordinate 96,293,104, forward strand.
CCCTGCAATCACATTGCGTTGAAGATGTCTTTCCCCATTTATACAAAGAGTTGGCACACACCCCATGAGTCGTTCTAATTCTATTGTATGTCACGCATATGTGTCGGGGTAGATTAAATCCTGGAGGTATACTATTAGGATTAATATGCTCAGAAATATCTTGGGAGGTATAGCTACTCCATGCTTCCATCCACTTTTGTATAGTGCTCTGATGTTCGGCCAGCAGCTTAAGCGCTGTGAGGAGTGGTGGATTTCTTGACTTTAATCAACATCTTAAGAGATCAGAGGTATAGGTATGAATGGGTAGAGAGGAGTTTAGTACGATCTTACTATACTCCTGAATGAGAGCTTCTTGTCGTCGTAAGTGCGGGGTAAGTATGTGGCTAAGAACTGGTAGCCAGTGAATAGGTGTAGATTTTATGCACCCAGTAATTAATCTCATCGTATGGTTGAGTTGAACATAACAATTCTTGTATGTGAGCTGTTTAGCCATACAGGTGCGCAGTATTCCGCTACAGAGTAGCAAAGTAGACTGCGCATCGAAGAGTTGGAGCTGCAGCTCCCCAAGTTGTTCCGCATAGTTTTTGCAGAATGTTGTTTCTGCTGTTAACCTTTGCAGCCATATTCTGAATATGTTTTTTAAAAGACAGGGTCCTGTCTAAGGTGACCCCCAGATATTTTGGAGTTGCCTCATATGGGAGCAATTTGTTATTTAGGTATACATTGAGTTCTCTTTTTGCCAATTTATTATTAAGGTGGAAACATGATGTGACTGTCTTACTTACGCTTGGGATTAACCTCCATTGGTGGAAGTATGTGCTCAGAGTTGTAAGGTTGGCTGTAAGTACACCTTCTGTAACTTCGATGTCCTTGTGGCTATATGCTAATGCCAAGTCATCAGTGTAAGAGAACTTTGTTGATAGGATGGGTGGTATATCGGAAATATATAAGTTGAATAAGGATGGGGCCAATACAGAGCCCTGAGGGAGTCCATTATTCAGATGTCTTTGCTTACTAATTTTATCACCCATGATGACTTGAAAGGTCCTTGCTGAGAGCATGTTATTTATTAGGCGGCCCATGGTCCTACAAGGGACAGTGTGGAGGAATTTGCTTAATAGACCATCCCTCCACACTGTATCGTATGCTGCTGTGAGATCCACAAATACAACAGATGTTTTCAATTTATTCTGATAGCTGCTTTCAATGTGGCTAGTAAGACTAAGGACTTGATCGGCACAGCTCCGATAAGATCTAAACCCAGCCTGTTCAATTGGTATTTGTTTGTTAATTTTCTGTCCAATTCTGTTAAGTATCAACCTTTCAAGTAGTTTATAACAAACACTTAACAGAGCAATGGGGCGATAGTTTTCTGGCTTGTTGCTTTCTTTTCCAGGTTTTAATATGTCAATTACCTTGGTCCTCTTAAATTCTGGAGGAGCTTACTGGAAGTTAGGATATCTGTGTAGAATTTTGCCAGCCATTCTCTTGTGCGAGGCCCAGAATGGATCATAAATTCAGGCATTACTCCATCAAAACCAGATTTTCCAGCTTTGACATTCTTCAGGGCAGTATCTATTTCAGCCACTTGGAAGGGTCGAGCATGTTCCTGGCTAGGCGAGCACAAAGTTTTTAAGTGCTTTAGTTCTCTTTTCACTAATTTAGTATGTTTCTTATCATGGGGTACTCTAGTTAAGTTGACAATTCGAGTTGCTACTTGATCTGGAGTAACCTCTTGTTGTTTGCGTTGAGCTGGTTGGTCTCCTCCCAATTTTTTCAGTAGGCTCCATGCCTTCCTGCTTGAGTGTTTAAAGTCTAATCCAGACGTAGTTTGCTCCCATTTCTGCCTGTGCGCCAGGTCAAGGTTATGAAGAAGTTCATTGGCTATCTCAGCATCACCATTCTCTAGATGTTTTTGGTACAGGTTTTCACAGGTTTCATTCCATCCTGGGATATATTCCTTGCGGAAGCCACGTGGGATGGATTTTTTAGCCGATGACATGATTGCTCCGACAAAGCGATAGTAGCTTTTACTAACTGCCGGGATACGTCCTATTGTGTTCTCAAGGTACATCGTAAACTTTTCCCAGTTGGCCATCTTCAGGTTCCACCTTGGTCGGGGTATAGATCTGATAATAGGTATCTTTATTCCTGTCTTAATGATAATAGGTCTATGTTGGCTATGGGGGAAGGTTGGTAGCACTTGCTGAGAGGCCGGTACAGGTTTGGTTTTATCTTGTGTAACAAAACATAAGTCAGGGTTATACTCTTTCTTCCATGCAGCTGATTTAAAAGTACCTCGATCTTTAGCATCAAAAACTAGGTATAAGTTCGCAGAGGGTCTCGCCGTTAGTATCTTTAAGCATATATCTCCATTGGGTATGGTGGCTATTGAAATCTCCTATATAGATGCCCGGGTGTGGAATCCTTGGAAGAACTGTGTTAGGCCAAGAGATAGTAGGGGGCTTATAGATGTTGAAGTGTTCTTGGTTGGGCTGCACTTTTCTTTTGTCAAGGATTCAATGGAAACTCTGGAAATGTAGTTGAAAAACTTGACGGAAAAAAAAGATGAAAAAATGATAAAATACAGGTAGTCCTTGACTTACAACAATTTGCTTAGTGACTGTTTAAAGTTACAACGGCACTGAAAAAGTGACCATTTTTCACACTTATGACTGTTGCAGCATCCCCAAGGTCATGTGATTTACATTTGGATGCTTGGCAACTGATTCATACTTATGACTTTCTGTGTCCCAGGGTCATGTGATCAACTTTTGCAACTTTTTGACAAGCGAAGTTAATGGCTTGTTGCAGGGTGCCTGTGTTTGTGTGTAGGGAAATCCATTGGCCTCTGGTGGAGGGGGGTGGGACTGGGGTGGGTGCCTTCCCTCTCTTCCTCTCTCCCATTGTCCCTACATTTCTTCTTTCCTTCCTTTCTTCCTTCCATCCCTCTTTGTCCTTTCCTCCCTCCCTCCCTCTCCTTCCTTCCTTCCCTCTTTGTCCTTTCCCTCCTTTCCTCCCATTGTTCCTACCTTTCTTCTTTCCTTCCTTCCTTTCTTCCTTCCTTCCCTCCCTCTTTGTCCCTTCCTTTGGCAAGCAGGAAATCTTGCATGGGAATTGCAGCCGGGGATTTCTCCCCCGAACACACACACACTCTCCTTGGCTTGCCTCCCCATCTTGGTTTTCCTTCATCATGAGGAGACCTGCAAGATTTCCTGCTTGCAAAAAATTGATCACTTCTGCCTCTCTTGAAAGACAGGGATTTCTCCAGTGGAACAAACAGAGAGGATTGCTGGCATCCTCCAACAGAGAAATCCATCTTTACAAGAGAGGCAGAAGTGATTGCTCTTTTGCAAGCAGGAAATCCTGCATGGGAATTGCAGCTGGGGATTTCTCCTCCCTCTCACACACATTCTCTCCTTGGCTTGCCCCACTTGCAAAAGGGCAATCACTTCTGCCTTTCTTGAAAGACAGGGATTTCTCCAGCAGAACAAAGCAGAGAGGCAAAGACGCCTATGCTCCACGAGATGCAACCTCCTGGGTGCATGGGGTTGATGCAGCAAGGCCAGTGCCAAGGCCTGTCCACACATTCAAGGCGCACCAGGTGAACACGGAACTCCACTGATGGAAAGGGGGGTAGGCCCCCGATGCTTCCCCCTGAGATGAAGGGAAGTGGCATGCCTGTGACGAGACCGAAGCGGCGTGGGGGCAGGAGGAAGGTTGATGTAAAGATCACCTTTAGGCAGGCAGAGCTAAGACCGGCTTGTGCCGAGAGCCGCCGCTGGCCTCTCACCTTTCCGGCTGACAGGCGGGCTGGTTGGGCAGTCCAACCTGCTGCAGCCTTCCTGGGACCCCGGCCATAGGGACCCGTGTCTCACGCCTCTGCTTTCCTGAATGCAGCATGCTGGGGGCAGACATGCACAAGGTCCTGGGAGAAGCCCACTCTCTCCAGGGTCCTGCCAGTTGGCTGGCAGACACACTTCCCCCTCAAACCCCCTTCCACTCCCTCCAGGAATACGTGGCGGTCCCACCTTGCCATGGTCACTCCTTCAGCTGGGAGTGTCCTCCAGGAGGAAGTAAAGTCGCACCCATGCACTGTCCTTGCTGTGTCAACCCTGTGCGCCCAGGAGGCCACATCCAGCCCCCACCTCTGCTGATGGGCTCCAATCCACAGAGAGCTCCTGGTAGGTCAACGGCTTCTGAGCAGTGGGCCCGGCTGCTGAGGAGGCTGGGAGGGAGGTGGCAGCCCGGTGCTGGGGTTGCCCCCTCCTTTGTGTGTTGGGCCCATGGGGCTTGACACAACCATTGCTGCCACCTTCCCCCAAAGCAAGTGAGCTGGGAAGGAGCGGAGGGGGCGGGGGGGAGGAAGGCGACACTGTGTACCACCAGCCAGGTGCTCACATACTACCAGTAGTACGTGTACCACCAGTTGAAAAGCCCTGGTCTAGTGAGGGACATTTAAGAATTCTGGCAGTTCAGCTTCTCTCGGAACCAGCAGTTCCACCACAGGTGTTAAAAGGACTTCATGGAGATGTTTGTTTATGCATACCTGCCATTTCTGTGCCATATTGATCCTTGTGGATTCTAGGTAGTTTACAGTTTAAAATAGCAATAAAACAATAAAAAAATTAAAATTCAATAATATCATGACTAAGAATAAATCATAATAAAAATGTGCATATATAGACACAAAATCCTTGTGGTTCTACACTCACTACTATCTTCAAAAAAGCCAGGCCAGTGACTGACATCTTTTACATAGGCCACCTGTTCCCAAGGAGGGGAACTGCAAAGAGAAGTTCTGATATCACTCCCTGACTAACCTGAAAGCTGGTGACTCTTAGAAAATGCTATCTTGCCATCCATGTTAGACAAACCATGGCTATTTGGAAAAGTCAATGTCATATACTGTATGCACCATACTTGAGCTATAGCCAACTTTAAAAGTCGTGTCGAGAACCTTGGATTACACTCAGAGGTACAGTACATTGGTAGCCAGTGCAGCTCCTGCAGAAGTGATGAATCAGAGCAGAACTAAGAGTATACACTGAGCATACAGGATATTGAATTCTAGACCAGCCAATGTTTTGATGATATCCCCAGGGCAATTCCAGGAAGAGCTAATTAATTGTAAAATTACATGCTAAGAAGTTGATATCAACTCTAGGAAATCTGTCCCAATCTGTCCTTCAGATCTTCCAGCAATGCATCATTCACCACAGTGATTGAGTCCATCTATATTGTTGTTGGTGATCCTCCACCTCAAAATTGTCATCATGGATACATGACCACTCCTAATTCTGGGTAGAATTTGAACAGGAATGGGAAAAGGAACAAGCCCTGCAGTCTCCATTACTGCATTTGAAGGCCTGACCTCTTTTCCCTGTCACAATTAACCGTAACCTCAAATGGGAGCGGAACTACTACAATGTGGAGCCCCCAATTTTTACAATCTTGCAGGTAGTTGAAAAAGCTACTGGGATCAACAGAATGACTGAATAGCAAGAATGGGATTATCAAATTGTTGCTTTATATTTCAATTCAAAACCAAAGTGAAGCAGATGAATAATTATAGCAACTTGCTGAATTTATTTATGATCTTCCAAATAAATGAAGGGACACAGTGGCTCAGTGGGTTAGGACGCTGAACTTGTTGATCAGAAGATCAGCAGTTTAGCGGGTTGAATCCTGAGTACTGCATAACAAAGTGAGTGCCTGTTATTCGTCCCAGCTTCTGTCAACCTAGCAATTCGAAAACACGTAAAAATGCAAGTATAAAAATAGGGACCACTACGGTGGGAAGGTAACAGCATTCTGTGTGCCGGCCACATGACCATGGAGACGTCCTCGGACAAGCGCTGGCTTTTCAGCTTTGAAACAGAGATGAGCACCGGCCCCTAGAGTCAGAAACGACTAGCACGCAAGTGCGGGGGAACCTTTACCTTTTACCTCCAAATAAATGGTAGCCATGAGCTGATTTCACAGTACATTTTAGATACTAATTGGCAATATTATATTGTTTAATGCCCATTCAGTAGGCATGAATACTGATTAAAATGGTCTCATGGTGCTATGTATATTTTAAAAATAATAATACTATTTTTTATATGCTAACAATCTGATATGAATGCAAGCTTTTCTTTTTTCAATATAAGATATTATTTATTTTCCCAAGAAATTACATGCCATTCTCCAAGAATATCAAATGGCTCTTTCCGACCTCAAAGAACTATATACCATGATGAAGATCTAATTCGAATTCAGTGTGACAGTGGATTTACTTTTGAACGAGATAATGGAGAAAAGGTAGTTGAATGCACAAAAAATGGATGGTCACCTCCACCAAAATGTGTCAGTAAGTACAATTTGCATGTATTACTATGATTATAGAAGGGCTGAGATATTTAACTCTGCAGAAGCATACTTTTAAACATTTTTTATGTAATTTTCAATTATTTTTGACTAAGGCAGGGGTTCCCAACCCCCAGCCATGGCCCACTATCATGCTGTGGCCTGTTTGGAACCAGGCCGTGTGAGTCGCTGCTGATGTTGCATGAGTGGCAGGATGGCACATGCATGCCCCAGCTCAACTTTCATAAGCAATCGGTTGGAGTACACACACACACACACACACACACACACACACACACACACACACACACACAGCTTGACTTCCATGAGTGGCAGGCCAGCACACATGCATAGCTCAACTTGCATGAGCAGTGGGCCGGTCCTCTCTATCCCCTGACAGGCCACCAAGCCATAAAGGTTGGGGACCGCTTGACTAAGGGATATATCTCACCCAGAACATTTTAGCAGAATTTGCACATAGCGCTTATTTAGTTGCAGAAAGATACAGGAGACATGACAGGAGGATATGCTATCAGGACAGAATAGACAAGATAGTACAATTGCATTTCCATCCCTTCACCTTGAAAAGATTCTGGACCAATTGTAACTTTCAGATAGTCTTCAAGGGCAGTCCCATATAGAGCACATTGCAGTAATCTAATTAGGAAGTGACCAAAACATGAATGACCATGAGCAAGATCTCCCAGTCCAGGTAGTTGTGCATTTTGCATATAAGATGAATCTGTGCAACCCCACCCCCTCCCCAGCCACAGATGCCTGATGTCCTCAAGCAGGATCTGTGAGTTTAGAAGAAGCCCCAAATTGCACACTAGCTCAGTCTTCAGGAGAAAATCATGGCATATGACAAATTACCAGTAGAAATACAAAGACTGCAAGCATAGAAAGTAGTGTCCAAAAGAGACCGGGCATCTACAATGAAAAATGTGAATAAAGTGTTTGCAAGATTTAAAACAACAACTATGAACCAATCAGTTTTCCTACAGTACAGCCACTGTAGTTAAGCAGAACTGGGTATCAAAATTAGAAAACCAAAAGGAAAATCATATTCAGTCCAAAAGTGCAAGATCAGCCTGAACACCAGGTAAAAAAAGTAAGATAAAATGCAACTATTTTTTTAAAAACAATAAAAGAACAAAAATTGACAATATAAGGCTCATAACAAACCTATTAAAATAATATTGCTTTAACACCAGAAAAGTTTAAGATGTTTTGGAAATCATAAAGCAACAAGTAACAGAAATAGCTAGAAAAATGGAATGTTATGAGGCACAAATCATCCATTTAAGCAAATTATTAATCTCAATCAGACCAGGTGATTCTACCAAAGTATAAATGGCAATAAAAATTCTGAAAGTAGAAAACCAATCAAAAAAGAAAACCATCCAGTTTTAGAAAGGTCAACAGAAAACTTAAAAAGACTGTAATAAAAAAATCTACTTGAATTTAAATATGAAAAGAAGTTAGTAAAATTTAATAAAAAAAACCAAATGGAAGTACTAATAACAGCAGAAATGGTTAAAAATTATTTGAGAAAGGACTTACGGGTCTTGAAAAGAGTTAAGAGACATCTAGAGGGCAATGAAGGATGACTCCAACTGTAGACAACTTAGTAAAGGTAAAGGTAAAGGTTCCCCCGCACATGCGTGCTAGTTGTTTCCGACTCTAGGGGCTGGTGCTCATCTCCGTTTCAAAGCAGAAGAGCCAGCGCTTGTCCGAGGACGTCTCCGTGGTCATGTGGCCGGCATGACTAGACGCCAAAGGCGCACGGAACGCTGTTACCTTCCCACCGTAGTGGTCCCTATTTTTCTACTTGCATTTTTACGTGTTTTCGAACTGCTACGTTGGCAGAAGCTGGGACGAGTAACAGGCGCTCACTCTGCTATGCGGCACTCGGGATTCGACCTGCCAAACTGCCAACCTTCTGAACTACGAGCTCAGCGTCCTAACACACTGAGCCACTGCATCCCTGTAGACAACTTAGAACTGCTATTAAGATCTATCTCATTGTGGTAAGAGTGGGAAAACAGCTCTTATTGCATCTGCAGAATGTCACCCAATGGCCCTGATCAGGAGATATTGGGTGATCAGCTAGATGGCCATGCAGAGAAGAATTGTTCAACATTTGATGGAAAAAGTCACTTGGATTCACTCCCAGTTAGATCCCATCTGTGGTGCAAGTCCATGTGAGATGCCTGGTGTGAGGTCTTGCTCGATGATCTGGGAACAGGGTGATCCTGTTGGATCTGGAGGAAATGGACATACTCCTTCATGCTGTCAGTGCTACCACCTGTCAGATCCTTTTCCATACAGGATGGTGGATGCATCCAAGGTAGTGACTAATAGGTGGGCTCATTAATTCATCACTTCAGGGACTTTCTAAAGAGGTCCTGGTTCACCTTCTCCTTAAAAGAAATCTCTTGATAGCATCTATTTGGACAGTTTTCGTCCTGTTTCCCACCTTCCCTTCTTAGGAAAGGTGATGGAAATGATGATTGCCTGGTATCTTCAGAGGGTTCTGGATGAAACAGATTATCTGGACCTTTTTCATTCAGAATTCAGACTTGATTATGGGACAAAGACAGCACTGGTTGCATTTGTTGATGATCTCTGGTTAGAGCACGATGGGGGTAATGTGACCATTCTCGCTCTTCCTGATTTATCAGCAGCTTTTGATATCATAGACTATGATATTTTTTGGGCCATCTACAGCTTCTTTCTCCAAGGGTGGTCCCAATCAGTGTTAAAAGGGAGTGAAAGACCCATCCCATGGCCATTCTGTTGTGATATTCTACAGGACTCTGTAATCTTTTCACTCCCTTTAAACATCTACATGAAGTTCTTTTTGAACAGCTTGTTGGCAACAGAAGGATATTTGAAAAATAAGAGGGATGAATTTAGAGTTTCTCCTGGGTGGGACCCATTTGATCTTTTTCAAATCAATCAATTGCCTTTCACAGTATAGAAGCTGATTGAGAAAGAGTATGGCTGCATTTTTGGATCCCCATTTTCCTCTATTTACTCTATTATTTTGAATTTGTAGAGTGATCTGATTTGGCTGTAAGTAATGGCTATGATTTGCATGCCATGACTTTCATCCAGTTCTTCCTGGGAGTAGAATTTGCTTTTGATGCTTGTCTGGCTATCGGCTTTGATCTCTTAACATGTTCTTTACTCTCTTTTTTTGGTTCTAAATTAAAATCCATATTTTCACTATCACTTTCTGCTTTGGAATCACAGTTTCCTCAGCATTCTCGGGGATAAAGGGAGAAATGTCTAAAAGTTGGGAGCTCTCTATCTCAGTTTGTAAATCCCATTCCAGGGGGGCATTTCTGCTTGAGAAAATGTGGGAGACATTTGTTTATTACAGCAAAGGATTGTTTGTTTTTTTAGGAATCTGTCAACTTTCAACTGTTTGATAAGCTTGAGTGAAATCTACAAAGCAAAATGTGAATGCTGCCTTTTCTTCCTTTTCCCCATGGCAGAGATGATTTTAAAAAATACCAATCTTCACTAAAAGTGATAGAAATGCAGGTCTACAGCTGGAGGATAAAAGAGATTCAAGTAAAATAGAATAAAATAGGACGAAATCAATGCAAAAAAAAACTAGTTACAAATGTAATTAAGAAGTACATTAACAAAACATGCTACTATCTTTGGCCATTTGTCTGGTTCTTTCACTGTAAAGGAACAGGTTTTTTTTCCAAGTTCTCAAGGTAATTGTTTTTTTTTAAATAAAGCTGACCAGCAAAAGGACATATAGCACAATAAAGTATTACATTTCAGTGTTATCGCAGAGGTATATATATATATATATAAATATTTTAATACTCGTAACCATCATGATTATTATATTTTCCCATATCCTGACATCGTTTACCAAAGTATAGACTTATAAGTTGAAGAATAGGCCACTACCTTTCTCCTCTCTTTACTTTTTTTGTTGGTGTTATTGACCTGACTCATGATCTAAGCTGGACTAATAGTCAGGGAACATTTAAAAGGGCTACAGAAGATCCAGAAACATCAGATGCTGTAATGAGGAATTGCTTTTTGTGCCAAAAAATGTTTTCTGTAATCTACTGTGGTTCAAAGAAAAGAACTTGGCAAAGGAAGGTTTCTAATAATGATTGTATTAATAAATGAAGCTAGCACATGAAAATCCTAAATATTTATAAATATTAAACATTCTATATATATTTTTCTTTTTTAGCCAAACTATCCTTTATGCTTCAGTTGCCATCATTTGACAAAATCAATCATTTCTAAATCCCACAAATTTCCTTATCTGCTCTCCAAGAAGGTCAATGTTCCTCCCAGTTGGCCACTAAGAAGAAGCAAAATATAGCCTTTAAATAATCAGGGGGGGGGGAAATTAAGTTTCCACTTTGCAGAGGATTTGCAAGACTACTCTTCAGATTAATTACAAAGGATAGGGAGACCCTTGCCAATAGTAGCTGGTATCTTGAGCTCTAGAAGGTGGAGACACTGAAAGCTGGGAGATGGGGTGAAGTTGAAGTTCCTCCAATGGGAAATGTCTGTTCAAGAGGAAATGCAGCTCAACACTCTTGGTAGCGTTCCTTCTGCTTCAGCATTTCCTAATCAGGGGGTCAGCCTGACATCCAGTCTATGTGAAGTCAGGGAGACCCAGCATGAAGGAGAGATTTTAGATTAGTGCAACTTTTGTGTCTGGAAGTAGCACCCGTGGCTGCCTTGCCCGCCTAGAATGATAAAGTTTGTTTATTTTTCCACCACTTATATACAATCTAGAGATTCTTAGCTGCTTATGTATAAACCAAATATAATATTCTCAATATAATCAACTGCAGAAACAGTAAAGCAACAAAATGGGCTTAACAACCTACAGTATATATCAGTCTGTTCTCTCTCATCCAGATCTGAGGGTTTCCAAGCACAAGCAAAGACCATCTTCCACACAGCCTAGATGATCACAGTTGCCTCCATTACTTTGATATCCAGTTTAGTGAGAGACTGATTGGAAAGGGAAAGGCCAGAATAGTTCATCATGCAGAGGTTTATTAGACAACTTCTTCTCTGCATGTAGTTCATAGAGGGATTTATCTGATTAAATTTCTTGCAGGATAATCCAGTTTTCAATACAACCTTTCAGAATTGCTCTAATACACAGTTACCAATTATGCACCAACACTGTATTCTTCTTTAGCTTTTACAAACAAAATTAGTGAAGAGATTTTATACAGGTTCCCCCAACCCCCAGGTTGACACTCATCTTACAAAAGAAATTTCAGAGAAAATTATTTACCCAAACACACCACCACCATTAGTGTAAGGCTGATCAGATACAGTATTATGATAGTTGTTGTGTATTTACTAATTGTTATTATATTGAATTAAACAGAAGTTACAGGGCTGAGGTAAAACCGCGGCAGCTTTTGACAGCTGTCAAAAGCTGCCGGGCGAAACCGCACAAGCGCCAACAATTGACAGTCCAACACGCGCTACAGATGACAGCTCCGAGCTGTCAAAACCGGACGGCCCCGATTGGCGGAGACTACGGCGCGGGAACAGACTCACCCCTGATTGGTCATTCCGCCGGCAGCTGTCAGTATAAATAGATGTCTTGTTCCCTTGTTCTTTGCCTGGTTCTAAATAAAAAAGTTAGATTGTTAACTCGCTGTCTCGCCTGCTTATTAACTAAAGCACTGGTGACGAAGGTGGGATGCCTGCTTGCCTAAGCTGAAGTCACTACCTAAGGGGAGAAGAGATTTTTCCCCTTAGCCGAGCTGGTCACTTGCTGAAGTCACTGGAAAACCGAACTTTCACTCAACGCAAGCAGAGGCACCCACAAGCACAGACAGCATGACGAACCACGGCCACATCCGAGAATTCGATACCCGCCACCCTGAAGGCTGGGAATCTCATCTGGGCCAGGTAGAAGGATACCTGGTAGTCAAGAAGATCACGGATGACCGGGCCAAGGCAGCCGCCCTCCTCTGGCTCAGTGGCCCCGCCGTTTACGATGCCGCTGTGGGGATCTTCACCCCGGAGCCGGTCGCCACGATCTCCTACGCAGACCTCACCGAGGGGCTGAGTAAATACTTTATGCCCCTCAAGTCAGAACTCTACTGGAGAGTGAATTTCGCTCGGAAACTCCAGCTCCCTGACGAGCCAGCAAATGACTTTATAACCCGGGTCAGGCACGCCGCACGTCGGTGCCGGTTCCCGGATTTAGAAGACCGAATCCGGGACCAGATTGTCATAGGGCTCAAGGACGAACGGCTGAGGAAGAAGCTGATCGCCAAGCCTGAAATGACAATGACCGATGTGGCTAGAGAAGTCATCGCATACGAAGACTGCCACGGAGACGACCGACGGGTACCTGACAGCGGACCCAGGGGGTCCGTGCACCAGGAAGACGGCAGGTTCAGCGGTTCCGAAGACGACGACGGCCCCACAGACATAGATGCAGTACAACGGCGGTTCGAGAAACTGAGGCTGCAACGCAACTACAGTGGGGGGCCTGCCAGCAACCAGAGGGGCCCTAACTTCCCGACAAACAGGGCGAAGTGTGCCAGCTGCGGCGGAAGCCACCCTAGAGCAACGTGCCGGTTCCGCAGTGCCAAATGCCATGGGTGCGGGAAGACAGGCCACCTCAAAGCCGTGTGCCGCAGCCGGAGCCGGGAAAACCTGCATGATCTGGAGGTGACAGCCGAAGGTATGACCCCACACACACTCAGAGCCAGGCACGGTCCTAGAACCCTAGTGCTTAATGTAAGGGGGAGGGCAGAGAAACATACGGTCCACAGCACTCTTAAGCCCAAAATCAAGGTGGACGTTCGGATTCAGGGAATTCCCTGTGAGATGGAAGTGGACTCCGGGTCCTCCGTCTCACTAATCTCATGGCAGACTTACAGGGACATTTGTAACCGAAGTAGGAAAAGGCCCGCCCTTAGACCCACCAAACTCCGCCTAGCTGACTTCCAGAAAACGCCCATTAAACTCCGGGGAAAAGCTTCCGTCCCCGTAGAGTTCAAGAAATTTAAAGGATCCCTCCCTATTCTTGTGACCCAAGAAAACAGAATCAGCCTGCTAGGATTAGACTGGTTTGAGGCACTAGGGATAGCGTTGACAGGTGTCAACGCCATTCAGCTGTCAAAATTGGAATCCGTCTGCCTTCAATTCGCGGACGTCTTTGACAGCTCACTAGGAAAATACACGGGACCGCCTGTATCACTTAAACTGAACCCAAATGTGATGCCTGTCAGAATCAAGGCCAGAAGGGTTCCCTTCGCCTTGAGGGAAAAAATAGAAGCGGAGCTTGACAGATTAACAAACTTAGGGGTCCTCGAACCGGTAGAAGGGGCCGAGTGGGAGACACCCATAGTGACCCCAGTTAAGCCAAACGGCCAAATAAGATTATGCGCCGACTATAAGGCGACCCTCAACCTCGCATTAAATGCACATGCCTACCCGGTCCCGGCTGTCAAAGACATCCTTGCGGCCATTAAGTCAGGCGCCATATTTGCCAAGTTAGACTTGGCGCAGGCGTATTTACAGCTGCCTGTCACCCCTGACACCGCTTTGGCTCAAACAATAGTCACCCACAAGGGAGCATTCAAAATTAACCGCCTTCAATTTGGCATCTCTGCAGCCCCGGGAATCTTCCAGGAAATCATGGAGAAAACACTTAAAGGGATTCCCGGGGTCTGCCCATATTTTGACGACGTCCTAATTGCAGGGGAATCAGAAAAAGACCTAGCTGACAAACTAACTAAGGTGCTCCTAAGGTTCAGGATGGCTGGTCTCAAATTAAAAAGAGACAAATGCTCCATCGGGGTACCCTCAACAGAGTTCTTAGGTTTTAAAATAGACGCTAAGGGAATTCACCCCACGGACACAAAAATTAAAGCTATTAAAACAGCACCAACCCCCAAAAACAAACAAGAACTGCAGGCTTTCCTAGGTTTAGTTAACTTTTATCACACCTTCCTACCGCATAAAGCCTCCATTGCAGAACCCTTACATAGATTATTAGACAAGGGCAAAACCTGGACATGGACCTCTGAGCATGATAAAAGTTTTAACCTACTAAAAAACTTACTCTCTAGCAGCACAACGGTAGCCCTGTTTAACGATCAGCTGCCCTTATGTCTAGCCTGCGATGCCTCCCCGTACGGCATCGGAGCGGTCCTAAGCCATTTAACTAAAGAAGGAGCACAGACCCCTGTAGCGTTCTATTCCAGAACGCTGTCAAAACCTGAGCGTAATTACTCTCAAATCGATAAAGAGGCTTTAGCTATAGTAGCTAGCGTAAAAAAATTTAATGATTACCTGTATGGCCGACCATTTACTATTTTTACAGATCATAAGCCCCTGTTAGGACTTTTTACAGTAGACAGGCTAACACCACAAATATTATCTCCCCGCATCCTGAGATGGTCTACCTTTCTATCAGCCTATTCATACAAATTAGAATACAGGCCAGGGAAAACCATGGGCCATGCAGATGGCCTGAGCAGACTGCCCCAACCAATAGTTGACCCAGACCCAGCACCAGCTGGAAGAATACTGGCTATCTCAGAGCTGCCAGAATGCCCATTATCTGTCAAAGATATCTCCGCAGCTACCGCTGCAGACAAAATCCTAGGCAGAGTCCTAGGCTATGTCACGACGGGCTGGCAATACTCACCCCAGGATCCAGAATTCCAACCTTACATCTTAAAACAAAAGGAATTATCCACCCATCAGGGATGTCTCTTATGGGGCAGCAGGGTAATCATTCCCGACAAACACAGACTCAAAGTGCTAGAGAGCCTCCACGAAGGGCACCCGGGCACCGTCAAGATGAAGGCTCTGGCCAGAAGCTATGTCTGGTGGCCAGGTTTAGACAAACACATTGAAACACACGTAGCTGGCTGCTACTCCTGCCAGCTAGTCAGAGCCGCCCAGCCACAGGCTCCCATACATAGATGGGAAACTACAAAGACACCCTGGTCTCGCATTCATATAGATTATGCAGGTCCATTCCAGGGACAATCGTTCCTAATTGTCGTAGACAGCTTTTCGAAATGGCTAGAGGTGGCGCCAGTAGCCAGCACAACTTCCTCAGCCACAATACAAGTTTTAAGGGGATTATTCGCCACACATGGGCTCCCTGATGTTATAGTTTCCGATAACGGCCCCCAATTTACCTCCTACGAATTCCAGAGTTTCACAACGGCGAACTCTATTAGGCACACCACCACGGCTCCCTTTCACCCATCGACGAACGGCTTGGCAGAGGTGATGGTGAAATCAACCAAGGAGGCACTGCGCAAAATCATCTCCGGCAACTGGCACCAAAGACTGGCACAATTTCTCTTGTCCCAACACACCACGCCATGCACAACTACAGGGAAATCCCCAGCAGAGCTTCGCTGGGGCAAAAGATTAACCACCAGACTAGACCGTCTCCACCCAGACAGATCCCCTCCAGACCCAGAACCACCCCTCCAACAGAGAACTCTCAACACAGGGCAAGCTGTCTGGGCTAGAAACTACGGGGGAGGGAACAAATGGACACAAGGGGTAGTCATCGAACAAACAGGCCCCTTGTCATACATCATCGACATTGGACAAAATATACATATCCGCAGACACATAGACCAACTCCGCCACCGCAGTCCTCAAAACATAGGGGGAAGGGGTGACAACGAAATGCTGACAGAGGCACCACCACAAAGACTGGCACGACAAAGCTCCCCCGATCGGAACATACCATTTCAACACCCCGCCCCAATCAACGCGGAACCTGCAGAGCCAAACCCCCTGCCCCCAGAGCCAACCCGAGAAGCCCCAGGGGAAACAGAACATCCAACCGAGACAACTCCCCGATGCTCCGAGAGACTAAAGAAACCTCCCACCTACCTAAAAGACTACGAATGGGGAAACCCAAAAAAGAAACAGTTGGGGAAAATCAACTCAATCAGAGGGAGGGGGAAGGGGTGTTGTGTATTTACTAATTGTTATTATATTGAATTAAACAGAAGTTACAGGGCTGAGGTAAAACCGCGGCAGCTTTTGACAGCTGTCAAAAGCTGCCGGGCGAAACCGCGCAAGCGCCAACAATTGACAGTCCAACACGCGCTACAGATGACAGCTCCGAGCTGTCAAAACCGGACGGCCCCGATTGGCGGAGACTACGGCGCGGGAACAGACTCACCCCTGATTGGTCATTCCGCCGGCAGCTGTCAGTATAAATAGATGTCTTGTTCCCTTGTTCTTTGCCTGGTTCTAAATAAAAAAGTTAGATTGTTAACTCGCTGTCTCGCCTGCTTATTAACTAAAGCAATAGTAATGATTGAAAGCACACAGTGTCATTTCTTCAAGAAGGATAGAAACAGGCACTGTAGGAGGAAGAGGAGGTTCCATTGTCTGTAGCCTCACATTCCCTTCACCTCAAAAGGAAGCAGCTTCAGGCCTGCATGGCCATCTTGTATTTTCTGTGTCATATGATGTGCATGATCGGTTTTGGTTTCAAAAGTGGAAGCATGTTTAGAGACGCTTGCTTTGAGAAAACCAATGCATTTTATCTAAACCATTTTTTAATTACCATTTTAGATGTAAGATGTTCTTCTCCCCCTCAAATTCAAAATGGTCAAATTGTTAGTACAATAAAGGAGATGTATTTGCCTCAGGAGAAGGTGCACTATCGATGCAACTCACGTTATGCTCTTCTTGGGTCTTCTTTCATTAAATGTTTGAAGAAACGTTGGTCACAAGCACCACGTTGTGCAGGTATTTATGTACAGATCTTCACTATGTTAAAATAAAGATAGAATTGGAAATTAATTTGCTTTAACTCCACTGTCTCAGATTATTTTGAAAAGATTCTGTCAAGGTTTTTCAATATTTTATTGCTAGAATTATAAAATGTAATGTCCCTGTTGAACTGTGAAAGGAGAATATATTTTCATTAACATTGCCCCTCTTCTGCAAAATTTTGAATTTCTACTTTTATAAGGGACATGGTGGCTCAGTGGGTTAGGACGCTAAGCTTGTCGATCAGAAGGTTGGCAGTTTGGCAGGTCGAATCCCGAGTGCTGCATAGCAGATTGAGCGCCTGTTACTCGTCCCAGCTTCTGCCAACCTAGCAGTTCAAAAGCACGTAAAAATGCAAGTAGAAAAATAGGGACCACTATGGTGGGAAGGTAACAGCGTTCTGTGAGCCTTTGGCGTCTAGTGATGCCAGCCACATGACCACGGAGACGTCCTTGGACAAACACTGGCTCTTCGGCTTTGAAATGGAGATGAGCACCGGCCCCTAGAGTTGGAAATGACTAGCACGCATGTCCTCGATTTTTCGTCCTCAGAAACCCATCTTGGAGGGTATGTTAGGCTAAAAAAGCATGAGTGGTCCCAAGTCATCCTTTGAAGTACTCTGGCTGATGGTCAACTTGAATTTGGGTTCCCCAGCCCTAGGCACTGTAACCACTTCACACTGAAAACACATTTTAAAATTTCTCCTGATACACCATCTAATTTGCCTACCCTACCATTTTTTCTCCATCATTTATGGTCTTTTTGTAACTTTACCTTTGATGCTAAAATCGGTAGCATTCTTCCATATTTTTAGTTCCATCCTTCAGTCTATCCCTATTCTTTGCATATTCATGTGTGGCATCATATATGCATGCTTTTTCCAGCATCCCCTCATTTCAGTTTCATCCCAACTAATTGTATCCCTTTTTTAAAAAAACAAAAAACAAACAGAACCCCCCCCCCCCAAACCCTCCATACTGTCTACAGGAGGCTCCATGTTCAGGCTTTTCAGCTTACTCCAATTGTGCTGCATTTTCTCTGCCCTTCTTAATAATAGCAACTCTTAACTATTCTCTTTGGCTACTTTTTTGTTTTGCAATTCTCTGAGCACATTATAAATTGTCTTGCTGTCATCTTTATTTTTCTTTCCCACAACTGTTTCCTTATATATTTTTCTTGTTTACAGTCTTTTCCAGATCAACACTAAGCATTGTCTAAGCACTTAGCTGCTCACTAACATTATATTTCATGTTTATTAGTATCATACGTAATCCCACTCACTTTTGAATCATATTTTTTCAGTCTGTTACTAGCACCTTTTTCATGTTGGTTTTCTAGTAATTCTTAAGATTAATCTAATTGCTAATGTAGTCTGGGGGAATTATGGTTTGTCTTCAGTTGAATTACTTTCACCTTATTATTAATATTACTTTGCTCTATGTCCAGCATTTTTTCTGAAGACCAAAACATGTGCTGCCCGAAAACAAAAACTCGCTTAAGCTTCATTAAGTCTTTCACATTTTTAATAAACTATCCCAGGATGCTTGTAGGTTCATTTCTTTGCTACATATAGCAAAGAAATGAACAGATATATGCTTAACACATGTATTCAAAGCATAAAGCTCTATCATTAACCATTAAACCCCAAATAATTACTGTTTTTCTTCATTCTGAATGATTCACTCACTTTTTCTGTAATCTTTCATTTTCTCCCATTCTTTCATGCTCCCCAATTTTATTTTATTTTTATTTTTTTGCCCTAGATTGAATTCATTCTCAATGCTACACATGTTTTCCCAAAACCCATCTTTGGATATTTCATGATTATCATTCAGTGGAGCATAACTTGCACTATCTTCAACCTACATTTTTGTACCTTAATGCATTCCTCACCAATCTTGATGCACAAATCCACCTTTTCTCACTGGTTACCCTTAACCATCTTGAGAAGAAGACCTATATTTCTATTCCTTGGGGCTCAATCATTGCCATTTGGGCAAGGTTGGTAAAGTGATATATATTCCACTGAAATCCCTAGCCAATAGAATCTGAGATCCAGAAAGCTTTTCAATCATTGGCCAAATGTTCTTCCAATGGTTTGTTTCATGTCTGCTAAAATAATGACACAATATGTTATAAAGTTGAAAGATAACACTAGGGACCACACTGGTAATCATTTTGTGCCTATCAGTTAAATAAGCTGTAGGACATTGTTGCTTTTTAAAAATAAGAATTTGTATACTTTTGCAATGTAATTTCTTATGTATTTTAGAAGATTATTTGTGTGCATCACTATAATATTTGTAATCATGAGCATATTATATTATAAACTATAATATTTGTAATCATGCTCAATAGATTTTGTATGTATTATAGATATTGGGGGGAAATGTGGACGCCCACCTCCTGTGGAGAATGGAGACATTGTGGACTCACCCAAGGCAACCTATTTCCAGTCTGAAAGTGTAACTTATCAGTGCCAAAATCTCTATACAATGGAAGGTTCTTCCAGAGTGACTTGTCAAAATGGTCATTGGTCACCAACACCAACATGTAGAGGTATAAGTAATATCTATAATTCTTTATAGATGTATTCTTTATAGATAAATATTGTACTTTGGGAATGGAATAAATTTGATGACATCAGAGCTGTTATGTTAGTATGTTAGTGTCAGAAGATATTTTACTGCCTTGTAATGGAATTAAAAGATGTAGTATTCTGAAGCAAGATAAAGATACAAACAGAGGGCCGCATCAACATCCGGGAGTGCGTCCCCGCTATCTTCAAGTGGTGATGCGCTCCGACCCTCTGGTTTCGGCCTGTGGTTCCGGGAGCGAAGATAAACAACCACCTGAGCTCAGGCTTGTATATCTTAACGCCAGATCCATAGTCAATAAAGCTCCTCTCATCTGAGATTTGGTTGAGGGAGAATATGCGGATGTGGCTTGCATTATGGAGACCTGGTTAGGACCAGAGGGTGGTGTCCCTTTGGTGGATCTTTGCCCACCAGGTTTCCGGGTGCTACACAGGCCTCGGGCTCAGGGAAGAGGTGGGGGAGTGGCGGTAGCGGTGAGGGAGAACCTATATCCGTGGGAGGCCACTGTTGTCCAAATAGCCGGGTGTGAGTCTCTCCTCCTAAGTTGTGGCCCTAAGGCTCAGTTGGGCTTGCTGCTAGTGTACCTTTCACCTAGTCACGTAGCAGCAGCCCTGCCCGAGCTTCTTGTCATCCTCTCGGGACTGGTGGTTGAGTTCCCCAAAATTATGATCTTGGGTGACTTCAACCTACCATCCCTGGGGGGATCATCTGAGTTGGCTCGGGAGTTCATGGCTTCCATGACGGCCATGGACCTGACGCAGGTAATCCAGGGCCTGACTCATGTAGGAGGTCACATGCTCGATTTGATTTTCCTATCTGGACAGTGGTTAGATGATCTGGGTGGGGGTTCCCCAATTGTTACACCCCTGTCATGGACAGATCATCATCTCCTGCGGCTGACCTTCCGCTTTGCCACTCCCCGTCGTGGGGTTACTGAACCAATGAAATGGTACCGCCCCAGACGGCTAATGGACCCTGGGTGGTTCCAAACAGCGCTTGGGCCCCCACCTGTCTCCTTTGCTCATAGCTCGGCCGATGCCATGGTGGAAGCCTGGGAAAAGGCAGCCACAGAAGCACTTGACCGAGTTGTACCCATGCAGCCCCTGACCCGGTGCAGATCCCAGTGGGCTCCATGGTTTTCTACGGAGCTCCGGGAGATGAAACGTTGGAGACGGGGCCTAGAGAGCTGTTGGAGATCCAGCCGATCCAAATCCAACCGATTGCGACTAACGTCCTTTACGAGGTCTTATCTCGCGGTGTTGAGGAGGGCAAGGTCTAATTACTTTGCTACCCTTATCGCGTCCACAGATAATCGCCCGACCGCCCTGTTTAGGGTGACCCGCTCCCTCCTTAATCAAGAGGTGAAGGAGGATCCCTTACAGGGTCATGCCGAGGAATTTAGCCAACATCTGCTGGACAAAATCGCTTGGATCCGGACCAGTCTGGATTCCGACTGGGCAGAATCTGACGATGAGAACATGGACAGTCTTGTTGATGTTATCTGGGAAGAGTTCGATCCTGTGACTCTGGACGAGGTAGACAAGATCATGAGGAAGCTGAGCTCCACTACATCCTTATTGGACCTGTGCCCCTCCTGGCTGGTTTATGCGGCTCGGGATGGGACACGAGGCTGGATCCATGCAGTGATAACTGCTTCATTGAAAGAGGGCAGTTACAACTTCTTTGGATGATCCCAGAGAACAGAGGGTGACGCGTGCTGCTTTAAAACGATCAAAAAAGATAAAAGAACAAGATCAGCAGAAGTCTATGGAACTTTCACAACGTACTTACAGCCAAGCAGTGGGAGGTGGGAAAAGATTGGGGTGAGGAATGTAAAATTTACACAAGCTTGAAATCTAAGAGAGAATTTTTACAAAATGTTTTTATAGATGGCATTTAGATCTTAAAAAACTAAGTATGTATCTGAATTATTAGCCTAATTGTTGGAGGTGCGGTGATGAAGACGTAATATATTTTCATATATGGTGGACTTGTAAAAAGGTTAAGGTTTTTTGGATAAAAGTCTGGTGGAACATACAGAAGATTTTTAAACGGAGGTTAAAGTTTTGTCCGCAACTTTTTTTTTTGTTGGGAATAATTACAGATGCTACAGTTGTGGACACTAAGTTGATGTTGAATTTAATTACGGCAGCAAGACTTTTGATAGGTCAGTACTGGAAGAAAGAGGAACTGCCGACCATAGAAGAGTGGACTTTAAAGGTTTCCGACCTGGTTGAAATGGCGAAGATTTCGGCCTATTTGAAAGATTACTTGCAAGAACGCTATATTATGGAAGGGAGAAAATGGATTGAGTTTATCTAGAATAAGTATAGGGTTAAGAAGTTTCATGTAGTATTTGAATAAGTCTTCTTTCTTTTTTTCTTTTTCTATCTTAGTTTTTTTATATATATATTTAATATTACTAAGGTTTGTTTTATCCTATATAAGCTAGAGAGTGATAGATTTTAGAGTTTATGGTTGTTAGTATATGGTTGTTTATGATTGTTTTTTTTATATATATACCTTGTATTTAGCTCTGGGAAGTCGGGGGGGAGGGGGGGAGGGGGGAGAGGAAGGGGGGGAGGGAGAAGGGAGGGGGAGGGGGGATTTTTTTAAGGGAAAAATTGTATGTTAAAACTTTTCAATAAAAAAAAAAAGAAAGAGGGCAGTTTCCCCACAGCCTTGAAAGAAGCGGTGGTGAGACCCCTCCTCAAAAAGCCTTCCCTGGACCCAGCTGTTTTAAACAACTTTCGCCCGGTCTCCAACCTTAGCTTTCTTGCGAAGGTTGTTGAGAGCGTAGTGGCGCATCAGCTTCCTCTGTTCCTTGAAGATACTGATTATCTAGACCCGTACCAATCGGGTTTCAGGCCCGGACACAGCACGGAGACGGCATTGGTCGCTCTGATGAATGATCTCTGGCGAGCTCGGGACAGGGGTTATTCCTCTGTCCTGGTCCTATTAGACCTCTCAGCGGCTTTTGATACCATCGACCATGGTATCTTACTGCGGCGTCTCAGGAGATTGGGAGTGGGAAGCACTGTTCTTCAGTGGTTCTCCTCCTACCTTCTGGAACATTCACAGTCGGTGTTAGCAGGTGGACAGAGATCAACCCCGAGACCTCTCATTTATGGAGTTTCTCAGGGGTCGGTCCTCTCACCTCTCCTGTTTAACATCTATATGAAGCCGCTGGGTGAGATCATCCGTGGTTTTGGAGTGGGATATCATCAGTATGCTGATGATACACAGCTTTTCATCTCGACCCCAAACCACCCCAGTGATGCCCTCGACGTGATGTCCCATTGCCTGGAAGCGGTCCGGGTCTGGATGGGAACAGGCTTCAACTCAACCCGGACAAGACTGAATGGCTGTACATACCGGCATGTCAGGAAATTCATATTATTCCATCTCTTAATATTGGGGGTGAGTTATTACCCCCAGTAGATAAGGCTCGCAATTTGGGTGTCCTCTTAGATTCACAACTCTCCTTAGAAGATCATATAAGAGCTGTGACTAGAGGGGCCTTCGCCCAGGTTCGTCTGGTGCGCCAGTTGTGACCCTATCTGGACCTGGATGCCTTGCATACAGTCACCCATGCACTTGTGACATCTCATCTAGACTACTGCAATGCTCCTTACATGGGGCTGCCCTTGAGAACTACTCAGAAGCTTCAGCTGGTACAGAATGCGGCCGCGCGAGTTCTTTTGGGGGTCTCCCGATACTCCCATATTACACCTCTGCTCCGTGAGCTGCACTGGCTTCCAGTTGCCTTCCAGGTGAAATTCAAGGTGCTGGTGATGACATACAAAGCCCTACATGGCAAGGGTCCGGATTACCTACGGGAGCACCTACTGCCGGCGTCAACTTCCCTCCGTCCTGTACGTTCCCACAGAGAGGGCCTCCTCAGGGTACCACCGGTCAGAGAATGTTGGCTGGTGACCCCCAGGGGGAGAGCATTCTCGGTGGGTGCACCAATCCTTTGGAACCGCTTACCGGCTGAACTCCGGATGGCCCCCAACCTTCGCTCCTTCCGGCGTGATCTAAAAACTTATCTATTCGAACAAGCCGGCCTGGCCTGATGGATTTGGGTTTTAATATTATTTTAACTAATGTATTCTTATTTTTATTGCCCTGTACACCGCCCTGAGTCCTTCAGGAGAAGGGCGGTATATAAATCAAATAAATAAATAAATAAATAAATAAATAAATAAATAAATAAATAAATAAATAAATAAATAAATAAAGTAACTCTCTCAGGGACAAACTGCCTAATAATGGAAAATTGTACAAAATCTTCCACCATTTACAAATGTTGTCCTCATTTTGCCTCATTTTGTGTAAACTTGCTGCTGAAATTCTGCTTTCCCTAAGCTACATTTCATAACAGACACCTTTTTGGTCAATGGCATGATTGAAAAGAACTTGTAAAAATTCAGATTTTAATTTACTTGAGTTCAGATTTCCTTTTTCTTAGTATTTCACAGCTGAGAACACAGTGCACTCTAATCATCATCATCAATCAATCAATGATTCCTTGAACAAAAATTACAAAAAGACATGTTTCCCAACAATCCCATAGGATTTTTGTTTTGTTTTTGTTTTTTGAATGATAGGAATACTTGAATCTCTAGGGAACTAAAATTACTGTTTTTTAAATAGGCATTTTATACATGGAGGCAGACTGTTCTCTTTTGACTTAATCACATCTGCCCTGATTAGTCAGTGTTGAAAAAGAAGATATAAGGTGACATTTTAAGAGAAGTTGCCTGAACGTGGTCTTCTACTAATTGAGATCTTCAGTATGAGGAAATTTGGAAGAAGGAGACTAAAAAATTTTTCTTCTTCCTTTTACACACGTAACATTGTCTTGCTTTAAAGAGGTTTGTTTGTGTTAGGCAGTTTTGTTCATGACTGATAATAGTTGAAAGACAAAATGAAAAGGGAGGGACAAAGAGAGAGAAAAATTCTTTTACATAGATCTCTAATTATTTTATCCTATTTTAACATAGAATTTCTAATCTAAACTTTAATTATCTTATCAAAATGAATACTTCAAAATTTCTATATGTCATTTGATCTGTGTCCTTTTGCAGCTGCTTGTACAACAAGTGAAGAAGATATGAGAGAACACAATATAAAGCTGAAGTGGAGAAATGGGGATAAAATATATTCCACAGATGGAAATACTGTTGAATTTCAATGTATAAGAGGCCATAAACTACATCCAAGTTACAGATCATTAAGAGTTAATTGTGTGAATGGGAAATTTGACTATCCACGTTGCATTCCTGTATGTATACTTTTAGAAAAATATTTTAATTCACCAATATTAACATTTCTTTCCCTTTTCTATATCTTTATTTATGCATTGAAAAAAAATCACTTAAAATAGTTAAAAGTCTGACAGCTAAAGTTGTAGATGTAATAGATTCTGAGGTAACTTGGTCTTCTGCAGTTCTTCTAAATCAGAACACTTCTTAAGATTCCTATGAACTAAATAAATTTCCCTTCATTCAGAGCAATGGGAGAGAAGCACTATGGGGATGGGGGTAATACTTAAAAATAATGAGGAATGGGGCACGGAATGATGAATCTGCCAGCATTTCATCTCTTCTGGTCTGTTGCTGAATCCAGAGAGATTCCAAGATGAATACCAGGAGCTTTCTCTGTGCTGGAGCTGAAATGAGTGGAAACTTTAAACCTAGTGGGCTATTTTCACTGATTTCATTGGCCTCAGTCAACAAATTTAGTTGCCTGAAAATGAATTTTTCAAAATGAATGCCCATACATTTTACTTTATTTTTTTCATTTGCATTCATATTGACATATTTTCATGGCCTTTGAACTTGCATATGCAACTTACTCACTTACTTAGTCATGTGTCTACATGCATATTTATAAATACCTGTCATAAGCCACAGGACCAGAACAAAAAATAAGATGAATTGAATTAGTAAGCACTTATAATAGGAATAGCACTTAGACTTATATTCCACTTCAAAGTGCTTTACAGCCCTCTCTAAGTGGTTTACAGAATCAGCATATTTCCCCCAACAATCTCAGTCGTCATTTTACTGACCTCAGAAAGTTGGAAGCCTGAGTTAATCTTAAGCCAGTGAGAATTGAACTACTGAACTGCTGAAAGCTGGTATTTAATGATTCATTATATTGTAAAATAAGGTATCCCATGAAATATTTTCAAACTTAGAATAAATGGAAAAATATTTTGAAAAAGAAGACTCTCTGAAATGAACTGGACAAGAAAAGATACCCATCACTAAATGAAATTTTATTGACTTCAAGGGACAATCAAACCCAATCTAAGAATTATTTGCTTTCTCCTGAAAACTTTAGGACGCACACTGATTGAATTTGTTGCACTGAAGTGAATGAAATCAGTGAGAATGCCCCATTGAAATTAAATTAAAGCTTCCACTCATTTCAGCGTCAGGACAGAGGGATCTCCTGGTCTTCAATCTTGGAACCTGCTAGGATTCAGCATCAGACTATAGGAGATGAAATGATGGCTGATGTTTGTACTTCCCTGTCCCAGGCCTAACTGTTTTTAAGTATTACCCCCATCCCCATAGTACTTCTCTCCCATTGCTCTGAATGGAAGGAATTTCATTGGAATATTATTGTATGACGGGGGCTTTCATTTTAACTGCAATCAATGCAAATGGGATTAGTAAAATACCAATTTGTGTTGAGATATATGTAAATATCAAATAATTCTGTAGTGGACATTTTATTGGAACTTTTTCTTTCTTAATTAAGAAGGAAATGGGGTCTTTCTTAGCATTGCTGGACTACAATTCCCAGTATCCTTCTATTGGCTGTGTTGTCTGAGGATATTGGGAGTTTGTTTATTCACTGCATTTATATCCCATCTTTCCTCAAGTGTATCCCACTCCTATATTTAAAATGTTGGTGCTTCAGATTCATTCTGACTGCCAGAATTTATATCCCAAAATATCAGGAATTGCCTAATAAAATATTAAAGTTTATTACATGTGATTGTCTCAAAGGCCATCTTAAAAATAGAAAGAAATTGCTCAGTGATAGAATGGTCTACAGTTTTTGAATCACTTGAGTAGTTTTAGCCATTTGGCTTTAAAATGGTGATAATGACATGTCAGAATCTTATTGTCCATGTAGATTGATATCTTAACATCATTGCAGGCTGCATTCTGCTGCAGATCAGATAAAAAAAGAACTACATAAACTGTTCAGGTGCAAATTTGTTTCTTTACTGTTCATTTTTTATTTTACAGATCTAAGTAAATGAACAACAGGACATTTACAACATCCTTTGAGCCAGAAGATGAATATCTGCAATCATATATCATTCTCTTTAATATGATCACATGAAGCTGGACTGTATACAGTTAAAAATAGTGGATTCAAACCTAAAAGCCTATTTCATAAAAGACAAATTTTATCAATTGTAATTTCTGGGAAAATGGTAACATTTAAAAATAAGTTTATAGCCCATCTTTAAGGCAGATAATGTAAAATTATCAATCTTTTTAAAAATGCATAAGGAGTGAGGAATGAAGAATTTTTCTATATACATTCTAGCTTTAAACATTTGATTAATCTGAATGATCAATCAGCAATGCATCATAAAGCAATAAGAATAGATAATAGTAATATTTTTAATATATAGATGTGTTGGAGTCTTCAAAAAATAAAAAATGATTTTTATTGCCAAACAACTTATAATATATTTTCTAAAGCAACAAAGGTACATATTAATCACTTCAAATCACTATCCAATTCAGTTGTTCCTTCTTGGGTTGCCCCAGAGTTAGCATAATCAAACTAGATGTACATAATCAGAAGGCGGTTAAGCCAAATGGATTTCTGCCTGTTCTAATGTATTGATTTATTAAATTTATATGCTGCCTTTCTCACCAGCAAGTGACTCTAGGCAGTTTAAAATGACAATATAAAAGAGTAAAGCAATAAACAATAAATATTAACATTAAAATTAGCAAAGATAGCCCAAAGTATTTTATTGTATTTTATTGTATTGCCCTGTACACCGCCCTGAGTCCTTCGGGAGAAGGGAGGTATAAAAATTAAATAAAATAAAATAAAAATAAAATAAATAAAGCGGGGACTAATAAACAATGGGGTGAACATGCAGTCTTCTCCAGTATGGAATGCCTACCTGGAACATGCATACCTCCAGTATGGAATGCCTCATCCAATGCTCCCAGGTCACTCAGCAGAGCCACATTTTAATTATAATCAATAATGAAAGATTAAGCTACAACTTAGAAATCGCTGCAGGGTTTCTAACTACTTACCTTCAAAAACTGCTAGTTGACACTATATGGGCTAGCTAGAATTTGCTGTGATATAAATTCAGACTAATTCATTGAATAAGTTCTGCACAAAGTGTTGTTCAGACTAATAGAACTGTGATTCATCACGGGCACCATTACCTGTCTCTTAGCTGTAGGCTGTGATCCATCACAAGCACTGTCATTAGTGCCTTGGCCACAGGTGCCTGTAAAGTTCTACAGTTTAAAAACTCCAGCCTACTTTTGAGAAATAAGAAATAATATGGTAGCCTCAGATTCCAAAGGACAGTTTACTGGTTCCACAAACCTTTTTACTTCTTTAGACACCTCCAACGTGTGGGACAACTCAAGACATTTTTTCATAGAATGCAAGAAAACCTGTTGTTGAGGTTTTAATAGAGAAAATGGTTACTTCAGGCCCATCTTGCATGGATGTTGCAAGCTGTGTTGTAAAGTTACCGATTAGGAAGAGTGGGAAACAGAAGACATATCCCATAATGCTTAGCAAGTCTGTGAAATGGGGAATGGATTATTTTTCAGCAAAGCACACAAAGCAGGTAAGTAATTGGTTTTTTTGTATTCTTCAGTAAAGCATGATGGTAGAGATAGCACAGTAGTAGCTTATGTTTAATAATTACTGATGTGTTATTCAAATAGGCCCAGACCTCCTTTTTATCTGTTAAGTCCACCATGAGGCAGCTGCAGCCTTCCAGAACATCTTTGAAATAGGATGTGCATCATGAACACTACAGAGAGATGCCAGTAAAGAGTTCTCAAATATTCTTCTGAGGAAACGTTTGGCACATTATGGCATTCATCTTTTTGTCACCCACAGTTAGACTAAAGCAGCCATTACAGAGGTTTAATCATACCCTTAAAAATAAATTCTGTCCCAAAGGTGTTTTTTCCTTGAAAACCAAAGAACTGAAGAAGCTTCTTGGATGAGAAGTGTTATGTACACACCTGTCTGGCCACCTGATTGGCTAACCTGGCCGGCGGGAATTCCTGGACACCAGGTTGGGTGACCAGGGCAAGCGCGGGAGATTAGAGCCAGCGGGTTGGCTAGCGTCAGGCGATCCGGGCATATATATATTGGGCAACCGGGACAGGTAAGGCCAGTTCGGCCACGTGTACCAGAAATAAACGGATTAACCCTGACCTGCCTCCGTGTGATCGATCGCTGCGCCGGACATAACAGTGGTGACGAAGGTGGGTTCGGCGGAACAGTGGAGAAAAAAGATGCGAGAGCAGGAAGCGCGCGGAGCGGGAAATGCAAAGAGCCGTCAGCAGCACCAACCCCACGAACAGACGAGTGAGAATGGCACAAGTCGGCTCAATAAGAGAATTCAACCCCAGACACCCAGAAGATTGGGAGGAGTACATAGGCCAAGTCGAGGGATACATGCTGGAGAATGGCATTACAGATGATCGGAAGAAGGCTGCCGCATTGCTGACGATCAGCGGAAAGCCGGTTTACCGGGTCGCCGTGGGATTATGCCAGCCAGCAACAGTCGCCAGCGTCTCGTATGCCAACCTCTTGGGGAAGCTGCGAGAACACTTTACCCCTAAACGATCTGAACTCTTCTGGAGAAGGATTTTCGAAAGGCGGAACCAGAAATCGGGGGAATCCATAATGGAGTTCATGGCCGCAGTGAGGGAAGCCGCACTCCGTTGTAAGTACGATAACCTAGAGGTGCGCATCAGAGACAGAGTGGTCCTAGGCCTACGCGATGAACAACTACAAAACAGAATAATAGCCAAGCCCACTGGGAACTTACAAGAAGTCCTCGATGAACTGCTGACTTACGAAGCCACCGGACAACGCGACCCCCCCCCACAACAGCAACGGCACGGCTGGATCCATCCACCAAGAGTGCCTTGTGGACGGTGGGGTGGAGGACTACCCATGGGAGACGGACATCAATGAGGTCACCCGGCGATTCGGAAAGGCCACCGTGAGAACAACCCAATCGGACGACACCGACCGAACCAGAAGACCACCATCATCCCAACAAACAAGACCACCAAGGGAAGGCCTGAACAGGCATAGGGACTCAGAATCCAAATGCGGAAGCTGTGGGGGAAATCACCCCTGCACGGGCTGCCGATTCTGGAACGCAAAATGCAGGAATTGTGGAAAAATCAGCCACATCCAGAGCATCTGCAGAAGCAAACTGCGTGAAAACCTCCATGACATCAACGCCTGGGCCACAGGTAAGGTAACCCCCGGTGATAGTGGCAAAGAGACCCACAGGCCACAGGCACGAACCCCTAACCGGGGGACGGTTGAGGCCATCAACCAAGTGCTTAGCCCCAAACTACAAATTGAGGTCCATTTGCAGGGCATCCACTGCAGAATGGAGGTGGATTCAGGGGCTGCGGTGTCCATAATCTCAAGGGAAACACTGGCGTGCATCGAGGCTAGAAGTGTTTGTCGGGTCCCCATCAAACATACACACATCCAGCTGGCAGACTTCCAAAAGACACCCATAAAAGTGCGAGGAATAGTCACCCTTGAAGTCTGTTTTAAGAGTTTTAAGGGGCCACTAGAACTATTAGTCACTGAGGGGCGGAGAACCAGCTTAATCAGCCTCAACTGGTTCGGGCCACTAGGTATTTGGGTCGGGGGAATTAACAATACAGCACCGATTGTTACAGTCCGTCTGCGATAACTTCAATGGGATGCTTGGCAAATACAAGGGGCCGCCTATCAGTTTAAAACTAGACCCTACAGTACCTCCCATAAGAATTAAGGCTAGGAGGGAGCCCTTCGCACTCAAACAAAAAATAGAAACCGAACTAGACAAACTAGTGGGCCAGGGAGTGTTGGAAACGGTAGAAGGGGAACCCAGGGAAACGCCTATCGTCACCCCCCTAAAACCCAACGGGGACGTGACAGTTTGTGCCGATTATAAAGCGACTCTAAACCAAGCTTTAAATCAGCATGTTTACCCAGTCCCGACGGTGAAGCAGGTCCTCGCGACCATCCAGAATGGCGCCATCTTTGCTAAACTCGATTTAGCACAGGCGTATTTGCAACTAACAGTTACCAGGGAGGCAGCAGATGGTCAAATGATAGTCACCCACAAGGGGGCGTTCCGAGTCAACGGACTGCAATTTGGTATAGGAACAGCCCCAGGTATATTCCAAGAAGTAATGGAGAGGACCTTGAAAGGTATACCTGGGGTGTGTCCCTATTTTGATGACGTATTGATAGCAGGGGAAAATGAGGGAGTTTTAGCTGAAAGATTGGAAAAGGTACTGGAGAGATTTAGAGCTGCAGGGCTCAAATTAAAAAAAGGGAAGTGCTCCATTGGAGTAGCATCCACTGAATTTTTGGGATACAGGATTGATGCCCAGGGCATACATCCAACAGAGGAAAAAATAAAAGCAATCAAAGCAGCTCCAGAACCCAAAAATAAGGCGGAGTTACAAGCATTTTGGGGTCTCATAAATTTCTACCAAGCGTTCCTACCTCACAAAGCTGTCATAGCAGAACCACTGCACAGGCTACTAGACAAAAAAACCACGTGGCAGTGGTGGGAACAACACAAAAAAAGTTTTCAAACATTAAAGGACATACTATCCAGTAGGCCCATGGTCACCCACTTCATCGAGGGAAAGCCAATTTGTTTAGCATGTGATGCATCGCCATATGGGGTGGGAGCAGTGATCAGCCACTGGGACATTAACGGGGAACAAAGACCCATAGCATATTATTCCAGAACCCTGACCAAGGCAGAGCACAACTACGCGCAAATAGACAAAGAGGCATTAGCAATCGTGGCAGGAGTAAAGAAATTTCACGATTATTTATACAGGAGGAATTTCACAATATTTACTGACCACAAACCCCTGCTAGGCCTGTTCACAACAGACAGACAGACTCCACAAATAATGTTGCCAAGGATGTTGAGATTGTCAATATTCCTATCAGCCTATACATTCTCCATCCAATATAGACCGGGAAAAGAAATGGGTCATGCAGATGCATTAAGCAGGTTACCCCTCCCAGACACTGACACAGCCCCAGCCCCTGTGGGACAAATCCTAACATTAGAAGAACTCCCAGAATGCCCCTTGACAGCTAAGGACATCACCAATGCCACCTGCAAAGACCCAGTGCTAAGCAGAGTGGCGACCTGGGTCCTAGGGGGGTGGAAATGCGGGAACCTGGAACCACAATTCCAGGCTTATCTAAGGAGAAGGGACGAGATATCATCACACTTAGGCTGCCTGTTATGGGGATCAGGGAGATAGTGCCAGAAAAATTAAGGGAAAAGGTCATCAGTGAACTACATGAAGGGCACCAGGGGATAGTGCGCATGAAAGCCCTGGCCAGAAGCCACCTATGGTGGCCAGGGTTGGACAAGGCCATCGAGGAGAGAGTAGCAGGGTGCTACCAATGCCAGAGGTCCAGACCAGAACAGGCTCACGCACCAGTCCACACGTGGGAGGCAACACACAACCCCTGGTCCCGCATACACATTGACTATGCAGGGCCATTTCAGGGTCAAACATTCTTAATTGTGGTCGATAGCTATTCCCGGTGGTTAGAGGTGGTGCCTGTCAAGAACACGATGTCAACTAAGACGATACAGGTTCTGAGGAGTCTCTTTGCCACTCACGGGTTACCTGACGTAGTTGTGTCTGACAATGGCCCTCAATTCACATCTACTGAATTTCAGGACTTCCTCAAGGCCAATTGGATTAGGCACGCAACATCGGCTCCCTTCCATCCCTCCAGCAATGGATTGGCAGAGAGGAACGTGAGGACCACCAAAGATGCACTATGCCGGATCATTGTTGGTGACTGGCCCCAAAGACTGGCCCAGTTCTTGCTGGCACAACACACTACACCGTGCACAGCAACCGGGAAAATCCCAGCAGAAATGAGGTGGGGCAGGAGACTCATGACCAAATTAGATAGGCTCCACCCAGATAGGGCAACAGTGGAAATGGAACAGGACTGCACGGCCAGGTCATTGAACATTGGGGACTTAGTGTGGGCCCAGAACTACGGCCAAGGAGACAAGTGGATACAGGGAGTGGTGGTGGACAAGCTGGGCCCAGTATCGTACATTATAGAGGGGGAAGGAAAACGCCAGGTCAGGAGACACATTGACCAACTGAGGAAAAGGGCCCCAAAGAATACCCCACAAAAACACGGAGAAACCCAGCAGCCACCAAATAACACACACATTGACTTCCGGTGGCGACGCGACGTCGAAAGACAGCCGTTTTCGGGCTGCCCGCTCCGCAGCTGTGTTTTTCCATCGTAAACAGCGCCGATCAGCTGTTTAGATGGATTTGAAGCCCCCTCCTCGGGAGAAGAGGAGGGGGTGAGGCCCCAGGTAGGGGTTGAGCTCTCCGGGGCCGCCTGAGCTGAGAGCTTGGGCGGCTGAAGGATGAGCCCCCCCGAAGCCTGGGTTGCTCCGAGCTGCGCAGCGCCTCTGCTCTGG
This sequence comes from Vipera berus, assembly GCF_964194415.1. Lineage (NCBI taxonomy): Eukaryota > Metazoa > Chordata > Lepidosauria > Squamata > Viperidae > Vipera > Vipera berus. The sequence continues at coordinate 96,326,623 of NC_138204.1, forward strand.
GATTCTTGGAGCAGAGCCAGGCGTTAGCAACCACCCCTGCCAAAAGGAAATACTTTTGATTATCAAGATGCAGGCAGAGCGGTACAGGAGGTCAAGGTGAAGTGGACTCTTTATTTTTACTCTCTAGCTCAATGGATTTTATAGCTTTAAAGTGAAAGTGCGTAATAAGTGAAAGTGGGGGAAGATGGCGGCTAAAACTTCTAAAGCTCTTCGGAATGCGGGGTCTTCCCTGGTGCAACAGACCTCACTGCAAGCTTTGCTTCCTCCTGCATCTCCCCCGGTATTGACGCTTAAGGATTTACAAGACGCTCTTGGAAAGCATGCACAACTGATGTCTGATATGATGGATGAAAAGTTGAAAAAGCTGGAGGAGAAATTGGAGGAGAAAATGGAGAAATTGGAGAAGAAGATGGAAGAGAAGCTGAGAGCAATGAGGGTGGACATCTTGTCTAAGGTTGAATCCGTAGCTGAATGTGTGCTACAGCTGGATATAAAAGTGGAGGATCTCAGTCAAAAGAACTCTATATTAGAAGCAAAGGTATTAGAAAATGAAAATATAAGGGATAAAATGGACGAAGAATTGAGCCTTGTTCAGTATAATCAGATGCAGTATGCTATTAGAATTAGGGGTTTAAAGGAGAATGGTAAAGAAGATTTAAAGCAGCTGATTTCTGAGGCTCTGGAAGGGGTACTGGGCCAGTCAGCATCTGAAATTGAGGGAAATATGGACAAAGTTTTTCGTGTAAATTCATGGATTGCAAGACAGAGGAAGTTACCCAGAGATGTGGTGGTCTATTTTACAAAGAGAGTAATTAGAGATGAAGTCATTCAAGCTGCTTATGATACTAATTTGGTAGTGGCTGAGCAAGAAGTTTTGGTTTTAAAAGAGATCCCTCCGAAGATCCTAAGGAGAAGGAAAGATTTTGCATTTCTAGTACAGGAACTTAAGAAATGTGATATTAAGTTCAGATGGGAGATTCCAGTTGGGTTGGTGGCGATGCACGAAGGTAAAAGACATCGTTTGGTTACTGTGGCTCAGGCACGTGATTTTTATAGTAATGTGTTAAAAGCAACCCCCCTATCATTTTTGGAAGCTGCAAAAGGATACGGTGTGGGAAAGTTTCAAGATGTTGCAGATAGACAGACAGAGGACAATGGTGTTGGAGGGGATCAAGCCACAGTCTCATCGGTTGCTGCAGGAGGCCAGAAGATGACGCGTGCCGCCCTAAGAAGAGTGAGACGAGAGCAAGAGCAAGACCAGCAGAAAGTTATGGAATCTTCAAAGTGTGCTTACAGTGAAGATGTAGGAGGAGAGCGGTCTAAAGAAGTTTTGGGGGTCATGACAGAGGTGCTCCAAAAGTTTTGGGGCGTTAAGATTGCTGATTAAATTTTTAGATTAGAATGTCAATGGAGTAAAATTATTATAGAGGAGAAAGAAAGTTGTTTTTTTCTTTTTTTTAATATTTTACACAATTTAAGATTGATGTTATTTGCTTGCTAGAAAAGTATATTAGGGTTATGGGCTTAAAGTATGTGTTGAACTAAGAGTGGGTATGTAAGCTCCTAATTAACAACAAGTTGTCTTAGAGATTGCCTAATTTTTTTATATATATACTCTTTTTATTTGAACTTTTATTTGAACTTAAGGATGATTTGGAACTGTGAGACATTTGGCGTGATACATGCAAGAACTATTTTTGATTATAGTTTAGTTTGGTTGGAGATTATTAAGATTAACAGAGATAAGCGCTTTTGGTGCGTAACTGAGAATTTGTTTGGAAATTAGAGAAAGGTGGGAGAATGCAAATAGCAGGTGAAAGTTTTTTTTTCTTTTCCTTTTTTTTTGAAATTAATATGAATAAGGACTGGGATTAAGAAAATTTATTTTGAGTAAAGATCTTTTTCTGTTTTCCTCTTTTTCTTTACTACTTTATTTGTAATATTAATATTGTTTGTACTCATTTTATATGAGCTAGAGAGAGATAGAATTTATAGTTTATTGTTGATAACATAGGGGTGTTTATGTTTGTTTTTTGATTTTATGCCCTGTATTTAGCTCTGGGAAGTCGGGGGGGGAGGGGGGAGTGGGGGAGAGGGATAGGGGTGGGGGAGGGGGGGATTAAAGTCAAAATGTATTGTAAAACTTTTTAAATAAAAAAAAATAACACACACATTGAACCACTCACTCTCCCAGACACCCCACCGCGACCCTACACCAGGGCTTTGGCCAGACCAACAGAGGCTGGGGGACCCAGGGCCGTCATAGCCGAACCAGGGTCACCAGAGCCAACCACCGACACAGTGCAAAGTGAACCCATCGGAACCTCACAGCCAGCAGGGCACCGGCAGATGAGTGAACAGCCAGTGCCAACGAGGCCAGTCCAAGGGAGGGAGCCGGGACCTGACAGTCCACCAGGGAGATATCCTGCCAGGGCACACAGGCCTCCGGCATACCTAAAGGATTATATAAGGGGGTGAATCAGTGGAGCAAGGACTACAAGGTAGAGAGCAGACACAATTGGGGGGAAAGGGGTGTTATGTACACACCTGTCCGGCCACCTGATTGGCTAACCCGGCCGGTGGGAATTCCTGGACACCAGGTTGGGTGACCAGGGCAAGCGTGGGAGATTAGAGCCAGCGGGTTGGCTAGCGTCAGGTGATCCAGGCATATATATATTGGGCAACCGGGGCAGGTAAGGCCAGTTCGGCCACGTGTACCAAAAATAAACGGATTAACCCTGACCTGCCTCCGTGTGATCGATCGCTGTGCCGGACATAACAAGAAGCAAAACATTTTCTAGGAAAAGAACCAAAAAAGTTCAGTTGCTTTTTGAAAAAGCACCTTTAGTAAAATTCTGGAGTAATCCTAATTTCCAGGCAGATCCGAATACTAGTAATAAATTTGCTGAATTAAAGGGAAGTGTACAAGATTGTGTGGGAAAATGTTAAAAGTAAAAGAAAAGAAAAAAAATATTTTAAGGGAGTAATCACATTTGGACTGAAAGGGAAGTTTGAAAGGGGATATTAAGAAACCCCATGAAATATTCAACATTCAAAAACTGGGGAGGAGAAGGAAAAGAGTGGTGTACTACATAGACAAGGGCTTTTCAACCAGTGATATGAGTACAACCTGTGGTATATTGGCACCTGGCAGGTGGTACGCGACCATCCTAGAAAAGTGGTAGCGGGGAAGGGGAATGGGCTGAACTGGTGGCAGCACCACACAAGCCTGAATCAGAGATGGCTGGAGCTGCAGGGCTGTCAGGGCTCAGTGGAAGTGCCAGGATCAGTGCTTCTTTGGGCCTGTCAGGGCTCAGTGGAAGACTGGGATCAGTGCCAGGCACTGATCCTGGCACTTCTGAGCCCAGAAAAAGCATCGATCAGCTGGAATGTTGCAGCACTTCCAGGGTCTTGTGATTTACAGATGCTTGGCAACTGATTCATATTTATGATGGTCAGAGTGTCCCAGGGTCATGTGAAGTGACCAAAACCTGCTGCAACCACCCAGAAGACAGGGGGAATAAAAACCAAACACTCCCCCACCCCACCCCCACTGCCAATCCTCAACAGAAATGCTTACCCTTGCTCCCTTGTGAAATGGAGGTCGACTCAGGCTCTTCTGTCTCTTTCATTTCGTTCAAAACCTTCCAGGAAATTTGCCGCTGTAGCAAGCAGCAAATTCCCTTATTTCCCGCTCAAATACACCTAGCGGATTTCCAAAAAGCACCCATATCACTTAAAGGGAGGGCCAAGATTCGGGTAGAATTCAAACAATTCAAGGGATTTTTAACAGTTCTAGTAACCCATGGTATCCGTACTAGCCTGATAGGCCTCGACTGGTTCGAGGCCTTAGGAATTGTTGTGATTCAGGGTCAGCCTGTGGGTTCGGCAGTTGGGTCGGATGACTCAGATGAGGGGGAGGAGGGGGGTGTTGAAGAACTTGCTGATGATGGCTTTGAGGCTCCGCAGAGCCCCCAGCCAGGCCCCTCCTACTTGGTGGAGAGCCAGCTGTGAGCCTGATAGTGTGGATGAAGATGACCCACAGCTGGCCCTGTTCAAGGACGCCCGACGCAGGAGGCAGTCAAGTAGGAGCAAGCAGAGGAAGGCTGTGGGACTTCTCGGAAGGAGGCAAAGAGAGGCCACGCCCTGAACTCTTTATAAAGGGAATGTTTGGGGGAGGGCTGGTTTGCTGAAAGCAACCGCTCCGATAGTGTTTCAAAGCTCCGGTATCTTGTTTCATGTTTTGTTTGTTTTTGTAATAAATTTGGCAGACGTATTCCAGCCTTTTGCCGTCTGTAAAGGGGTTGCCTTTTCTGCAAGGCCGCTAGCAGGCTGGTACAGAACAGGAATAGCCTTAACCGGAGTTTCCTAAACCTAAAAAACCTACTCACAAACAATGCCACCGTAACACTATTCATGGAAGAACTTCCCCTGTGCATCGCATGTGATGCTTCGCCATATGGGATCGGGGCAGTTCTAAGTCATTTAACTGACAATGGGACTCAAAAGCCAATTGCATTTTATTTGAGGACACTGTCTAAACCGGAGCGCAATTACGGTTTTATCTGCTTATTCTTTTAATTTGATCCACAAGCCTGGTAAACAAATGGGGCACACCGATGGGCTAAGTAGACTTCCCCTCCCTCAAAAGGATCCCGACCCCGCCCCGGCTGGCAACATCCTAGCAATTCTAGAATTACCTGAATTTCCATTATCCGCCAAGGAGATAGCCACGGCCACGGCCATGGATAAGACCATTAGCAGAATACTGAACTGGGTCACCTCCGGCTGGCAAAATAAACCCCCCGGTCCCGAATTCCAAGCATACTTCTCGAGGAGACAAGAACTGTCCTCCCATATGGGTTGCGTACTATGGGGAAACAGGGTCGTTGTCCCTGACAAACACAGACCCAAGGTGCTGCACACTTTCCATGAGGGACACCCGGGGACAGTGAAAATGAAGGCGTTAGCCAGAAGCTATGTCTGGTGGCCTGGCATTGACAAGGACATAGAGGCACACATGGCAGGATGCTACCCCTGCCAAGTGACCAGACCAGCACAGCTGCACGCCCCAGTTCATAAGTGGGAGGCAACCAAAAATCCTTGGTCCCGGGTGCATTTAGATTTCGCGGGACCTTTCCAGGGTCAAGTATTCCTAATAGCAGTAGATAGCCATTCCAAGTGGCTGGAGGTCGTGCCTATCAACAGCATGGCCACAGCTGCTACTGTTCAGGTACTTAGGGGGCTTTTTGCCACTCACGGCCTTCCATATGTACTAGTTTCAGATAATGGACCCCAGTTTACTTCCCATGAATTCCAGATTTTCACAATGGAGAAGTCTATTAGACATGTCACTTCAGCCCCCTTCCACCCCTCAACGAATGGCTTGGCTGAGTTTATGGTCAAATCCACGAAAGATGCGCTATGGAAAATCATCTCGGGGAACTGGCACCGCAGGTTGGCTGAATTCCTATTGGCCCAGCACACCACCCCCTGCACGACTACAGGGAAGTCACCAGCTGAACTGCATTGGGGGAGACGCCTGGTGACAAGACTCAATAGACTGCACCCCGACAGGGCATCGGCAGAACAAGAACAGCCCCTTCCACAAAGAACCTTACAGAAGGGGCAACTCGTCTGGGCAAGGAACTATGGGGAAGGGAACAAATGGATTCCAGGGGTTATAATAGAACAAACTGGACCATTGTCATACACTGTGGACACTGGCAACAACTACCACTTGCGTCGCCACATCGACCAATTACGGCAGCGCTGTCCGCAAAACATAGGGGGAAGGGACAGCTGGTCATTTTTAAGACCTAGCACCACCCCTGGAATAAACATCAACCCAAGCACAACACCCCCAAGTGCGACCAACAACGAAACCCCTGAACCAGACCCCACGCAAGAAACCGCACATCCGGAACCAAGAGTAGAGGAACCGAACACAGCAACACCCCTCTGCCGTTCCGAGAGAGCCAAGAAACCCCCGGTGCACTTAAGAGACTATGAATGTGGCACAAATAAATTGCAAGGGGCAACTCACCAGTTCAGGGGAAGAGTAAGGGGTGCTGTGTATTAATGTTGTGTTATGGTTATGAACATTACAAAAAGGGTTATGAGGTAAAGTTAGCCAGAGCTCACTGCAGCTTTTGACAGTTGTCAAAAGCTGCCGAAGGCTTATGTGCAGCCGCAGCGGCTTGACAGCTGTCAGCTGTCAAACCGCAGAAACAGCGCAGGCGCAGCTAAGCCGGCTGTCTAAGCCAGCCGCCGCGGATTGGACCTCACCAACCGCGGGAAACCGGCAAGTTTCTGATTGGTTACCAGTGTGCCAGCTGGAGTATAAATAGCAGCGCTAAAAGTCTGTCAGCGCCCGGTTCCCTGCCCTTATTAAAAGGTTGATACCTGAGACACCTGTCTCGTGTGTTCCTTGCTGAAGATACTACACCCCCAACCAGAAAAGTGTGGGTGAGGCCAGCTTTGCTGCCTGTTCTAAGCCAGCCCATAAGTCGTCAATATAAGAGGCCCTTTTCCTCTTCAGTAGCTGCTTATATTTCTGCCTCATGGTAATATACTTCTTATGTAATTCCATCTTTGGGCACATTAAGTATCTCCTAAGTGATTTCCTAAACTGTTTTTTGCCATTCATTATCAAACCATGATGAGTAACTAGAATCAAACTGGCCCATTGACTTAGTAGTCATAAAAAATACTTCAATTTCTGACATATTTCTGCAAAATATACTATAAGCTCTTGTTCACCCGTATTATTTGAACATATATGTGCTAGGGCTTCCATACGTGGTGAATTCATAAATTCTGTCACTGCTTTCCCATCAACCCTCTTCCATGTTAACCTTCTCTCCTGAGCTATTTCCAAGTTGAAGCCTATTTGTTGAATTATTTGGTTCCTTTTCCTTAAGTCAGAAGGCAGTGCCAGGGACATCTCAATCAGAAGATGGTCGCTTTCTGGCCTTGGTAACGTCAAGACCGAAGTGGCCCCTGATACTAAATTGTGAGAAACACAGAAGTAATCAATAGAACTACATGCCTTGGGACCAAAAAAGGTTATGGGGTACCTTCTAACCTCTGAATACTGGCCTACAATTTGAAGGTTACAATTATATATCATTGTTAGAAATTTTCCCCCATCTTTGTTCTTTTTCCTATCTTGGGAGACCCATGATTGTTGGTTATGTAAATAACCATCTGGAATTGTACCATTTTCAACAAAAGGCTCCAACGAAGGACCCACATGGGCATTAAAATCTCCTGCCAAAATTAAAGGTGTTTTTATAATTTTTTTACGTATATCTAATAGTTTTACTTCTAGTGCCTCCCACAGATCACCCATTGCTAGATTGACATACACATTTATAAATACCATTGACTTTCCTCCATATGCCAAAAGGATTGCTTGAAAAAATAAAGGGCCGGCACATGAGCATATTTCGTTTCCCTTCCAACCTAATTCGGCTTTAACCAAAATACACAACCCTCCTGAAGCTCTTCCCTTTATGGTTACCCTCTTTGCTGGCAACTGCCAAATATTTATTTATTTATTTTTTATTTTATTGAATTTATATACCGCCCTTTCCCGAAGGACTCAGGGCGCTCAATTGGAGCTCAATTGGAGCCTCATCACCACTAACCCAGGTCTCCTGCAAGGCAATTACATGATAACTGTTTAAAAATTTAATACAATCATCTGTGCACCAACTCCCTCTCCATCCTGCCACATTCCAAGAGAGGAAGTGTACTCTTGAAGAAAGTGTGTGCTAGCTATTTCCTAGTCAGGCTTCTTGAATAATCTCTTCCACCCGTCCTTCCCCATTTACACTGACACACCCTTTTAATTGCCTGCGCTCCATAAAAGTCTGTTTAGGCATCATTTGTCTGCCTGTTACTTTTAGACTTGCAGATCCATATGTTCTATTAATCTCTGCCTCCACAATAAATGATATAATAATAATAATAATAATAATAATAATAATAATAATAATAATAATAATAATAATAATAATAATAATAATAATAATAATATAAAGTTGGAAGGGACCTTGGAGGTCATCTAGTCCAACCCCCTGCTCAGGCAGGAAACCCTATACCATTTCAGGCAAATGCCTGTCCAGTCTCTTCTTAAAAACCTCCAGTGTTGGAGCATTCACCACCTCTGGAGGCAGGTTGTTCCACTGGTTAATTGTTCTAACTGTCAGGAAGTTTCTCCTTAGTTCTAGGTTGCTTTTCTCCTTGACTAGTTTCCATCCGTTGCTTCTTGTCCTGCTTTCAGGTGCTTTGGAGAATAGCTTGACTCCCTCTTCTTTGTGGTAGCCCCTGAGATATTGGAACACTGCTATCATGTCACCCCTCACCCTTCTCTTCATTAAACTACACATACCCAATTCCAGCAACCGTTCCCTATATGGAATTAAATAAATATGTTTTAGCCTCCAGCCCCCTAATCATCTTGGTTGCTCTTCTCTGTACCCTTTCTAGAGTCTCGACATCTTTTTTACATCGTGGTGACCAAAACTGGATGCAGTATTCCAGGTGTGGCCTTACCAAAGCATTGTAAAGTGGTATTAGTACTTCACTTGATCTTGATTCTATCCCTCTGTTAATGCAGCCTAGCACTGTGTTGGCTTTTCTGGCAGCTGCAGCACACTGCTGGCTCATATTGAAGTGATTGTCTACTAAGACTCCGAGATTCCTCTCACAGTTACTACTATTGAGCAAGGTACCACCTATACTATACCTATGCATTTGATTTTTCCTGCCTAAATGTAGAACCTTACTTTTTTCACCATTGAATTTCATTTTGTTAGATAGTGCCCAGTGTTCGAGTCTGTCCAGATCCTTCTGTATCTTAAGCCTATCTTCTGGAGTATTGGCTATTCCTGCCAGCTTGGTGTCGTCTGCAAATTTAATGAGTTCCCCATCTATCCCCTCATCCAAATCATCAATGAAGATACTGAAGAGCACTGGGCCCAGAACAGAGACCTGGGGCACCCCACTACACACTTCCTTCCATGTAGATGCGGTTCCATTGAGGACCATACGCTGAGTACGGCCTGTCAGCCAGCTACGAATCCATCTGGTGGTAATGCTATCTAACCCACATTTTTCTATCTTATCAAGTAGTAGTTTGTGATCTACTTTATCAAATGCCTTACTGAAGTCCAAGTAAATTATATCTACAGCATTCCTCTGGTCCACTAATTTTGTCACTTGGTCAAAGAATGTAATAAGATTTGTCTGGCATGATCTGTTTTTGACAAACCCATGTTGACTTTTAGTGATGACTTTGTTTGCATCAAGGTGTTCTCTGATTTGTTGTTTGATTATCTTTTCCAGAATCTTCCCAGGTATTGAGGTCAGGCTGATAGGTCTGTAGTTTCCTGGATTTATTTTTTTCCCTTTTTGAAGATGGGAACTACATCAGCTCTCTTCCAGTCCTCTGGTAGTTCCCCAGTGCTCCAGGATCTTTGAAAAATATAGTTCAGTGGTTTTGAGATCACGTCTGCCAGTTCCTTGAGAACCTTGGGTGTAATCCATCTGGTCCTGGTGATTTGAACTCGTCTAGGCTGGACAGGTGCTCACTTACCATTTTCTTGCCTATCTTAACTTGCGTTTCTATTCTGTTTTTTATGGCACTGGTTTGGGTAGGTTGGACTGTTTTTTCCCTTTGTGTAAAGACAGATGCAAAAAACGAATTAAATAGTTCTGCTTTCTCCCTATTGCTTGTCACCTTCTTGCCACTTTCCCCCACTAATGGACCAATCATTTCCTTAACTTTTTTCTTGTTTTTTATATGTTGAAAGAAGCTTTTTTTGTTATTTTTGACTTTGGTCGCAAGCCTTAGTTCATTTTGAGCCTTAGCTTTCCTCACTTCATCTTTGCAGGCTCAGGCTATTTGCTGATATTCTGACTTAGTTATGTGCCCCTCTTTCCAATTCTTACACTTGTCCTTTTTATCTTTCAATTTATCAGAGAGTTCTTTATGCAGCCATGCTGGTTTCTTTTGAGAGCTGTTATTTTTCTTCTTTGTTGGTATTGTACTAGACTGGGCCTTTATTATCTCACTTTTCAAAATTTCCCAAGCTTCTTGAGTTGTTTTCCCCTTTAGGATTCTCATCCATAGAATTCTTCCCATGTTCTCTCTAAGTTTATTGAAATTAGCTCTTTTAAAGTCCAAGACTCTAGTTTGGCTGTGTTCTATTGCTTGTGCCTCCAGAATGTTGAATTCCAATATTGCATGATCACTTCCCCCCAAGGTTCCTGTGGCTTCGACACCTTCTATCATTTCATCTCTGTTAGTGAGAATTAAATCCAATATGGCTAATCCCCTAGTTCCCTTCTCTACTTTTTGGGAGAGAAAGTTGTCTGGTAGGTTTGACAGGAATCTGTTTGATCTTCCACTTGGTGCAGAGTTTGTCTCCCAGTTGATATCAGGGTAATTAAAGTCCCCCATTACTATTGTGATGTGCTTCTTACATACCTTAGTTAGCTGACTAGCAAAAAGATCATCTATTTCCTCTGCTTGGTTGGGCGGCCTATAGTATACACCTATGGCAATGTCATTTTTTCCCCTTTTATATTGACCCAAATGCTTTCAGGTTTACAGTTTTTGTCATTGTTGTGCTCTATTTCTCTAGAGATAAAGTTATTTCTTATATAGAGAGCAACTCCTCCTCCTCTTTTGTTTAGTCTGTTTCTTTTAAATAGTTTAAATCCCTCTAGCTGTGTGTTCCATTTGTAGGTTTCGTCCCACCATGTTTCCGTAATGGCAACAATATCATATCTGCCCTCATTTACCTGAATTTCTAGTTCACCCTGCTTACTGTTCATACTCTGTGCATTAGTGTATAGACATTTGAGTCCTTTATGACTGATGCTGTGTTTACTTGCTGCATAACATGTGTGGTGCCTGGCTTCCCCTATTTTCTTAGATTGCCGGGGACAGTGATGTACTGTATCAATTAACTCACTATCCCCATTATTTAGTTTAAATGTTCCTCCAAAAAAGCTGTGATTTTATTGCCAAGTAACTCAGTCCCTTTCTTGGATGGATGCAGACCATCTCTTTTATACATTTTTTCATTGGACCAGCTACAGACATCATGACTAATATAACCAAAGCCTTCTCCTTTACACCACTCCTTTAGCCACATATTAAATTCTGCTATACGCTGGCCTTTTCCATTTTGCTCCTTATACACTGGTAAAACCTCTGAAAAAGTAAGCCTACAGCCTATTCTGCTGAGTTCCTGCCCCAAGCTCTGGAAATCATTCTGCACAGAGAGTACATCTTTTTGGGACAGATCATTAGTGCCAAGATGTACAATAGCCTCCACATCACAGTCCTTGCTGGCATTCTTGATTATTTTGGAAATACGCTTCTTGTCCCTACTGGCAGTAGCACCTGGAAGACACCTGACCTCTTTCAAAACCTCTGTGTCCTTTCCTAAATTTACATCCCTTATAATTGAATCACCAACCAGAAGGTGGCTTCTCTTTTTGGATGCCTTTCTCTTCTTGCATGACTGATGTGTAATACCTGATTCACACGTCTCCCTATCAAAAACAAGTTCTTCATCTCAGACCACAATCCCCTGCTTATTTGAATTATCATCACAACTACCTTGACCTGTCTCCTTAATGTCCTTATTAAGGTCAGAAAGGGCACTGTATCTGTTGTGCAGGGACACAGCGAAAGCTTTGGGTTTATGGTTCACAGATCTCACCCTGCCAGATCCCACAGTTGTCCACACTGCACTTCTCCTGCAGGATCTTTGTGGTAGAGGGGGCTGATAGCACGGAGGCTCAATAGGTTAGAAGGGCTGAACTGGACACCTAATTTCTGCCTGAAGAGCACAGATTACAGACCCTAGATTTTACTTGAGCACAGATTTTACTTGAGGCTCCGCACTTACATCATTTCTTGGTATCATTTGTGCCACTGAGGAGGACTGGGAGATTCCTTCCTGGATACCTTCCATCTCCGGTGTTCGTCCCACAGCACTTTGCACTGTCAGGTCAGCTGTCTCTGGCACTTTCTGCTGTATAGACGAGGATGTCTGGTTTCCTGAGGTTGTAAACTGCTGACTCTGGAACTGCATCATAACTTAATGGGGACAGAACTATTGGCACCAAAGGGGTGGCAGAGGAAATGGTCTGCTTCAGCAGATTCCTCGTCTCTTTTAGTTTTTTAAGTACTTCTTGCTGCTCCATTAATGAAAGTAAAGAAAAAGTTTCTAAGCAGGCAGAATCAAATATCTCATCTTGCATTAAGCCAATTGAAGGAAGTTTCACAGCTGCTGGAACCAAAGCCTCAGCCAACATTTCCTTTGTGATGCTAGATCTCCTCCCTGTTTCAGTTAACTTACTTTCCTCATTTCGTTTACTTTTCGAGTTAGCTGACCCATGCACTGCACCACTCTCCCTAGGGGCTCTCTGGATCAATGGACTGACTTCACTACTAGAAAAAACTCAGGTTGGTAAAATTTGGTAAAAAGCCAGGAATCCTCTCATTCGCGTGAGCAGACTTGGAAAGAGCTGTTGTTTGAATTTAAAAAGGATTCTGGAATAATTATTGCATTGTGGAAGTTATTCATATGCTACCAGATCTATTGCCCCCTTGTCACTCTGAGTAAGCTGTGACAAAGAGGTCACTATCTGTCTTTTTGAAGTCCATCTACCTGCATTTATCTCAGAATTATGTATGTTCAATACAATCTGCTCCTTCAACAATCGCCTTTCCCCCCCACACACCTGTGCCGTGGGATTTCAGGCCCATCCAGCTCACCATCTTTTTCTCTGCCATTACAGCCAATATGTTGTCTGCTTACTCCTTCCATCGTTTGCACCATTGATGGTGTCTGACCAGGTTGTTCTGTCTGGCAACCAGTCGAAATTACCTGCGGCTTTTCCATCTGTACCGCAGCAATAAGATTGATCACAGAGTCCAACTTTAAACGCACCTCTGCAAACTAGTCAAAAATGGCCCAAACTGTCTGAGAAGTGAGCATGCTGTGCCGGCTGATGAAATCCTTTATGCTATCACTTAGCTGGTTTTCAAGCCCTAAAGCTGATCCATTTTGATTGTCAAACTCCAACTCTAATCCCTTATCCTTATCCTGGCTTGGAACTGACTCACTTATAACTGCTGAGTCATTTGTCATCCAATTACACAGAGGGATTAGCGAGCCTCTTAACTGACTTCTTAACTGGCTCTCTTCAGCCTGCGCCTGCAGATCCCACTCCAGGGAAGAATCTCCAAACAATGCCAAAGCCTCACATCTGTCCGGCAGGAGAAAGGGGGAGGATGCACAACTTACTGTAGATGGTATAGGCTGAAAGAATCCATCAATTTTCTGTTGTTTTTGTGGGTTGTTTCTATCTTCCTTACTATTTGGTGAACACTGTGCCGTCTTTCTTTTCTTCCCCTTGGGAGAGGCCATTATTACCCTCAAGAAACAAATGAATAAAAATAGATAAGGAGCTGTTCTGTAATATTGTCTTTGCTGCTTTGGCCTACTGGCTCCTTCCAAGATTCCTTGAAAAGATTTTCCTTGAAAATCCCAGGTTCAGTTCATTGCCTTAAAAATAGGTTAAAAATAGGTTAAAAAGGTTTAAAAAGGTTAAAATAGATTAAAAAGGTTTTAAAAAGTTTAAAAAGGTTAAAATAGATTAAAAAGGGGGTAAGTTAAAATACAATGTTAATAGAGGTTAAAAATAAAATTAAAAATAAAGTAAAATAAAATAAAGCTTTTACTTCTGGAGGAGCTCTTTACAGCCTTTGCTGCCTGTCCACCATCTTCTGTATTAATGAGAATGAGTTTTCTACCACCCCAGTAAACATTTTCAGATTTTACTAACAGCAGTATAAGCATGCAGTTAATCCAGTAATTATTATTCTGAACAAGCTGGGTTTTGTTCTTCTTTTGTACCTGGAGCCTTTTCAGACTTTAGTGAGAAAGGAAAGGATTTCTATGGAAAGGGAAAAGGGTGTGGTGAGAGAGGGAGCAATATTCAGAGGAAAGTTGAAGTGGGTGTCTCTTCAATATATCCAAGATTAAACAACAAAGCAGCAACAGAGCTGACACTCACACACAGTCCCCTGTATCTATTAAGTAACTCCTCATGATATTCTTGATTCCTTGAACCTGACATTAACTATGTTTTTCGTCCATCATTGTTGGTGAAAGAGGCACTGCCAAGCACAATTGTACTTAGAGTGAAAGTAGATGTTAAGAGGAGTACAAGGTAGAAGGAATCTTGGACTCTCAAAGGTGACAGAAGGGAATCCAGTATTTCAGGGGTTTCTCAGAGGCAAAGAGTTCTTGAGAAAATGCAAAATATCCTCTATATTACTTTATTTTATATAGAGGATTTCCTTAATATGAATTATGATAAAGATTCAGGAGTTAACAGAAGTATATATTATTCCCCACAGCAAAGAGAAGCAGAGATGGTCAAACTGATTCTTTTATGCAAAGAAGAGAATATATCTAATCTTGTTTCTATTTTGAAATTGCTTCCAGATTTTGTGCTTAAAATGAAAAAAAGGAAAGAGATTTTCTTTTCTTTTTGCTAATTATATAGGTTTATTGCTATAGAAATGGCAATAAAAGTATGTAAAAGTAAAAAGTTGCGGTTGTAATGTTACTTTCCATTATGTAAAGAGTGTCGGAAGCTGGTTCCTTTTTCTTTCTGTTCCCCTTTTTAGACTACTTATTTCCCTTTCCCTCCCCCTCCTCCTACTTTTCTATTACATTTTTGAATTTCTCTTTGTATTTTATATTTTGATAAACCAATAAAAAAAGTTTGAACAAGAAAAAAAAAGAATAAATGCAAGATATGTGCCCGTACCTGAATTAGTGGAGCATTTCCACTGGTGTTTCTCAGACAAGCCATGGCTTTTCAAACTCCTGTGGTCTCACGTAAGCCAGAAGTAGTAGAGGAATAGTGCGTGAAGGCTTTTATTACAAAGAGGAGGGCCCATAGGAAGGGAATGTAGAAGCCAACAAAGTTCAGCCTTCAATTTCAAGCCTTCATTTCCCAAGAAAAAGCAGGGAAGAATTGCATAGATATTTTGCAAAAGGAGCCACCTGGCATGAAGGATTCAACAGACATAGAGGATGGTTGTGCAGCCAAGGTGTTAAATAGTGGACTCCGGACCGCATGGCCATGATGGACGACTCAGGGACATCAGGGTTCAGCATAACAACTCTTTATTGATGTAGCACAGACTTGGCAAACAAAGGGGCAACTGCCCCACTTATATACCTAGCCAGGTATACTTGGAACCAATCCCATTATCTGGATTTCCCGCCAAAGACTACCCTGCCAATCCGGACAAGGCACCCTGCCACCTGGTGGTGTCAGTGGCTTATATCTGTGTAACATCCCTATGTACATAACACCCCTTCCCCCATACAAAAAACAAAACAAAACAACAATGGAAAACAATAAACATACTCAGTGCTTTTTTTGTAAAAGAAAAAGGTGCCAGAACTCACACATGTCATATAACCCGCCTTGCCTACCCTAGAAGGTTCCATCCAAAAAAGATGCCGGAACTCCGTTCTGAGCGTTCTATGAGGAAAAAAGCCCTGAACATACTAATGAAAGAAAAACACCAGCAGTGTGGAGCTTGATTTATCACATAATCCCTAGCCTCAAGACCTTACATAGTCCTTGAGGTACGTCCTTGGCCTATGGATTCTTGCTGACCGTTTCACTGTTTGCCCTGTGTTCTGGTCAACCAGGTCTGCAATGGAGTCATCAATTTGGTCGCCAACTGGGTCCTGATTCTGAGCCCTGTCCACCCTTATGTCATTGTGCTTCCCAGCCAGATGTTGCTCTGGAATCACAGTTTGTGGTTTTTCGGGGTGTCTCTTCCTCAACTGGTCAATGTGTCTTCTCACCTCGCGACCCTCCTCTACCTCTACAATGTATGATACAGGCCCCGTTTTGTCAACTACCACCCACTGAATCCAGGTATGCCCCTGACCATACTTCCGGGCCCAAACCATTTCACCTATGTGAAGTTCTCTGGAGGTGTCCATTTGTGGTTGATCCTCTTGTGCTGCCACTCTGTCAGGGTGTAGTCTGTCCAACTTAGTAATGAGTTGCCAACCCCAACGTAACTCAGCAGGACTCTTGCCTGTCGCTGTGCATGGTGTGGTATGTTGTGTCAACAGAAACTGAGCCAACCTTTGATGCCAATCTCCACTGATGATGCACCTCAATGCGTCCTTGGTAGTCCTCACCATTCATTCTGCCATACCATTACTGTAGATGACAGGTGTGATGTGCCTAATCGAGTTGGCCCTGGTGAATGTCTGGAAATCAGCAGATGTGAATTGTGGGCCATTATCGGAGACCCATGAGTGGCAAATAGTCCCCGGAGCACTTGAACTGTCTTTGCAGTGGTCATGCTAGAAACTGGGACTACTTCTAGCCATTTAGAGTGACTGTCAACTACTACCAGGAACAGTTGTCCCTGAAAGGGGCCAGCGTAATCAATATGCAACCTAGACCATGGGGTGTGTGTTGCTTCCCATTTGTGAATGGGAGCCTGTGGCTGTTCTGGCCTTGATCTCTGGCAAGTGTAGCACCCCGCTACCTGCTCCTCTATGACTTTGTCAAGACCAGGCCACCATAAGTAGCTCCTAGCTAATGCCTTCATCCTGACAATGCCTGGATAACCCTCATGTAGTGACTGCCAAACCCTTTCCCTTAACTTCTCCGGAATAATAACCCTACTACCCCACAACAGGCATCCTTTATGAGAAGACAACTCATGCTTCCTCATGAAATATGCCTGGAATTTCAGTCCCGGGCTCTTTTCCTGCCACCCAGATGCTACCCATGTGATGACCCTGCTGAGTGCCTTGTCTGCTGTGGTGCCAGCAGCAATACCTTTCACCTGGAGGGGGCAGTCTGGAAGATCTTGGATGAGTAGGATCTGCTCCGCCAGTGCTGGGTCAGGATCAGTGCTCATTAATGGCAATCTGCTTAATGCATCTGCATGGCCCATGTCCTTTCCTGGTTTATGGACCAGTTTGCAAGCATAGGCGGATAGAAAAATGGACCACCTAAGCATTCTTGGGGATAGAATTTGTGGTGTTTGTTTATCAGTTGTGAATAACCCCAACAAGGGTTTGTGATCAGTAAAAATGGTGAACTCCCTGCCATACAGGTAATCATGGAATTTTTTTACTCCTGACACAATTGCCAGGGCTTCCTTGTCAATTTGTGCATAATTCCTTTCTGCCTTTGACAGTGTCCGGGAGTAATATGCAATGGGCCTTTGCTCCCCATTGTCCTCTATGTGACTTAATACAGTGCCCACCCCATAAGGGGATGCATCACACGGAATGCAAATGGGCTTGTTTTCTATAAAATGGGCAATGGTTGAGTCACTGGATAAAAGTTGTTTGAGATTTCTAAAACTCTGTTCATGGACCTTAGTCCATTTCTATGGAGTTTTCTTATCTAGCAGTCTGTGTAATGGTTCTGCAATTGCTGCTTTGTGAGGCAAAAATGCGTGATAGAAGTAACCCCAGAAAAGCTTGCAATTTTCAGCCTTATTTGTTGGGGTTGGAGCCAACTTAATTGCTTTTACCTTAGAGTCAGTGGGGTGAATTCCTTTGGCATCAATCCTGAACCCTAGAACTCAGTGGATGCCACACCAATACTGCACTTACTTTTTTTGAGTTTAAGCCCAGCAGAGCGAAATCTGCTTAAAACAGCTTGCAGCCTGTCAGCCAAGATCTCTTCAGATTCCCCAGCGATGAGGACATTGTCAAAATAAGGACATACACCAGGAATGCCTTTCAGAGTCCTTTCCATGACTTCTTGGAAAATTCCAGGAGCTACTGAAATACCAAACTGTAACCAGTTAACTCTGAAAGCTCCTCTATGTGTCACTATTCTCTGAGTGTCAGTTGTTTCTTTAGTAACTGTGAGTTGCTGATACGCCTGCAACAAGTCAAGTTTTGCAAAGAAAGCACCACCTTGGACAGCGGAGAGTACCTGCCGGACCGTCGGGACCGGGTAAGCGTGTGGATTTAAGGCTCAGTTAACCGTGGCCTTGTAATCTGCACATATTCTAATTTCCCCATTGTCCTTTAGCGGTTTCACAATAGGGGTTTCCCAGTCTCCCCCGTCCATGGGCTCTAACACCCCTTGTTCTACCAGCTTATCCAATTCGCTCTCAATCTTATGCTTGAGAGCGAATGGGACTCTCCAGGGCTTGATGCAAACCGGTGGAACAGTCGGGTTTAGTTTAAATTTGATGGGGGGGCCCGTGTACTTTCCCAGCCTGTCATCGAATACGTCTGCAAATTCATTGCAGACAGATTCAAGATGTTTGGGCTGGATGCTATTCACTCCCCCCAAACAAATGCCCAGGGCATCAAACCAATCCAGCCCTACTAGACTAGTTCTCCGCCCGTCTGTCACCAAGATGTCCAAGGGACCCTGGATCTTCTCAAACCCCACAAACACGGTGGCCTTTCCCCTGATTTTAATGGGGGTATGCTGGAAATCTGACAACTGTAATTTTGTGGGCTTTAATGGGACCCTCTGCCTGCTCCGATCGCAAATTCCTTTAAATGTCTCGTAGGAAATTATAGAGACTGCGGAACCAGAGTTCAGCTCCATTGTGCAAGGTACACCTTGCAGATGGACCTGTATTGTTATTTTTGGTTTGAGCAGCTGATGGATCTCCTTGTGAGACATGGTCCGCCTGTTCTTTCCAGGGATGGAGGATTTGTGCCGGGGTTTGTGCCGAGGAAGAACAGTACCTTCGAGTGCGGATGCCATAGCTTGTAATTTGTTCAGGCTGTCCCGGCTTCGATTCCAGCAGACAGCTGCGATGTGCCCCGTCTTGCCGCAGGAGCGACACTTTGCAGATCAGAACCTGCAGGTCATTCGTGGATGATTTCCCCCACAGCTGGCACATTTCTGGTTGGATGAGTTGGCTCTCCTCTGTTCCTTGCAGCTGCAACTGCACGCTGTGCTTTTGCTGGCCGATGTGTATCTCTGGTGGCCTTTGTCATTGTCCCGTCGTGATGGATGCTTCCCGGGTCTTTGCTGCATTGCATCTATCTCTGCCTCTCCATCCGTGTCGCCTCTTCCACTGCTCAAAGTACATTTGTGATGTATGGTTGCTTCTGAGCTGCTGCTAGGGCAGTGTGTGGGTTTGCCAGAGTCGTTGGCTGCTTTGTAAGCCATCACCTCATCTAAAACCTCTCGCAGATTCATTGGTGGCTTGGCAAGAATCTTTTGTTGGCACTGCTGGTCTCTCAGTCCAAACACCACCCGGTCTTTGATTCTGTCTTCGAGATCAGGGAATTTACACAGGCGGGCAGCCTGTCTCAGCACCACGATGAATTGCGAAGTTGGCTCACCCGGTAGCTGGCTGCGCTGGATGAATTGGTACCACCAATACATTGGGGCTCTTGCCGGCATGAAATGCTCCACCAACTTCGCTTTGAGATCAGCATAAGAGATGTTTGCAATGGGCGTCGGTGAGCACAGTCCCAAAGCCACATCATACATGTCCTGACCGCTTAGGCACAAAAGTGCTGCTGCTTTCATTTTGTCTTCTGTGATCTTGTTGATCATCAGGAACCCTTCAATCCACCCCAGATGCACTTCCCAATGCTCTGGTTCATCAATGCTGAAACAGAATTTGCTGGTCGCTCCAAATTTAGCCATGTTGTGCCAGTCCTTGAATGCTGCTTCATTAGGAAGGTTTCAGAAAGTTTACCTTTCCTGCTTCTGAGTGTCTTCAGCGTTAGGAAGGTTCCCTTGGGAAAGATTTGCCTTTCCTCCTTCCTTGTGACTTCAGCTCTGTTTGAAACAGCATCCCACCTTCGTCACCAGTGTTAAATAGTGGGCTCCGGACCGCATGGCCAAGATGGATGACTCAGGATATCAGGGTTCAGCATAACAACTCTTTATTGATGTAGCACAGACTTGGCAAACAAAGGGGCAACTGCCCCACTTATATACCTAGCCAGGTATACTTGGAACCAATCCCATTATCTGGATTTCCCGCCAAAGACTACCCTGCCAATCTGGACAGGGCACCCTGCTACCTGGTGGTGTCAGTGGCTTATATCTGTGTAACATCCCTATGTACATAACACCGGTATCATATCTACTCCAACTAACCAATTCTCAGGAGAATTCCAATTAAGAAGAGGATATGGAGGAAGGCAGGATTGTTTGGAGAGGAAGGTGATATGATGGAACGTAATCTAGGGTTGCAGGAGGGAGGAGGTGTTTCCCAAGGAGGAAAGAGGCATCTCAGCTTGGAATCTTTGATGTGCCAAAAGGCAGTGAAGGGGGATCCTCTCTAGCCTTTCAGAGGATATATCTAATAATTATAGAGATTAGTGCTTTAGTTTGGCAAGATTCCAGTCTATAACTGATCATAAATAAATATTCTGAAGTAACTTCCCCTTCACTAGAAGAGTGGAATAATTTTATAAAATGCAGGCTTGCATGTATTTGTAAAATAGGTTTTTTTCAGTTTTTCAAATGTAAAATATTGTTCTGTGTAAACCAGCTAGAAAAGAAGTGCACCTGTGTTTGTTTCTTTCCGGGTCTATCTCTCTGTCTCTCTCTCTGTGTGTGTGAATGAGTGCATGTGCATGCTATGCTTTTGTTTTTTCTGCACAAAAAAGGCCTATGATTCTGTTAATTAAATGAGAGAAAGTTTGCTTAGCTTGTAGTAAGAGCACAATACTGAGGCTCCAGTCATTAAAATTGTGGAGTTCTCCTTTACATGGGATAGGAGGAGTACATGTAGGGGGAAGAAGAATTATTAAAGGGCCTTCTCAGATTGGGATTATGACATTATTTCAGGGTTTGAGCCTATATCTTATTACTTCTTGGTTTGAGCCTATGACAGGAATTCCGATTCAGGCCAATGAGGATCACTTCTGGATTTTGAGCCAATCGGCTGTGTTTCTGGGGGAGGGATCTTGATGTCAATTTCATTTTTGGCTTAATAGTGTCCCTTTCAGTTTTGGATCAATCAGCAGTACTTCTAGGATACAAACATCATATCCGGTTTTGGGCCAATGAGAAGCATTTCCAGGGGTTGACCCAGAAGTGACATTTCTAATCAAAGGGACTAATATATTAAAAAAATATGTACTATAATTGCTGAACAGACTTCCAAGAGCTGAACTTAATCCAATATCAAGAGTTCCTTTAGCATGTATGTCAATGTGTGAGCCTAGTAAGAAACTATTGTTTCTTCCAGCATTACTCTGAAAGTCTTCAGCAACAAACTTTGTGGTATATATTTCCTCTTGGTGTCTTCTAGCCTTATCTGCTTTCCACAAGCTTTTACTTTGGGGATAACCAACATTTCCAATTACAAACTTTAGCTAAGAATAATTTAAAAATAACAATATCAAGTTAGAAGCACTACAGAATTCAATGCTTTTATCAAAAGGATGAAAGCAGTATCATAAATTGTGACGTAAACTCCACCCCTTTTGTATGTGTATAAGACATCTGACACTCAGACCAAAGGTGCAGAATCCTAGTTCTGCAGAATCTGGGGGGGGGGGAGGCACCAAACTGTACAAACAATCTCTCTGATATGATTGGCTAATATTTAACTGCATTTACTGAAGACTGTTAAACTCCAGAAAAAATTAAGCAAAGAACTGGATATCTGCAAACTTGAGGCTTCTACAAATATTGACATAATAAATGCAAAATAGATATGTCAGATATCAAATGTAATTTTATTTAGTTATTAGATTTCTACAGTACCTTTTTCATCTGAGTCTGTCTGGTTGATTTATAACAAAAATACAGCGTTAAAACATGGAAGAATGAGAAAATGGTTTCCGTAGCCAAGAACTTTTCATAAATGTTATAATAATAATTTCATTCTTAGATGCTACTACTACTACCTTTTGAAGGTTCAAAATTTATTAATGCTTGAATGCAAGTGGTGTTTTTTTTCCTTCTGAAGAGTTGGAAGGACTGCCTGAAAAGCTAAACTATTGCTTGATTTGTTTGTTCTTAGCACAAAGTTCACAAAGCTCTCATGAGGTCCTCTTTGAGCTATCAAGGTCATATTTCTGTTCCAGTAATACTTCCTCCTCCCCATCTTCCTAAGAAAAAAGCAAACCACCAAACAAAAAGGAGGAAGGAATGGTAGTAGCTTGGAGAAATCAGCAGAAATAGTCATACTGTTAAGCTGAATTTTAGTAGTTGGGACATTACCTGAAGAACTATGAAGGGCTGGCTGCTCCTGGCTACTGCTTTTTTTCTTTGGCCAGGCTGCTTTTCTCAAAATGGTAAGTTAAGAAGAAGAGAAATCAAGGGGTTATTAAGGAAAACAGTTTCTGCTGCATTCATTAAAGGAATAGTTACTTTTAGCAAAAGTAACATTTTTCATTTGCGGCTTTCTGGAAATTTGTAATGCTGGATTCTTTAAGAATATCATAGATTTATAATTCTAATCCCCTTTTCAAATACAAGATTTTTCAGCAATTGATTTCTGAATAGCAAACTATTTTGTATCAGTATTATAAATTCACACCAATTTTCAGGGACTTTGTTTCAGTTAAATAATAATGATAATGATAATGATAATGATAATGATAATGATAATGATAATAATAATAATGATAATAATAATAATAATAATAATAATAATAATAATAATAATAATAATAATAATAATAATAATAATAATAATAATAATAATAATAATAATAATAATTTGGAAGGGACCTGGGAGGTCATCTAGTCCAACCCCCTGCTCAGGCAGGAAACCCTATACCATTTCAGACAAATGAGTGTCCAGTCTCTTCTTAAAAACTTCCAGTGTTGGAGCATTCACCACTTCTGGAGGCAGGTTGTTCCACCGGTTAATTGTTCTAACTGTCAGGAAGTTTCTCCTTAGTTCCAGGTTGCTTCTCTGTTTCCATCCGTTGCTTCTTGTCCTGCTTTCAGGTGCTTTGGAGAACAGCTTGACTCCTTCTTCTTTGTGGCAGCCCCTGAGATATTGGAACACTGCTATCATGTCACCCCTCACTCTTCTCTTCGTTAAACTACACATACCCAATTCCAGCAACCGTTCCCTATATGTTTTAAACTCCAGACCCCCAATCATCTTTGTTGCTCTTCTCTATACTCTTTCTAGAGTACTCTTTCTAGAGTCTCAACATCTTTTTTACATCACGGTGAGCAAAACTGGATGCAGTATTCCAGGTGTGGCCTTACCAAGGCATTGTAAAGAACCTGATATGATAATAACCAAGTGATTACCATATCTAAAATGAGGCTTCCTAAGTCAAAGTGATTGAAATTATAGAGATGTTGGGTTTACATCAGGATAAATACAAAGAAATTAGTGGATGTTGTACATTCACAATTAATACATTCTTCATAAGAATACGAGGATAATATTTACTTCAGAAGACATTGAAGCTAAGACTATATTTGCTGATATTCATTCATATTTTGAGTCAATCATATATTTATCAGTGTATTTGATGGTTGTAAAAGTCATTCATGAAGGAAAAGGAAGAGGACAACTGGCCTCAATCAAGAGAGAGCATAGAAGGTATTGCTTTCCCAATAATTGTAAAATTAACTGATAGCTTATCAATACAATAAGTAGTGAATGCTACCCCATTTCAGAGTTTTATTTTCAAATTTGATACTTGAAGGATTAGAAACAGTTATCCAACAATTATTTTCTTCCCCTGGCTGATTTGAAATGTATATTTACATTCTTTATATACCATAACATCTTTGTGTGTGTGTCCTTGTGTGTGTATATTATCCCCCTATTGTATTCTTTCAGAGTTTTATTATGTTCCATTTCTCTAAAAAAGAAGGAAGAACAAGGAAAGAACAAGATGAGCGAGTTAAAAACCACAGAATAAATTCTCAGATGGCAGCATTTAGACCTGATAAAAAGAAACAAACTATAAATAATATCTGTTGAGAAAATTTCTAATTGATGATTTTTTAAAAAAGAAATAAAAAATGGATTTTTTAATTAAATCATTTTTTTTATTTTTATCAAATGTATTTTAATAAAATGCTTTTGGGGTAAAAATATATTTAACGATAGTTTTCTATTCAAGATACATTAATAATTTAGTTTATTCAGCATGAAATGGAGTTTAGTTATGTAGCATGAAGCTGTATATTCTGCAATATTTACATTTTTTGAAAACTCATTCAATGAATCCAAACTCTGCAAACTGAGATAACAGGCACTGCATTGATGCATTCACCAGGTAGTAACCATGAGATAAATCATAAAACAAAGTTCAGGAATATTCCTTTCTCCCATTGTTTTGCAAATCTATGTACACTACAAACTGTATGATTGTTTGAAGAGAAATGCATCTGTACCAGGCTTAAAGAGTGAGGAGGAACGGCAAGCACTAAAAATGAAAGTCAAACCTTCTAGCAGCTTATAAACCTTGTGATCTTACTGTACATAGTTTTAAGTGCTTTATTGCTCCCTTGAGGAGCAAAATGGCAGCAGGCCGTAAAAGAGACCCAATTTGGGAATTATTTTAATGAAGCTCCTCTACCTAGAGGTAAAGCAGGAATGCATGCAAAATGCAAGCAATGCAACAAAGAGATGCAAGGCCTGGTGGCCCAAATGAAACAACATCATGAGAAGTGCTGTGATGAAAGGACTAAGTTTGAAGAGGCTGGACCTTCAGGTTGGTAAACTGCTTTTATTTCACCATAATTTTTAGACTGCCATCAGGTACTGTTATGCTAAAACAATAATATATATCTGCTATTGTTACTGCGTGGCACTGCATTTTCATGCAGTTGCCAAAAGAAAAAAAAAGATATAATGAGTTGAAATATGCAAATATCCCTTTGTAGGCTGTACTGTGTGTGAATACAATGAGAAATTCACAATAAGCACACATGGTTTAAATAATAAAATTACAGCATTGACTTTTTTGTTTAGGTGAAACCACCATCAACATAAAAGATTCTGGAAACTATTCACTTTCTAAATTGCCATCCTCTTTTTCTACAGTTTCACAGTTATCTCTCCAGGATAGTGCATCAGTCACATCATTTAAACATATCCACAATATATCACCTAAAAGAAAGAAACCATCTGGAACCAATACATAGATAAGTTTGTGATAAAATCCAGCAGATTAGAAGAAGAGTTAATTGATGAAAAAAATGCTCGGTTTGTTCATGCAACAAACTCTAATTTCTCTCTGCTTGAAAACCCACACTTTGTTAATATGATTCAGTCACTGAGGCTAGTATACAGTCCACCAAGTAGATAAGGTGTTGCAGGGAAACTGCTGGATAAAGTATATGATGAAGAAATTATGCAATGTGCAACAAGTCTAGAAGATAAAATTGTTAACCTAAGTCTTGATGGGTGGAATAATGTCTACAATGATTCTATTGTATGTACTTGTGTAACAACAGAAGAAAGGAATGTATTTCTTGCAGAAAGAATTGATACTTCAAGAAATGCACACAGCAGCATACTTAGAAGAAGTAGCAGCAAAAGTTATCATAACATGTGGAAAAAAAATCAAATGTCAAGTACACAGACAATGCTGCAAATGTGTCCAACATGAGAAGAAATTTAGAACAACATGAAGAAACTACCAAACTAATAACATATGTTTGTAGTGCTCATTTGATGCACCTCCTACCCAAAGATTTCTGTGTCCCAGAAATAAAGAGTAATGTTGAAATTGCTAAATACTTCCATAACAATCATTTTGCAGCATCAGCTCTGAAAATAATGGGTGGAACCAAGCTAACGCTCCCACAAAATGTTAGATGGAACTCTGTAGTGGACTGTTTTGAACAATATATAAAAAACTGGCCTATTCTGATGACCGTTTGTGAGCAAAATTGAGAAAAAATAGATGACACCATCATAGCCAAAATCCTCAACATAGGGCTTAAGAGAAATGTTGAACATACGCTTAGTATCCTGAAAACCGTTTCTGAAGCTTTAAACAAAATCCAGAAAAATAGTTGTTTTATTGCTGATGCTGTTAAAATTTGAAAGGAACTGAGCAAGCACTTAGCAACAGAACTACACACTGACAAGTAGAAATTACAAGATTTAAAAAAGCGAATGGGACAAGCACTGTCTCCAGCTTATTTTCTCACAAACATTGTCAATATCCGGTACCAGGGTCAAACCTTAAGTGCTGAAGAAGAGGAGTTAGCCATGAAATGGCTATCCAGCCATCATCCATCTCTAGTGCCAACTATAATGAACTTCAGAGCTAAGGGGGAACCATTCAAGAAATATATGTTTGCTGATGAGGTTTTAAAGAAAGTTTTACCAGTGAACAGGTGGAAGTCACTTAAGCACTTGGATTCAGAAAGTGTTGAAGTAATGATTTCACTTTTAACCACAGTGGCCTCTTCTACTGGCATTGAAAGAATATTCTCTTCCTTTGGACTTGTTCACTCTAAATTGAGAAACCGTCTGGGGCCTGATAAAGCAGGAAATCTTGTTTTTCTTTTCCAGATCATGAACAAACAAGGGAACGAAGATGAAAATGAATGAGCTGCAGAAGATGGTGTTTGAAGGTTTTTTAAAATGTGGACCCAGCTGATATATTCTTTTCTTTGTTTTTTCAAAGATATTTTGTTTATGCACTTCACTTATTAAATATGGATGTTTAAGCAAATACAAGAATATGTAATATAATGTTATTGTTTTAATTAAATAAAAGAATTTGAGTAGTTCTCCAACTATGTGTGATTAACATACTGTATTAACCTAAAAATTGGTTCTGATATCACTGTTTTACTAACCTGACAGTTTATTATTCTAAATAGGAAACCTTCATTTTGTTTGCAAATAATAATACTAAAGATTCTAACTACCAGCAAGAATGACTCCTTACATTTAATGAGCACCTGTCATTTCAGATCCATCATGGCAGCACCTGTTAGTGGGCATCCACTCACCTGCTGCCCACCACATCCCTCGCCTTGTTGTGTCACTGCCACATCACCAGTCCTCCCATTAAAGTGAATGAGACTGTTGATGAGTTAACAGTGGGTCAGATGAGGAGCCACTGCAGGACAGAGATGACGGTTGCTCTTTAAAAATTATGATTTAAATCAAGTTGATTTAAATCAAGCCTTCCTCCTAGTGATTTAAATCATGATTTAAATCAACTTGATTTAAATCAAATCCACCCTGTGAGAAATAAATATCAAGGCCAATACTAGTAAGCAATGGTTTAATTTCTCTGGGAAAAGAACTGTTGGCAGCATTAAAAATAAAATAAAACTGTCAGAAATATTATTGCAGGACCACCCATGGTAAGCCAAAATTCTGACAAGGATGACATTCCACAGAATCACATACAAAGAGGATGCTTTTCGGGGGGCAAGTTTGATAGCCCTTCAATCTCTCTACCTCCCTATCCCCAGATATACTTAGATTAGGAAAGGTAATGTTGGATATTACAGGTAGTTCTTGAGTTATGACCCACTTGGAGCCAGCCCATCTTGGTCATAACTTGTTATGGTCTTAAAGCAAGTCAGTCAGTGACTGACCCAATATTATGACCTTTGTATATTGATCATTAAGCAAATTACCATGGTCATTAAACAAATCCACAGTTGTTAAGAGAAGTAATGATTTGCTGGAAATAAATGCTGTTTTTTTGGCAAAACTGTAATACAACAGGGTCACATGACTGCAGGATGATATAAATGACCATAAATGTAATCCAGTTACCCAGTGCCTGAAATACAGTCATGTGACCATTGTGGTGGGCAACTGTTGCAACTTCAAATTCAGGTTGCAAGTATCCCCTTCAGAACTTTGAACTTCATTAAGTGATGAGTTGTAAGTCAAAGACTACCTGTAGTGAACATTAGGTACCTAGCAGGTATTGATTTATTAATTAAGACAATAGTGGGAACTAATTATCTAGGAGGGTAAATAGGAAACACAAGCTTGTCTAAGCAAGTAAGATAATTTAATGTAAATCTAATTTCAGAATGTGAAGAGCCAGATGAGATTGACTTTGGAGAAATTGTGAGCACTAAGAAAGCCAAGTACCCGGAAAATGACCAAGTGCAATACAGGTGCAACCCTGCCTATGTCTTGGAAGGACCTGAATGGATTCAGTGTAAAGCACAAGAATGGACACCTCATCCACCAAAATGCTTGGGTAAGCCATCATGCATTCTTTGACCTGGGAGAAAATATAGAATTCCCTCAATAGGAGAAGAATTGCAGCTACCAAATTCTTTGAGAATTAGTTTGAATTTGGATACAAGTTTTCCTTCTACACTGAACCCACAAACTATCTGGTGTCAGCTTCTCCCATTTGAAATCTTGAGAAAATGAAACTGACCCAATTGTTGAATGAACATGCAAATCAGTCAATATAATTAAACAATATTCAATTGGAAGCTTATGTTCACTTATGTAAAATGCTGAGTAACTGAGATATGCATGTATCTGGACAAAAATTCAGTGATTAGTAAAACAGGAAAGTGAATTCTCTTAGTATGGAGTCCAGCCAATATGAATACTTGATGCAGTTACATTTCTGTAGAAGAAAAAGGTTTTTCTGTTGAGTAATTCATCACATTCCCACATTCTTTCTAAAGAACTTTCTGTAAGATAACAAAAGCTCAGACAGTTCAGTACAAGAGATTATACAAAGGACAAAATGAATTCACCAAAACATTTCTGCTCAGCACTCAGATTTCATCCATCTATCCATCCATCCATCCATCCATCCATCCGTTCATTCATATTTCATATTTCTAAATAATCCATCTCCCCCAAAGAGGAAGTTTATCTAATTGTTGTCTTGGTAGTGGTTCCTCCTCCTGTTGCTCAAGATTATTCATTCTGCTCATTACAAATGTTAGGATGGGATTAATTTATCAAAGCACTTTATAACATTTACTGGATAGCTAAGAGAATACTTTAAAAGTCTGCCAAATTTATAATGCTTATAGCAGACATGTCAAACACAAGGCCCGGGGGCCAGATCCGGCCCGCGAAGTGGTTTCATGTGGCCCGTGAAGCCATCCTGGAAACAGTGAGGGAACGGCCCCCACTGCCTTGGCCCTTGCCCAGAGACCCTCCTTCTGCCAGAGACCCTCCGATCTGTCCCACTCCTGCCCAGGCCCCCATAGGCACCCTTGATGCAAACGATGTAGAGCTGGCCACGCCCACCCAGTAGGCCATACACACTCTAGCCACGCCCACCCAATAGGCCACACCCACCCTGGCCATACCCACCCAGCCCTCTGAGGGCAACCACAATGCTGATGCGGCCCTCAATGAAATTGAGTTTGACATCCCTGGCTTATATGGTTAAATGGGTGGAAGGAAATTGATTCATAGGATACTGGATTACCACTGCTATTAAAAACAATAAGCTCACTAATATGAGCAATAAAGACAACACAAGAAAATCAAGGGAACAGGGACAAATCCTCTATGCTTAGAAATGTTGAGAATTTTTGCATCATATTTCAGCAGAATATGGAACACTCCACCTGACTCAAATTTTCTTCCATTATGGCTCAAAATATCTTTACATAAGATTTTGAATTGGGCTGTTTTTTCTTACTATGAAAAATCCCCAATATCATCCTTTGGGCATGCTCCTACAATCTAATCCTCTGTGACAGGTCTAAAAACTACAGCAGAATCATAACTTGGTTATCATTAATATTGTGCTATAATTTAGCTTATTTGTTTTTGGCCTGGATCTATCCATTCAAATTTGTAAACAAGGCTGATATTCTTGGGGATGGAATAGAGGGATACCAATGGACAAATTATCTCCCTTGAGAAGATTCACCTTATTTTTCCTTAGAATATTAATAGGGAAATTTCCCAACAATTGTATCTTATTTCTGAAATTTGTAAGTGTCTGTTGTAAATATCACTGCAGCATCCCTTGAGAATATCTACTTTATTTCTGTTTTTTTTTTAGCACCCTGCAGTATCACAAGACAACAGCTAGCAACAAAAAACTTGTTTGTTTTTGGGAATCAAAGAAAAGCTCAGCTTATTCAAAGTAATCATAGCTTGCAATTTCAGTGCAATGAAGGATATGTCCTTGTTACACCATCAGTCAGAAAGTGTGTTGACGGTTACATGGATTTGCCATTATGTATCTCCGGTAAGCATGCTGTCAATATGATGGATTCCTTCTGAGATTAGAACCAATTAAAGTAATTAATATTACATAAAGAATATGAACAATTGCTTCTAAAATCATGTTGTTTTAAAAGTGATTTATTCTTCACTGAAAGTACTCACATCTTGGCTTAGAATTTTAGCAGTTGTAATCTAAAACAAACAAACAAAAGCTGAAGTACATCACATTGGAGAAGGATGTTCTGGCAACTCCCCAAACATCTGAATTGACTTTAAGGTTCAGTCCAAAATCCTGAGCTTCAGCTAAGAATAATGATCCCATATGGTTGAAGATATGCATGTTATTGGTAGGCCTAGGAAATTGTTTCAAAAATTGTAAAGGTTATACCATTAAAGGAAACCCATATTTTGCATGATGAAAAGTCTTTTTTGTTTGAAATTGGTTGGATGAGTTTATCATATAGTCATCTTACTATTAAGGTAGCTGGGATTATGATTTTATTTAATAATTATTTATTTAAGAAACTGGAAGCTACTTTATATATTTTTTCTTCTTCCTTCCTTCCTTCCTTCCTTCCTTCCTTCCTTCCTTCCTTCCTTCCTTCCTTCCTTCCTTCCTTCCTTCCTTCCTTCCTCTCTATTTGTCTGTTAGTTTTTATGTTTAATAAAAATTTATAAGAAAAGGAAAATGATGCAAACTTATATACGTACAAGAATTTAACTTGAAGGGTTTTTGACGGTTACATTAACTACAGGTAGAAAGTATTCTTTACTATGATTATAGAACTAATGGATGACTTTTATGCTGATCAGCTCAAAGAGATTAAAATTAAAATATTGAGTACCTAGTAATTTAACTGAATATTATCCTTTATGGCCTTTATTAGAAAGCGATTATGTGTCAGCCTTGCAAGATAGACCAGACAGGATGTACAATCAAATGAGCTAATTCTATTTTCCCGGAGGGTTACATTAACAGAATCTTGCAATCCCAAAGCACATTCCTTCCCCTTGTGCTGTTTATAATCCAAGAAACTGGGAGGGTCTCTGCATGCTCTCTATACTTGGTGGGAGCTTAGTGGCACTTTATCTGATGGTTCACTTGGCTGCATTTCTTTTCCCTTTCTCTCAGGTTCATTTCCACACACCATTATATTATATATTTCTATTAAGAACTTGGTAATTACCTGGATTAACATAGAGCAAAAAAGTGGATCAACGTATAGCAAAAAAATAAAAAGAGGTTGTGAACGGTTGGGTTCACCTGTGCTTTGTTGAGAAGTAGATTGTGTTTTGATGCTGAGTTTCACATAGAGCATAACTTGCTTATGAAATAATTCCACTTTAAAAATAAGTGGTCCCTGATTTTATTGGAAAATTGGGCAGAATGTGTAATGATTTCAAACCAATTTCTTTGTAATTATTATTTTAAGGAATATCAACAACTTTGGCTAGCATTTCCCGGCCTAATGTTTTTCCCCCCTGTTTAATAGAAAGAGGGCAAAACTGTAGTGGTCCACCCAGGATTGAGAACGGAGACATTACTACTTTATCTGAGAAGCAGTACAGATCTGGCTCTTCAGTAGGATTCAGATGCCAGAAGTATTATGCTATGGAAGGCCAGAACAGGTCTTTTTGTGACAATGGGACCTGGACAAAAGTACCCATTTGTCTTGGTAAGCAGAAAAAGAAGTCTTCACCCAATTGTTATGAGCATTTATACTCATTAAGATTCACTGCTTTCTTTCTCTCTTTCATAAAGATCATTTAATTGCTCTTGCTTGCAGCAGCTCTCCTTTATTCAGTATACAATTTCATTTCTAAATCTGAGGTGAAGTAGTTACTAGATGAAAGCTAAATACTACCATTAGATTTTTGCAACAAGATTATATGATGCATTTGTATCCTGACACCCTCCTCTAACAGGATTTGCTTTCTTTTCCACCTCAGATCCCTGTGTGATCTCCAGGACTGAACTGGAAAGGCAGATGATAGATGTTAAAGATGGAATGGATGCATCTGAAAATATATTTGTGCAACGTGGTCATTTTATTGAGCTGACCTGTAAAACAGGATATGTCCTAGCAGAAAATTCTTCCCAATCAGCTTTTGTAATCCATTGTGATGGGACCCCACCCATGATTCCTAAATGTAAAGGTGACTTTAAAAGTTTAATTTATAAATCCTGCTATCACCAATCCAGAGCCAAAGCACATCGATTTCAGTTTATTTAACATTAATAAACATGGAATAAACTGCAATTATTTACATATGTCCTTTACTGGTACATATATTTTTCTCTCTCTGAAACCTCACTGGCTGGATTGAGTTTTCAATTCTGCAAGAACCCAATGGAAATTCTTGGGATGTAGTTGACATAGGACAACCTGAAAGGCTGCAGATTGCTGGAGAAAGAGTGGTGCAATTTCATAGCATTCATTAACCATTTCATAGCTAAATTAAAATAAAATAAATAAAAATAAGTTAGGGCAAAAACTGCACACTGCACCTTGAGAAACTCTGCTCTTTCACTAATGTAGGGCAGAGGTTCCCATCCTTTTTCGGATGTCAGATCAGAGGGGGAAGCATTTTAGGCCCACGCGTGAGCATGCATGGAAACAGGGCCACAAGCATGCATGCAACTAAACAGTGCAGCACTAGCACCCCTGTGATACGCGCTAGCCCTGCCCCATTTTTGCACAGCACAGTGCCTTGTTTTCATTCTGTGTGTCGTGGTGCCCAGTTTTCACACCACGTGACATGCTGCCCCATTTTCATGCCATGTGGCACAGTGCCCCATTTGCGTGGCACCCCATTTTTGCCCTGCAGTGTGGGCAACTGTGCACACATGTGCACGCACTGGTCAGACTATACTGTGGCCCAGTGGCCAGCAGGACATGGCCCGGTGGTGGACTGCAGCCCACAGGTTGGGGACCCCTGATGTAGGGTAATATATCCACAGACTGATATTTTTATATCAGTTTATGGTACAATAATTGCTTTTGCTGACAATAAATTCCATAGCCTAGCTATGTTTCTATTTTTAAAGAATTTATAAACTGTTACTATATCAAAATCTAAATATCAATACCAATAGAAATTCCAACTTGGTTTCTAACAAGATTATAGGAACTTCTTTAGTTACTGGTAAAAAAATATTGCTGTTATTCTAATTTTAGGGCTAGCAGATTAGAGGATGTCTACTGAGGGACATGTTACAATTCTAATATTTCAACCTTTCCAAGAATCATCAGGCATCAAAAGAACTTAATGCAGATGTTTCTTTATTTATCTGTAGATGCTAGTTCTGTACCATGTTGATCCTTGTGGATTCTAGGCAATTTACAGATATTAAAATGGCAATAAAATAATTAAAAAATAAAATTCAATAGTATCAAACATTAAGACTAAGATTAAATCATAAGAAAAATGCACACATATAGACACAAGTATCTGTGGTTCTACATTTACCACTAACTTCAAGAAAGTCAGGAATATCAAGTGCAGGAAATCAAGAGTCCAGGCAATATAAATAAATATAGGCTTATTGCATGCTAAAGCTTTCTACAAGAATTTGAACTACTAACAGGCAAAACAAACTGGCGGTAGATAAGAGTCACAGAATTCAAGGTGGGCTGGGCTTAAATTTCTTATAGGCTTGAAGGGACTCAAGACAGATGATATATTTGACCCCTCCTTCAAGCTCTGCCTGGATATCTCCTATAGGATAGTGGCTGTCATCCTCAATTAAGGGCAGCAGTTTCCAAGGAGGAGAATTGCAAAGACCTAATATCACTCCCTGACCAACCTGATAGCTGGGGACACTTTTTTATATGTTGTTGTTCTGTCCAGGTTAGAAAACCATGGTTATTTGGAAATGACATAGATGCCCCATAGCTGAGACATAACTAACTGCAGCAGTTGTCAACGCTGCTAACATCGAATGTTATTGCTTGACAAGAGATGAAGAAGTAGCCATTTAATATGTTAAACGTGTGTATTGCTTAAGAGATTTAGTTTAAGGTTGAGAGGGGGGACGAGTAGGATTGCACTTTCAAGGCCATTTCTAACTAAAGAAGATAAGACCTTGGCGGATTTTCTAACAGAAGGGAAACTGTTACTTTAAATTAATTGGATAATATGATTAATGACAAAATTAGAAAGGTGGAGAATTGTGTTTTAATATATTGTGCAAGGGGCAGAAATTTCAGATTCCAGCCTCCTTCCAGCAAGCATTTGGCGGTTTATTAGGCTAATAAAGGACGTTTAAGGTAAACAATGCCTCAGAGTCACTTGAAAAGCCCATAGGTCAGAAACTTGACAGCAGTGGTGTAACATAGAACTAAAAGTACAGTAGCTTTGTATTTCAATTCAAAACCAAAATAAAGGAAAAGAATAATTTTATCAACTTGTTGAATTTATTTACGATCTTCCAAATAAATACAAGACTACCAAAACTATTTTTAATCAAGATAGCTGATTTCACAGTATATTTTAGATACTAACTGGCAAGACTTCTGGTCTTGCACAATAGCGCAGCAGCCAAGGGATTTGGGGGCTGCGTGCCCTTCAGCTGATTTTCTTCCTGTTAGAGGACCCTAAATGGGCCAGAAGTCACCCCAAAGAGGCGGCAAAGAAGGAAGTCCTATGAACCATGCGAGATGGCAGTCGACCTGATAGGTCCAGGAGAAGCCTTCCAGAAACCAACAGGAGAAAGGCTAGCCTAACTTCAAAGTCTAGCCCAAGCTACAAGCAACCAAAGTCAAAAAGTATTACTTCAAGCTGATTGTAAACACTGCGTTTTAATATGGGTAAGAACATTGATTTTCTCTATCCTATCAACTTTCCTGAAGAAAAAACATCCCAGTAAGCAAAAGAAAAACCCTCTGAAAGTGAAGGAGGGGGATCTTTTCCCCACCCTTTTACTAATGGAAGCGGCAAATTAAACCTTTTATGGAGGACTAAAACATATAGAAATGAAATGAAATGAATATAAAACCTAAATTTAGATGTTTGAAATTGCTGAATGGCTAAGATTCTCATTTTAAAGGCAACTGTTTATTTTGAAAATTGAAAAATAAACCAGTGCTGACCTCTAATGGTGGATGAAGACTATGACAGCTATGGCAAAATTTGGCAAAATTTGAAAAAAAAAAAACTAATTTGTGCTTGTGACCTTCAAAGCTGTAACAATAGAGAACAGCTGTGACAAAAGAGAAAACAATCTGGGCTGCAGACAAAGAGAGACTTATAAACTTTGGAAAAAGAAAAAAAGTGCTCTTGAACTTTCTGGATTACAAATATCTACTTAACTGTGACTCTAAAGCTATTTGCAGAGAAAAGAAAACTTTGATTCATGGCCATCATGGAAAATCAGATACTTGCAGAAAGAACTTATCAAGAAAAAATAAATACCTTTCAAGAGGAGACATGATATGCTGCAACTAATTCAAACAACAATGATTTCAAACCACAAAGAAATTCAAAATAACTTTGAAAATATAAACCAATTCATCTCCAATTTAACTTTACAACAAAAAAAAACAAAAACAGAAAACAACAATAGAGAAGGAGCAGATTAAATAGATAACTGAACACAAATTCGAGGATAAAGACTTAAAGATGCAACCTAAGAAAACAAAGAAGTATGATTTAACCCAAGTGGAAAAAAATTCACAAGGAATATTGGATTTGGAACAGACAACTTATACTTTAAAACTGCAAAACAAATTTGAGGATAAGAAAAAAGACTGGACTGCAGAGATGTCAGGAACACCACTAGAACTGGAGAGACAAAAAATGATAAGAAAAACAGAGAGAAAAAGAAAGAAAAAGATTTTCAACAAACATAAAATGGCAAATGCCTCTTACAAAGATATTGTACTTGATTTATCTTTTATATCTACAGTAACACTTACAAGAATATGGAAAGATTTTTTGATTCAGCAGAACATATTGATTAACAAACATACTGGGATAAAGAAAAAGTCTAAAGTAAAAATTAAGAAAATAGATGATGGGACCTATTAGAGAGAATATTTTTTTAAAAAAACATCTGTTTGAATATGGTTAAAGAAATAGAAAGATTTTGGATATGAATTTTATTTTAAGAGGGAGGAGCCCCTCAAGTAACATAGTACTCTCTTTTTCTTATTTTATTTCTTGATATGAGTAATATAAGAGAGTTGGAATGGCTTATATAAAGGAAATGTTTTAGATATCTAAAGCTGATTGACTTTAAGAAAATTACAATGGATTAAAAATGTTTTAAATAAGAGTTAAAAGACTAGAGAACTAGATTTATTAAATGGAATATTTAAAGATTAAATATATTTTTAATTATGGCAAAAAAAACAAAAAAAATTGGAAATAAATATGTATTAGCTTATAGGAAATAGGGATTTTAAGTAGCATAATATCTTTTTTTATTCTTATTCTTTCTTTTTTTTTGTCTTATTTATTCCTTAAGAAAGGTAAAAGTATTGGGATGGCTTACATGAGAGAAAATAAGACTTAAATATTTAAATGTAATTAACTTTGAGAAAATCTTAACCAGTAAGAATGTCTGGAACAAATGTAAACAAGAACTATAAACAGCATCTACGATGAGGCAACAGAATGAGATAGAAAAGAAATATTATATTGATGTGATTATTATCTGTATAAATATTAGAAAAATTGTTATCTGCCAAAACAAGAATTGCATTAACTTAAGGTTGGCGAAAGAGAACATTATGGGAAAAAGAGGAAATCAAGTAAAGCTATTATGTGGATAACAGATCATAGAAACCAACTGTTAGTGAATGTTTTTTTAATGTAAACCCAGACAACACACTGTTTACCAAATATTAAGGCGACTATGTTAAAAAATCAATAAAATATAAAAAAGATACTAACTGGCAGTTTTAAATAAATTAGACCCAATCAGTAAGTATGCCTATTAATTAATATAGCTATAATGATTAATATATCATGGTGATATATACATACATATACACACATACACATACAAAACAAAATTATACATAATTTTGTTGTGTGGTAATAGAAAGAAGTGCCCATAATTTGATATGAGTACAAGATTTTCTTTTTTCAATGTATTATCTGATTTATTTTCTCTAGAAATTACATGTAACTCTCCAAGAATATTGAATGGTTCTTTCCGACCACAAAGAACTATATACCATGATGGGGACCTAATTCGAATTCAGTGTGACACTGGATTTACTTTTGAACCAGATAATGGAGAAAACGTGGTTGAATGCACAAAAAATGGATGGTCACCTTCACTGAAATGTGTCTGTAAGTAGAATTTGCATACATTTCTATTATTCTATGGCTGATATCTTTAATTCTGTACAAGTATATGTACAGAATTTGATATAATTTTCCAATTATTTTTGCCTAAGGTACATATCTCACTCAGAACATTTTAACAGATATGATAGGAGGATGTACTCCGAGACACGATTGCATCACTGCATTCACCTTGAAAAAGTTCTTTTTAGATACAGTATGTGGGAACTATGCAAGTAACAGTCTTTAAACAACATGCAGAATATCTGCTTGTCATATGATGAGGAATAGCTAAACTTGTAGTCAAATTAATGGCCAAATAGATACACATGCCATAAAGAAGAAAACTAACATGGCCACTATTACTTTCAATTAGTAAATAAATAGGCTTACTGTAGATATAGATAGAAATCATAGGTTGATGGACTTTGTCTTTCATAAACATTGAACAGAAGAAACAGTAGGGTTGAAAGCTGCTAAACAGATGGAAACATTGATTGTTACAGTATGAAATGAATAGCTTTAGAGAGGGAAAAGAAAAGACAAATGGTAATTTATTACCACTGCTTGTTCCAGAAGTGCAAACTAACCCATTTCCTGGTTGTTGTTCCATTTGTTTATAACATATAGCAGTTGATTGTATACCAAACTGTGGGTGGCTCATAACCAAAATATAGAACCACATCTATCTACAATAAAAAATAATATTGAAACAAAACTTAGATCACCTTAATTGAGGGGGGTTTTGGGGATGGGGTGGAGGCTAGGTCTCAAATTCTTTTTTGGAAAATTTAAGGGTGAAGCCTCCTCAACTTCAGGGTGAATTTCATAGGGCAGGAACTACCAAAAAAAGGCAAGCTTTCTAGATCTCCTCAGATGGCAAAATTTAAGGACAGGGCCTAGGATCATGGCCAATGAATCTTATTTGGTAGGATGGACAGATGTCCTTAGGGAGAGGGAGTCCTGCAAATAACCTGGTCCCATGCCATATAAATAATAAATATACAGCTTTATAGGTAATAACCAGCACTATAATGAAGCATGAAGAAGCTGATCCAGTTGAACCTGTGGAATATCAGTGTCAGGAGACATCAAATGAAGAATCAGATGAGGCTGATCAAACACAGGTACCACCTGGATCACTGGAGAAGTCAGATGTTGATATAAGCATTTTAAGCCCTTATCTAGTGACTAGTGTAAAGAGCAATATCATTGAGGCATCTTCCCAAGCAAGGGAATAGAACTCTTAATTAGTGATAGCTGGCTGCATCCTGATTTAAGAAGCAGCTCTGACCCATATTTCCTTCACTGGAAACAATGTCTGATCTTTGGCTCTTACAGTATGTGATGTTCCTGTGAATTCTGTTCATGTAAGAAGTCTTTGGCCTCTGGATTGGATGATAACTCTGACCTGGCTCTTGGAACTCTGGATTGGATTTGGACTATTCTCTGCATGCTCTTGTTTAAAAAAGCAAGCCTTTTTGTTTATTTTTTCACTGCTTAACAATTTTATTTCAAGGTTGATAACCTCCATAGCAACCATATCTGAATGTATGTAGTTGAAGTCTGAATCAGGACAGACTCCTTGAATTACATTCTATCTGATAGAGAACATTCCACATAGCAGCACTTTAAGTGCTCCCTTGGTTCTTTCTTGCCCAAGAGACATCTGGTCATCATAATAGGGCTGCTAGGAAGCTATCTGCAGATGTAATAAGGGTGGAGCTGTAACTACACTTCATCACCCTTACTGCCACAAAACAAGTCTTATACTAGAGGCTTTTACCTAATGCTCAGTTAGTGTTGCTCTTTGTGTTCTGAAAGATGGTGGATCCTATAATCTCATCCCTGAGTCCTGGTAATTATAGTCCCAGTGTTTAAGAAAGGAAAAGAGCTGAAATATTTTAGAGAAGGTAGAGAAACCATTGTTCAATGTTTAGTCCTACAGCACCTGGTTGAAAAATATTCAGCCAACAATGTGGTATCATTTTATGCTGCCCTTATTGATCTTAAGGCAGCTTCTCATTCTGTATCCAGGACCAAATTTTGGGAAATCTGAAAGTTACATCAATTAATGAAATGAAATGAAATGAACCTTTATTGTCAAAGTACAACTATGTGTACATTGAGATTAGCTGAGCCTCCCTTTGTGCTCCCACCCCCCAACACACAGTGACAACAAACCCTCCATCTTACTACATCATGTGAACCAACTACACCACACACCGGCCTCCCAAGTCAATTCTGCATAAAATTCACAAAAGTCAAAATGAAGTAAAATAGAGATGAATTTTGGCTCACCTACTTTTCAGTTTCTATACCGTTGATATGGTGAGATGTTTAAATGATCCATTGCTTTGGCAAAAGGAGCTGAAGCATTTTGAAATTCCAAACAGTAAGATAAAATCTGATGGCAGTTCAGGCAGATACCACTTTTTAAAATTTACTCGGCCATAAGAACAAGGAGGAATGCAGTACAATTAGGCTTGCAAAATATTGTTATTATAACCAATTTCAGTGAAGGTAGCATTAGGATTCCTGTTGAGTTGAGCTTATTTAAGCTGACAGTACCAAAATACATGAGATAGAGAGTGGGCCCACAGTTTGTCTTCCTAACCAATTGAAGGAAAATGATCAAAATGATCATAATAATGAAATAAATTCTATAGTCCCTATGATCTATAGCAGGGCTTTTCAACCGTGGTACGTATACCACCAGTGGTACTTTAGCACCTGGCTGGTGGTATGCGAGACCTAGCTAATTGTAGTGGGAGAGGGAAACAGTTAAAATGGAGCTGCACAGACCTGGAGGAGATCAGTTGGAACTGCAGAGCTTGCCAGAATCCCCAGGAGCTGCCATGTGGCAACATACTAATTGGAGCTTTCAGTGTACCTGGAAGAGAAAAAGAGGAGGGTGGAGAGAAGAAAAGGTATAAAAGAGGCAGACCTGCCTGTTTTCAGAGGAACAGAGAGCAAGGAAGAGTTTATTTATTTATTTATTTTATTTAGTTGCATTTGTATACCGCCCTTTCCCTGAGGACTCAGGGCGGTTTACAGGGAATTAAAAATCAAAACATACAAAAGTTAAAACCAGTTAAAAAGTATTAAATTCACCCTGTACACTAAAAGCCCCAAATTAAGATTTTCTCCTCAGCCTGGGCCCGAGAGCTCAAAGAGCCAGGTCTTCAGGCCCCGGAGGAATGATCGGAGGTCGGGAGCAGTCCTCAGCTCCACCGGCAGCTGGTTCCAGAGGGCAGGCGCTCCCACTGAGAAGGCCCTATCCCTGGGTATCACCCGCCGGCAATCTCTCACCGGCGGAACCCTGAGCAGACCCTCCCTGTGGGAGCGCACTGGGCGAAGGGCGTTTGATGCCGGCAGCAGGTGTTCCCTCAAATAACCCAGACCCAGGCCATGTAGGGCTTTATAGGTAATAACCAGCACCTTGAATTTCACCCGGAGGGCAACCGGAAGCCAATGCAGCTCGCGGAGTAGAGGTGTTACATGGGAGTATCGGGAAACCCCCATTACAACTCGCGCGGCCGCATTCTGCACCAGTTGAAGCCTCCGAGTGGTCTTCAAGGGCAGCCCCATGTAGAGAGCGTTACAGTAGTCCAAACGGGAGGTCACAAGCGCATGAGTGACTGTGCGTAGGGCGTCTCGGTCCAGATAGGGACGCAACTGGCGCACCAGGCGAACCTGTGCAAAAGCCCCCCTGGTCACGGCTCCTATGTGATCTTCAAAATTGAGCCGTGAATCCAGGAGGAGGCCCAAGTTGCGAGCCCTATCAACAGGGGGTAACACCTCACCCCCCATCGTTAGAGGTGGAATAACTTGGTTAACCCGAGACGCCGATATGCACAGCCACTCAGTCTTGGCGGGATTGAGACGAAGCCTGTTTCTCCCCATCCAGACCTGAACCGCCTCCAGGCACCGGGACATCACGGAGAGGGCATCACTGGGTTGGTTCGGGGTGGAAAGAAAAAGTTGGGTATCATCAGCGTACTGGTGATACCCCACCCCAAAACCACGAATGATCTCGCCCAGCGGCTTCATATAGATGTTGAACAGGAGAGGCGAGAGAACCGACCCCTGAGGGACTCCACAAATGAGAGACCTCGGGGCGGATCTCTGCCCTCCTGTCAACACCGACTGCGAGCGTCCCTGGAGGTAGGAGGAGAACCACCGTAGAACGGTGCCTCCCACTCCCAACCCCCTGAGACGCCGCAGCAGGATACCATGGTCGATGGTATTGAAAGCCGCTGAGAGATCTAATAGGACCAGGACAGAGGAGCAACCCCTGTCCCTAGCCCTCCAGAGATCATTCACCAGCGCGACCAATGCCGTCTCCGTGCTGTGTCCGGGCCTGAAGCCCGATTGGTACGGGTCCAGATAATCAGTTTCCTCCAGGAACAGAGGGAGCTGATGCGCCACCACACTCTCAACAACCTTCGCCAGAAAGCGAAGGTTGGAGACTGGACGATAGTTATTTAAAACAGCCGGGTCCAAAGCAGGCTTCTTGAGGAGGGGTCTCACCACCACCTCCTTCAAGGCGGCAGGGAAGACACCCTCCTTCAAAGAAGCAGTTATTACTGCATGGAACCAGCCTCGTGTTCCCTCCCGAGCCGCATAAGCTAGCCAGGAGGGGCACGGATCCAACAAACAGGTGGTGGAGCTCAGTCTCCCCATGATCCTGTCCACATCATCAGGGGAAACAGGGTCGAACTCAGTCCAGATAACATGCTCAAGACCGCCTGATTCCTCCACATCAGACTCTGCCCAGTCAGAGTCCAAGCCGGTCCGGATCCGAGCGATTTTGTCCGTCAGATGATGACTGAACTCCTCGGCTCGTCCCTGCAAGGGATCCTCCCTCACCTCCTGGTTAAGGAGGGAGCGAGTCACCCTAAACAGGACGGCCGGGCGATTATCTGCGGACGCGACAAGGGCGGCAAAGTAGTTAGACTTCGCCGTCCTTATCGCCGCAAGATAAGACCTTATAAAGGTTCTTAACTGCAATCGGTCGGATTCGGATCGGCTGGATCTCCAACTGCTCTCTAGACCTCGTCTCCGACGCTTCATCTCCCGGAGCTCCACAGAGAACCATGGAGCCCAGCGGGATCTGCGCCGAGTCAGAGGTCGCATGGGTACAACACAGTCGAGTGCCCTGGTGGCAGCCGTTTCCCAGGCCTCCACCAGAGCATCGACTGGGCTGTGGGTAAGGGTGATAGGTATCGGCCCAAGCGCCCTCTGGAACCGGTCCGGGTCCATTAGGCGCCTGGGGCGGAACCACCTGGTCGGTTCCGCCGCCCAGCGGCGGGGGATGGCATGATGGAAAACCAGCCTCAGGAGGTGATGATCTGACCATGACAGAGGGGTGATGGACGGAGAACCCCCTCCCAGATCATCCAACCACTGTCCAGACAGGAACACCAGGTCGAGAGTATGATCCCCCTCGTGAGTAGGGCCCTCAATAACCTGGGTCAGGCCCATGGCTGTCATGGAAGCCATGAACTCCCGAGCTAACTCCGACAACCCCCCCAGTGATGGCAGGTTGAAGTCACCCAGGACTATAAGCCTGGGGAACTCCACCGCCAACCCTGAGAGGGTGTCGAGCAGCTCAGGCAGGGCTGTTGCCACACAGCTGGGCGCCAGGTATGTGAGCAACAAGCCCAACTGAACCCGAGGACCACATCTCAAGAGGAGGGATTCACTCCCGGCCATCTGGACAATGGTGGCCTCCCGGGGACACAAAGTCTCCCGAATAACCACTGCCACCCCACCACCCCTGCCCTGAGCCCGTGGCTGGTGCAGCACCCGGAAACCTGGCGGGCATAACTCGGTGAGAGGCACCCCTCCCTCCGAACCCAACCAAGTTTCCGTGATGCACGCTAGATCCGCACATTCCTCCTCGATCAGATCACGGATGAGGGGAGCTTTGTTAACTACGGATCTAGCGTTAAAATAGACCAACCTGAGCTCAGGGGCCTGATCACCCTCATCCCCGGGTAGGAGGGTGCTAACCGGAGGGTCGGAGCGCGCCACCGCTTGGAGATAGCGGGGGCGCGATCCCAGATGTTGATATGGCCCTCCGCGCAAACACCTGCTGCCATTCCCTATCGCCGTGGGGATTTGAAGCCCCACCCCCACATTCCCAGAACCAGCAGCCACTTCCCCCGACCCCGTCCCGTCAGGACCTCTAACAGGACCAGACTGAGTGCCGGTTAAAGATTCCCTCCCTCCCCCCCCTCCCCCTCCCTAACCTCTTAAAATAACCGGCTAAAAATTTTATCAGGGGCCTCTTAGCATGTCTTGACTCGAGGCCCCTATCTAAGCCCAGCCACCTCTCGGAATCCCAAAGCTTGGGATCGTCATTAAGGGGAGTATGGAAACAGGCGACAGGTCGTGCCCATGAGGCAGGAACTGCCCTAAGGGCATACAAGTCCGCTTCGGAGTAATAATAAATCATACTGCGCTGGGATAGTCTTTTAGGGCAGATGTTGTGTCCAAAGGATCGCTCAATGATGGTGTATAGATGGTAAAAAAAAAAAAAGTCCAGTAGGCACATCTCCTAGTCTGCAAAGCCATCTCAGCTCTCACCTGAGATGGAAATCCAAGGGACAACCTCAGTCGTCCTCTCACTCCGGCTGAGGAGTCCAATCAGGAGCAGAGAGAGAAAAGGGGATCCTGAGCCAGGGCCACCCCAACTGGTCTCTCACACCAGTGAGGTGGTTACTGGCCAGTCCAAGACCGTCCTCCCACCACGGTCCGGTCCCAGCCACACTGGACTATCAATAGGAGGGATCTTAATTCCCATCAGGTATGGAGCTAGCCATAATGCCTGCCTGTCAGCAGGGAAAGTAAGAACAGGCAGGCCAGGCCTCTGTCAATCCTCGCATCTCCGGCCAGCGCCACCAGTCCGGGGGGGGGGGGAAGAACAGGAACATTCTTTCCCAAGCACCCATCCTCCAGTCCAGGCAATCTTCTAACGGCGGAGAGAGGCAATCCCAGCAGATGTATTAAGTCCGGGAATTCGCCAACATGTCCGCCGGGGCCGATGACCAGGCCCACCATCTGCAGCCACCATCCGGGAGGAGAAAAAGGCTCCGCGCCGCCAAAAACGGCGCCAGCCAGCTGATGATCGTAAGAAGATCTCTGACCGGTGGGGATCGTCGCCGCTGCCCCTCCGACAAGCAGAGGGTATTCACGGCGAACAGGCAGAGGAGGGAGGGCAGGGCAAGGCGTCCCGGACTTCTCGGCGCCATAGCGGAGAACAGCAGGTCGGCAGGCAGGCAAAGTCTCAAACGCCGCTAGTTCAAATCAGAAGCCGCTAGCTCGGAGGGGGGGGCTCAGCACCACAAAAAGCAGCGCCCAGCAGCTGTTTTAAGTCCCCCAATCCCC
Organism: Vipera berus; assembly: GCF_964194415.1. Taxonomy (NCBI): domain Eukaryota; kingdom Metazoa; phylum Chordata; class Lepidosauria; order Squamata; family Viperidae; genus Vipera; species Vipera berus. Next base: position 96,371,492 of record NC_138204.1, read on the forward strand.
AAAGTCGCCTCGGCAAGTCAGCAGAAGAAGGAAGCAAGGCAAGGCATCCCGGACTTCACATCGCTGTCATAATGCTCAGCGCCATAGCGAAGCTCAGCAGAACGGCAGGCAGGCAATTCTCGAGCGCCGCCAGTTCGGATCAACAAGCTGACAGTTCGGAAGGGGGGGGCTCAGCGCCACGAAGAGCAGCGCCCAGCAGCTGTTCCACAGTCCTCCCGATCCCCCACAGTCCTGCCGATCCACAGTCCTGCCGATCCTCAGCAAGCCGGCAGAAGAAAGAGATCAGACAAGGCGTCCCGGGCTTCATGGCGCTGCAACAGCGTTCGGCGCCATAATAGAGCTCGACAGGTCGGCAGGCGGCAGTTCTCCAGCGCCGCTAGTTTGGAGGGGGGGGGCTCAGCGCCGCAAAGAATAGCGCCCAGCAGCTGTTTATTAACTCCCCCACCCCCAGAGTCGCCTGACCATACCGTGGGCCTCCCTAAGCGAATTCCTTGGAGCCCTCGAAGAGCGCCCGAAGCTTAGATTGCGGCCGTCGCCATCTTGGGCAAAAAAAAAAAAAGAGTGAGTGAGCAAGTGGCGTGTTTTGGGGGGAAGGGCTAGCAAGTGAACAGCTCCTTCCCAGCTCTCTTGTGGAAAACATGCTGCTTGCTAAGTGAAGTCCCAGGATCAGCAGGCTCCTGCTGATCCTGGCTTCAGATGTATCATCTGTAGCCCTGCACTGATCCTGGAGCTTCACTTAGCAAACAGCATGTTTTCCACAAGCAAGTGAGCTGGGCAGGAGCCCAGGATCGTCATGTGCAAGCTATACCTGAGCCCCGCTCCTCCGTGCTGTTTTGCTGGTTTTTGCAAAGTTGCCCCAGGTCAGTGGAAAAGCTGCAGGTCTCCCTGCTGCAAGCATGGGAAACACCAGAGCTACTGATGAACTGCGTTTAAGGGAGTGTGAGAGAGAGCCGAGCTTGACCTGCGCGGCTGGGCTGTTTCTGCTTTTCCTTTGCAACTTGGAAGAATAATAGTAATAAGAGGAAAAGTTATTGCATTATTTCCAGACATTTCCTCTCCATTCCCCCCCACCCCATCCCAATGTTCTGAACCAGCCTGCTACCGGCCTTGCAATAAGGCAAACCCCTGTTCAAACAGTAGAGACTGGAGAGCGTCTAAGGCTGAAAAGCGTCTGCCAAGATTTATTACTCAAACAACAGAACAAGAAACAAAAACACTGGAACTTGAATCCTCAAACGGAAGGGTTGCTTTCAGCAACCAGCCCCTCCCCAAACACTCCTTTTATTTAGAGTTCAGGGCGTGGTCTCCCTGTGCCTCCTCCCGAGGAGTCCCACAGCCTTTCTCTGCTTGGTCCTGCTCAACTGCCTCCTGCGTCGGGCGTCCTTGAACAGGGCCAGCTGTGGGTCATCATCCTCCGCACTATCAGGCTCACACAGCTGAGAAGAGGGCCCCAGCTGGGGGCTCTGCGAAGCCTCCAAGCCGTCATCAGCCAGTTCGTCTTCCACACCCTCCTCCTCCCCCTCATCTGAGTCATCCGAGACATCTGAGCCGGCTGCCGGACCCACAGGCTGGCCCTGAGTCACAACACCCAAGAAGCAGTATTTGTAGTTTGGACTAGCAGGCTGTTTGGCTGCTCTCCTCCTTTGCTTGTGGGCTCACGCACTGCCCTTTGCAAAAGACGGAGCCCCCAAGGTTTTGCTTTGCAAGGAGATTACTTTGCCTGAAGGAAGGGTGACTTGGTGGTGATGCGGGTTTGTCTCCCTTCCTTTGGAGGAGGGAGAAAAGCGTTGCTCTCTTCCTTGGCCTGGTTTTGGCAGGCAGCAGAGCATTCTCCTCACCACATGGAGCAGCTGAGCAAGGTGAACTGTCAATATCCAGGCCCCTGCCTGTGCATGCTCAGAGGCTGAAATTTTCTGACAGAACAATTAATCAGTGGAACAACCTGCCTCCAGAAGCTGTGAATGCTCCAGCACTGGAAGTTTTTAAGACGAGACTGGGCAATCCTTTATCTGAAATGATATAGGATTTTCTGCCTGAGCAGGGGGTTTGACTAGATGACCTCCAAGGTATTATTATTATTATTATTATTATTATTATTATTATTATTATTATTATTATTATTATTATTATTATTATTATTATTATTATTATTATTATTATTATTATTATTATTATTTTCATTAAACATGAGCCTCAGGCAACTGAACACTCAAATTGACTGGCATTAATAGCTGACACGGGTTGCTGCCAGCATCCTAGGTATCAACCAAGTATCTCCTTAAAATGTAAGATGTTCCGAGTAGCTCAGTTTTTTGTAGCTTTGCTGGAGGTATTGCAGGAAGCTGCAATTTCTTGAAGTATTTTGCAAAGTTTTTGGACATAGTTCCCAGTGCCCCAATGAAATGGGTATCACTGTTACATGTTTCATCCATAATCACGCACTTTCGATGGCCAGGTCGCGATATTTCGTAATTTTTTCCAGTTCTTTTTCTTCAACTCTGGAATCTCCTAGTACAGCGATATCAGTCAACTGTATGCTTCGGTTCTCTACAACTGCAATATCTGGCATGTTATGTTCCAAATGGTGATCTGTCTGCATTCGGAAGTCCCACAAGATCTTCACCCTCTCATTCTCAACAACTTTTTCCACCCTATGTTCCCACAACTTTTCAGACACAGGCAAGTCATATTTTTTACACAATGCCCAGTGGATTCGTTTAGCAACTCAGTCATGTCTAGCTTTGTAATCAGTTTGCGCAATTTTGCTGTACTCACATATTAAATGCGAAACAGTTTCAACTTTGTTGTTCCAAAGTCGGCAATTTGGATTGTCAGTAGATTTTTGTATCTTCACTTTCATGGCATTAGTTTGTAGTGCTTGCACTTGAGCGCCAGTATTAAGCCTTCTGTTTCTTTCTTGATGGTTCTCATCTTAAGCCATGCCCATGTCAAGTTGTTTTCACATTTTCCTTTAATGTTTTTCAAATGCTGTCCATGCAAAGTTTTGGTTTTCCATCTATTTAATCTGTCAACCAGCCATTTTTCCTTATATTCTGCCTTTGTTTCTGTTATTTTTTATAATGCTCTCTATTTTCACAGCCTGCAGCAATTTTTCTGCACTTTGATTTACATAGTCATTCAAACTTCGTTTTTCTTCTTCTACAGTTTGGTGGATTTGCAGTAGCCCTCTGCCCCCTATTCTTCTTGTCAGGTACAACCTGTCAATATCACTTCATGGATGTAGAGCGTGGTGCATATTCAAAAGTTTATGCTTTTTCTGCTCTAGGTGTTCCAATTCAGCCAAAGTCCAACTGATAATTCCAGCTGGATAGCGTATCACTGGGACTGCCCATGTATTAATGGCTTTAATTATATTTCCAGTATTCAGCTTTGATTTTAGTATTTTGTGGGCTTTCCTGATGTATTCCTTTTGCATTGACCCTTTGACTTTTCCATTCAAGTTGTTATCTGCTTCCAATATGCTTAGGTATTTGTAACCATCATCCTTTGCTAGTGCTTTCATAATACTTTCGTTTCCCAGTTCTATTCCTTCTATTTTTCCCATTTTTCCTCGCTGCATGGATAATGTAGCACATTTTCCAAGTCCAAAGTCCATTCTGATGTTGCTGCTAAACAGCTGAACTGTGTTAAGCATTGATTCAAGTTCAGTGTGGCTTTTTGCATACAGTTTTAAGTCATCCATTTATAGTAGATGGTTTATCTTGCCATGCTGGCTTGAGATGTGGTATCCCAATTTTGTGTTTCATAATATTATTGTCAATGGAATTAATGTGATGTTGAACAGTAGAGGTGAAAGAGAGTCCCCTTGGAAGATTCCTCATCTGATGTTGATTTCACCAATGTTCTCCCCATTTGCTGTTAGAACTGTTTTCCACTTTTGCATATTTGCTTTCAAAAATGTACAGATAATTTTGCTGATTCTAAAGTTTTCCAGACATGCATTAATCCAACTGTGGGATAATGAGTCAAATGCTTTCTTGTAATCAATCCACACCATATTTAAATTTGTTTTTTGTCGTTTGCATTTTTAAGTACCATTTTGTCAATGAGCAGCTGAACTTTTATTCCTCTTGATTTTTTATAATTTCCTTTTTGTTCTACCGGATACAATTTTTTTCCATCAGGTGACTGAATATTGAATTTGCCAGTATTCTTGTAAAAGGTTTGAATCTTGTTGGCAGACAAGTAATTGGGCAGTAGTTGCTTGGTTCTGTGCTCTTTTCTGGGTCTTTCATTATCAAGTATGTTCAACCAGCTGTTAACCATTCTTCACTTGTGGCATTTTGAAGCATTTCATCAAACTGAGTGGCGATGCAGTAATGGAAGCTGGTGAGATGTTTCAACCAGTATCCGTGCAGCTCGTCCAGGCCAGGTGCACTCCAGTTCTTGACCTTCTTAACTTGTTTTGCAACCATATTGGTGGTTATTACAATATTCTCCATTTTGTTTTATGTTGCTTGTTTTTGGATATCTTTGATCCAGGTGGCAGTTTTATTATGTTCCACTGGGTTTTCCCACAGTTTAAGGTTTTTTTCTTTACATGGGAGAACAGTAGTTTGGACTTGATTTTCATTAAGTGACCAATAGAAGAGGTGCTAGTTTCTTTTGAACCGAACATTTTCACGATATTGTTTTATTCGTCCTTCATATCTTTCAATTTTCTTTGCTGTTGCTATTACATATTGTTTTAGTTTTTCCATTATTTCCGTTATTGTTTTTTCCTCCAGGTTATATTTTTTGTATAAACTATTTTTCAGCTTTTTGTTTTTTAGTTTCCTTCATTCAAGTATTTCAATTTGCTGATATCTCCTCGTAGTTTTTTTGTTTTATTTTCAAGTCTAATTTTCCACTTTGGTGTTCCAGTGGGTTTCTTTTTTTGGCATTTTATAACCCAATTCTGCAGTTATAACAGCGGCTGTACTGTACATTAGTTGGTTTGTTTCATACAGTGTGCTGGATGGGATGGAAGTTAAACTGTTGTTCACAGCATTTATTAGATCTTTTACTTGTTTGCTATGCACTTCATGGATGGCAGACAGTCTTTTTCTTTCTGTGTTTTCTTTGATGTGGTTTTCAATCTTTTCTTTCAGCATTTTCACTAGATTACTTAGCTCTACACTTTCGAGTTGTTGCACAGGGGAATCTTCATTCTGTGTGGTGGCTTCTTCCGCTGGTTGGTCAGTTTGTTGGTCAGTTTGTTCAGGTATTGGAACAATTTCTTCAGCCTGTTCATCATCATTGCTTGTTGTTTTCTTTTTAGCTAAAGTTCCTAGATGTTGAATTTTCACATCTGTAAAAAATTTATTACGGACGATGAAGCATCTTTGATCCATTAATTTTTGTTTGGTTAAGTCACTTTCCGGATGCTTTTCCTTCAACAGTTGCATCATTCTTTTTTGAAATCCCCTGGCTGTTGGTTCTGTCTGGTAGTAGCATGGGATGATTTCTCAATTTTCTTTGGTTGTCCAGGTTTTGCACTTTTGTTCCAGTCGCTTTACAGTTGTACACTCTGGTTCCCCCGCAGTAACAACTGAGCCCTGTGGCCCATTTTTTGACAGATGTCCAGGAGTCATAGCATCTGACGCAGTCCTTGTTGACCCAGGTGACGACCGATCCGGTATGGGATTTTTTTATTTCTTCTCATCATTGGTGATGGGAGATGCCTGGGTTGGTTCATGGTGGCTAAGCCACTATCTATCCAAAGACTGGTAATCCCATAACCATAGGGACTGCATCCAATAGCCATCCAGGCCCAGCCATGGATGATGATGATGATGATGACGATTATCAACATCATCTTCATCAGAATCCATGATCATTTAGTATTGTACGATTTGTCAGGCCAATTAAAAGATTTCTGTGGAGGTTGGCTTTATTACAATATAAGTTAAACAATATAAGTTAGAGAGCCTTGGTGGAGCACTGGGCTAATGCCTCCTTAAGTAACACCAGCTGCCTGCAATTAGTGCAGGTTCGCATCCCACCAGGCTCAAGGTTGACTCAGCCTTCCATCCTTCCAAGGTAGGTAAAATGAGGACCCAGATTGTTGGGGGCAATAAGCTGACTTTCTAATAATGCTGCTTGGGGTAGGGGCGAAAGCCCTAATAAGCAGGCATATACATAGAATGAAGGCTATTGCTAAGCACATTTGATTTGTGCTTAGATTGTAAGCCACCCTGAGTCTTCGGAGAAGGGCGGGATATAAATGGGATTAAAATAAAAAAAAATATAAAAAATAAACAGGAATGAAGCATTGAATGGAGTATATCAAAAATCAAATCCCTCTAGAAGAGATGAAAAGATGAAAAGCACACTTTATGCAGGTTTCATCAAAAGCAATACCTGTAGGCATCAGCTGAATTTCATTCCTAGGAAGGGTTTTGTTGTTTATATACTATTCTACTGCAATAATTCATACCTATAAATTTTTTTATAAATATTTTATTAGTTTTTCTCTTACATACATATGTTAGTTTTTCAACCAACGTGCTGTCTAGATTCAAAAACACTAATACATAGTCAGTTCCTAATCCTTAATTCTTTCCTCTAGCTATTTGTAGAATGACTCTCAGGTTTGGTAGTATTCTGTTTCTTCTTTATCTTTCAATCTCATAGTTAATCTGTCCATCTCTGCGCATTCCAATATTTTTTAAATTACTTCTTCTTCTGGTGGTACTCCTTCATTTTTCCAGTATTGCATGAAGACTATTTTTGCTGCTGTTGTGACGTGTAGAACCAAATATAAACTTTGTTTATTAATCTTTTCTGGCATTATACCTAATAGAAAAAGTTCAGGATTAAATTCTACATGTTCTCCCAACATTTTTTCTAACTAGGCATGTATCTTTTTCCAATAAACCTTTGCTTTACCACATGTCCACCAAATATGATAATATGTGCCTGAGTTATGTTTACATTTCCAGCATCTTTCTGACATATTTTTAAACATTTTTGCTAACCTTGCTGGTGGCAAGTGCCGTCTATAAAACATTTTATATAGATTTTCTTTATACGAAGTTGACATAGTCAATTTATAATTTCTCTCCCATAATTTTTGCCATTTTTCTACTTCTATATTACAACCAACATTTTTTGCCCACCTTGTCATGGTTTCTTTGGCTTGTTCACTTTCCATCTCCAAAATTAACAAAAAATTATACATTTTCTTAATTAATTTCTCATCAGAGAAATTTCTTATCAAATACAATTTGTTCTTTATAAAATCCATACAGTTTCACATCTTTTTCATATCTATTTTGCATTTGTAGGTGTGCCCACCATGAAAGCTTGATACCCTGATTTTCCAGTTCTTGTTTCGATTTTAATGTCCCATCAGTATTTAGAATATCTCTATATGTCCAATTTTTTTCAAAGTCTACCAAGTTTGGATGTAAAAAAGCTTCCATCATTGATAGCCACCCCGGAATTTTTACATATATTTTAGTTTTAATTTTTTCCCATACTGTTAGCAAAGTATTTCTTATATAGTGATTTTGGAAATACTTATGAATTTTATTTTTCCCATACCACAAAAAAGCGTGCCACCCCAATTGTAAATCGTGTCCCTCCAAATATAACAAATAATAAATATATTATTTCTGGGAGTTATCCATTCTTTCACCCATTTTAATACAGATGCTTGATAGTACAGAGAGTCAAGCTATTCTCCAAAGCACCTGAAGGCAGGACAAAAAGCAATGGCTGGAAAATAATCAAAGAGAAAAGCAACCTAGAAATAAGGAGAAATTTCCTGATAGAACAACTAATCAGTGGAACAACCTTCCTCCAGAAGGTGTGAATGCTCCAACACTGGAAGTTTTTAATAAGAGACTGGACAAATCTTTATCTGAAACAGTATAGGGTTTCCTGCCTGAGCAGGAGGTTGGACTAGATGACCTCCAAGGTTATTATTATTATTATTATTATTATTATTATTATTGTTGTTGTTGTTGTTGTTGTTGTTATTGTTATTGTTGTTGTTGTTGTTGTTATTATTATTATTATTATTATTATTATTATTATTATTATTATCATCATCATCATCATCATCATCATCCATGATCATTTAGTATTGTATGATTCGTCAGGCCAATCAAAAGATGTCTGTGGAGATTGGCTTTATTACAATATAAGTTAAACAGGAATGAAGCATTGAATGCAATATATCAAAAATCAAATCCCTCTAGAAGAGATGAAAAGATGAAAAGCACACTTATGCAGGTTTCATCAAAAGCAATATCTGTACACATCAGCTAAATTTCATTTCTATATAGGGTTTTGCTGTTTATATACTATTCTGCTGCAATAATTCATACCTCTAATTATGCAAAGGTGATTTTTATAGCTGTTGCTTGTCAGCGTGAACCTTGTCCCACACCCCCACCGCCATTCACCACTATTAATCACTAGTAGATGGCCTTAGCAAATCATTTCAAAAACAAAGAGGTCAGTGGTGGGATTCAAATATGTGAACAACCGATTCTCTCTGTGGATGCCTCTTCCAGAAGTCCATTCTGGGCCTGGGCAACAAAAAAAATTAGCTATTGGTTCTGCTGAAGTGGTGCAAACTGGCTGAATCCCATCACTGAAAGAGGTGCACTTTTAAACTAGAATGCAGGAGAACACAAGAAAAAAGCAGTGATAAAACAGGAAGGTAGAAAGAAGTTCACTCCCATTTTGCAGTAGAAGATTGAAGATGTCAAATTAATACCACTCCATTCTCCCCACAGCCCTCGCAGACTGTAAGCAGAAGAAATAAGGACCTTTTATTCCCCCTTCATTCATTGTCACTGTAATGTATTGGCCTTATCTGTTTTAATTCACTTGCTTAATGTCTAACTGCTTGTTTAATGTCTGACCTACTTTCTGTGTGTTATGTAATGGTTGCTGTTACTGAGCCAGACTTGATGTCTTCAGGCTGATAATTAGGTTTGGTGCGGGAAACTGCTCCTTTAAATCTATTGGTCACTGCCTAGAGGCCAACCGTATAAATAGCAGCTATTAGCTTGCTTCTGTTCTGTTCTGAGTTAATAAACTTGTTGCTGTTTCAACACATCATCTCGCTTAATGCCTTTGTACTGGAGATATAACACTGGTGACAAACATGGGATGTGCTGCTTCATCGGAAGAGTCTGAAGTCACTAGGGGAGTGAGACCACCTCGCCCTAAGGATCCATCCTAGGGCCTACACAGAAGCCAGCAGCACAAGGCAATGTGAGAAACAAGCAACGCAAGCAACTCATGGTGAAAGTAGGAAAGCTTGAAGAATTCGATGTGACACACCCAGAGAGATGGGCATCCTACATTTCTTTCATACAAAACTACCTCCACGCAAATCATGTCGGCAAAGACGGGCTGAAGACTGTGACCCTCCTCTGCGTGTGTGGCCCAGCCACATGTGATATTGCTGAGAACTTGGTCACCCCAGTTCCGCTAGAGTCCTTCATGTACGCGGACTTGAAGCAAAAGCTCTGAGACCATTTTGAGTCAAAATTATCAGTTATAGCATGGAGGCATGCTTTTGAGCTGTGGGAGCAACAGCCCGGCGACTCGGCTACAGAATTCATCACCACTCTTTGTCAAGCATCCTGACAATGCCATTTCACTGATTTGGAGGAGAGACTAAGAGACCACGTAGTCTGTGGACTCCAGAATCGAGAGCTCCAACAAAAACTTTTCACAAAGTAGACTCTCTCACTACAGGAGGCCTTGAAGGAGGTCATGGTGGATGAAGATGCTGGAGGGGCTGTTAAAGCACTGTGGTCCTCCAAAAGTGCGTCAAGCACTGAAGCCATCCACCAAGAGGACGCCGAGCAGATGGAAGACAATGACTCAGACCACAAAGTTGACAAGCTACAGAGGCACCAGGAGAAGGGACTGAGGCCAGCTGACAAGGCAGTTCCATTCCTTAGGTGCATGGGTGGCGGAGGCTGCCATCAATGTGCCAAATGCCAATTCTGAACAGCAACATGCCGGGTGTGTGGCAAACCAGGCCACATCGCTGCCGTCTGCTGAGGTCGCCAAAGGGACCGTCAGCAGGAAGACTCATTCAGGAGAGGTACTGGGGCCCTGGGGCAACACTGAGTAGGGTTCTGCTCCAGCCGAAGGAGCATGTTCCGCACTGGTGCCCACCGTCCTCTAAAGCAGAAACTTCGACTGCAAGTCAAGCTTCAGGGAGTTCCATGCAAAATGGAACTGGACACAGGCTCAGCCATGTCCATCATCTCCAAAGGAACCTTCTGGCACATATGCAACCGCAGCAATAGAGGGATCAAACTTCAGCCATCTAACCTGTTGCTCACAGACTTCCAATACTCCCTAGTGGCGGTCAAGGGGAAAGCCATGTTTCTTGTTAATTTCAAAGGGTTTACAGGCCCACTAGATGTTGTCATGGTGGAAGGCCAATGCACGAGCCTCATAGGGCTTGATTGGTTTGATGCATTGGGTATCCAAGTAACCGGCATTCACCGAACACAAGCAGCAGACTTGTCTTCAATCTGTCAAGAGTTTGTGGATGTTTTCAGTCCAAGCCTATGAGAGTACAAGGGCCCTTCAATAGCTTTCAAGCTTGATCTCTGGTAATGCCAATCTGGGTCAAGCCTCGTCAAGTGCCTTTCACTTTAAAGCCCAAAATCAATGCAGAGCTGGATAAGCTGGCCAGTCAGAGGGTATTGCAGCCCATAGATAGTGGGCTGTGGAAGACCCCCATAATAACACCACTTAAGGTCAATGGAGAAGTATGAATATGTGCTGACTATAAGTGCACCATTAACTGGGCACTTCAGCACACGTACCCGGTGCCAGTTGTCAACCATATTTTGGCGTCTCTGCAGGGAGGTTGCATGTTCACCAAATTAGATTTGGCACAGGCCTATCAACAGCTGCCAGTGGATGAAGCCACGGCAGCTACCCAAACCATTGTTATCCATTGGGGGGGCCTTCAAGGTCAAGCACCTACAGTTTGGGTGAGTGTAGCCCCAGGAATTTTCCAGGGAGTAATGGAGCGCACGCTCAAGGGCATTCCAGGGGTCTTCCCCTACTTCAATGATGTACTTATTGCTGGGGAGTCTACAGAAGTTCTGGCTGATCGGCTTAGAGCCGTTCTTCAGCGGTTCCGCATAGCGGGACTTAAATTAAAAAAAGAGAAATGCAAGACTGTGGTACAGTCAGCTGAATTCCTTGGATTCCACATTGATGCCGATGGCATTCATCCTGTGGATTCAAAGCTGAAAGTGATTCAGCAGGCACCAAGCCCTAGGCCCAAAGGGGAGCTTCAAGCCTTCTTGGGCCTTCTTAATTTTTACCATGCATTCCTCCCACATAAGGCCACAATGGCAGAGCCATTACATCGGCTCTTAGACAAAAACACTCAGTGACAGTAGACCAATGTCCATGAAAGTAGTTTCCAGGCAGTCAAATCACTGCTGTCCTTGAACTCAGTGCTAACTCATTTTAACGAAAGGCTGTCAGTCTGCATCGCATGGGATGCATTCCCCTATGGGGTTGGAGCTGTGTTGAGCCATTTGTCGGCTGATGGGAAACAGTCTCCCATTGGTTATTATTCAAGAACCCTGTCATCTGCAGAGCACAATTACCTACAGATTAAAAAAGGAGGCCTTGTCAAAAAGTTGTTAAAAAGTTCCATGATTATTTGCATGGCCATTTCATGGTCTTCACAGACCACAAGCCACTTCTAGGGTTGTTCACTACAAACAGGCAGACACCTCAGATTCTGTCTCCTTGAATCCTGAGGTGGTCTATATTCCTTTCAGCCTACAGCTACAGGCTGATTCACAAACTGGGCAAAGAAATAGGCCATGCAAATGGCCTTAGCAGGTTGCCCTTGCCACACATGGAGCCAGATCTGTCTCCGGCTGCACACCATACAGGACTTTCCAGTGTCCTCTCCATGCTGGAGACGTAGTTGCTGAGACAGCAGCTGTCAAAACACTTAGCCACGTACTAACTTGGTTTCACACAGGATGGGTGGACAAATGTTTTTTCATGAGAAAGGATGAGCTTTCAGCTCATAAAGGGTGCATTCTTTGGGGAAGTAGAGTCATAGTCCCCAGCTCATTAAGGCCCAGGGTTCTTCAGTCTCTGTATGAAGGCCATCCAGGAATAGTCCAGATGAAGGCCACCAAAGGAGCTACCTTTGGTGGCCAAGTCTAGATAAGGCTATCGAGGCCCAAGTACATGGTTGCTACACATATCAACAATCCAGACTGGAGATTCCGCAGGCCCCTGTCCACCAATGGGAGGACACTCACACACCATGGTCAAGAATCCACATTGATTTTGCAGGGCCCTTTCAGGGAGAGCTGTTTTTAATAGTGGTCAACAGCCACTGTAAATGGTTAGAAGTTGTACCAATTTCCACTATGACTACTGCTAGGAGCATCCAGGTGCTGCACAGAATATTTGCAACACATGGGCTTCCAGACACCTTCATCTCCAACAATGGGGCTCAGTTCACCACTTCAGAATTCCAGGCCTTCCTCAGGGCAAACCTCATAAGGCACACCATGTCGGCTCCCTTTCACCCATCATCCAATGGTCAAGTGGAATGCATGGTCCGCACAACCAAGGAATCCCTGAAACGAATTGTCACAGGGGATTGTCACCACAGGCTGGCCGATTTTCTCCTCTGCCAGAATCCAACACCCTGTACCGCCACAGGCAGGAGCCCAGCTGACCTTCATTTGGACAGGCATTTAATCACTAAACTGGACAGGCTGCACCCCAACAGAGTCACCTCAGACACTGCACAGACAAAGACACCAAGAAGCTTAGAAGTGAGTGACTGGGTTTGGACCCGGAATTACAGGCACGGGGCTTTGTGAGTGGCAGCAAAGGTTGTTAAAATGTCAGGACCACTCTCCTACGAAGTGGTCCTGGATAATGGGTGAGTCATTCACCGGGACATTGATCAGCTGCATCGGCGGCTAGCAGATCAGTCGCTGGCTCAGGACTTCCAAGAGGGCCAAATAATGGGCCCACATGACAGCAGTCCAATAGAGCAGCTTGCCTGCTCTGAAAGAACTCTTGTTCATGGTGACAGAAGAACAGCCATAGAAGAGTCAAAGAGACTGTCTCCACTGTTCAGGACAGACAAACTGAACTGAGAGACAGCCCTGCAACTTCACTACACAATTGGACTTTGGTTTGGGCCAACCAGGACTGGCTAGCCAAAGGGACTGGAGTCACTATGACTCCACTGAACCTCAGAGCCTCAGAGCCCTGGTAGCCCTACCAGGCAAGCAGGTAGACCGGGAGATTCCTGTAACCCCTAGATGTTCTGAAGTCACAAAGGCTGCCTAAATATCTGCAAGATTATGTAAAACAATTGAGAGTTTGTGCTATCTAGGGGGAAGGGGTGTAATGTATTGGCCTTATCTGTTTTAATTCACTTGCTTAATGTCTGACTGCTTGCTTAATGTCTGACCTACTTTCTCTGTGTTACGTAACAGTTGCTGTTACTGAGCGACAATCACTGTCTCCAGGCTGATAATTAGGTTTGGTGTGGGAAACTGCTCCTTTAAGCCTATTGCTCACAGCCTAGAAGCCAACCGTATAAATAGCAGCGCAGCAGCTATTAGCTAGCTTCTGTTCTGTTCTGAGTTAAACTTGTTGCTGTTTCAACACATCGTTTTGCTTAATGCCTTCGAACTGGAGATTTAATAGTCACTCTGTTCTCTTTTCAGATCCAGGGCCGAAATCCAAGTCAGATTCTGCTATTGCACTAGAACAGGGGTAAGCAACCTTGGCTCTTTTATGACTTATGGACTTCAACTCCCAGAAATCCTGAGCCTGAGAGTTGAAGTCCACAAGTCATAAAAGAGCCAAGGTTGCCTACCCCTGCACTAGAACAACAACATTTAATAACAGGTACATCTCTGATGGTAGCACACACCATAGCAAAGTAAATGAACTGATAGAATATTCTGAATTTTGGGAGTGCTTTACTTTATTTTTTCTATCCCTTTTCTGCAGCAAAGGGCTGTGACTATATCCGCATAGAAAATGGAAGAATGACTGATTATTTGGAATACTACAAACCATTCCCAATACGGCACCGACAAACAATTCAGTTTCATTGCAATCGTGGTTTTCTGCCTGCAAGCAAACAGAATACATGGCAAACAGCTACATGCAACAGTTCTCGCTATGAACCAGAACTAAAGTGTTTCAGTGAGTAATTCTCCTTTGCAGTAGATATTGCCAAGTATAGCAAAACAGCCCAGATGCTATCCTCACCTTGCTTTGCCTTTCAAGAAGTAGTATCCTACAGAGATTTCAGCCTGTTTAGTTCAGAACTTTTCAACCAGTGGTATGGGTACCACCTGTGGCACCTGGCAGGTGGTACGTGACCATCCTAGAAAAGTGGTAGTGGGGAGGGGAATGGGCTGAACTGGTGGCAGCACTGCACAAGCCTGAATGAGAGATGGCTGTAGCTGCAGGGCTGTCAGGGCTCAGCGGAAGCGCCAGGATCAGTGCTTCTTTGGGGCTGTCAGGGCTCAGTGGAAGCACTAGGATCAGCGCCAGGCTCTAGCTGGAGCTCAGCACTGATCCTGGTGCTTCTGAGCCCAGAAGAAGCACCTATCAGCTGGAATGTTGCAGCATCTCCAGGGTCTTGTGATTTACATTCAGATGCTTGGCAACTGGTTCATATTTATGACAGTCACAGTGTCCAAGAGTCATGTGAAGTGAGCAAAACGTGCTGCAATCACCCAGCAGGCAGGGGGAATAAAAACCAAATACCCCCCACCCCACCCCCACTGCCAATCCTCAACAGAAATGCTCACAACAATAAAAACCTCGGACAGGAGGATGAGCGCCACTGGGCAGGCAGGCAGGTGTCTTTCTTGACTTTGGCTTGGGGGCACTTTTTTCAGTGCCATTATAATTTCAAACAGTCACTAAGCAAACTGTTGTAAGTCGAGGACTATCTGTATTTCATCACTTTTTTCCTTTTTTTTTGGTCATCAAGTTTTTGACATCTTGCTAGGCGACTGGTGGTACTCGGATGTTGCCATATCCTAAAAGTGGTACAATGAGTGAAAAAGGTTCAAAAGCCCTGGTTTAGTTCTACTGGCTGCTGGGGTGATACTTCCACTGCTGTTTTTTCTCAAGGGACCCCAAAGTTTGTTCTGCAACCTACAGTTTGCAAAAGAAGGAGTAATGAAACCTTAAATGAGAGAGGTTAAAGCTGAGTCTTTTGTAAAATATAAACAAAAAACTAGGGTTCTTTCTCATCAGTTTCCTCCTCTCTTCATATCTTGTCATCTCTGTGAATTAGATATCATGTGTCATATGAACTGCTTTCCAAGAACCATAAAAGATAAAACCAAGTTGTTCTGTTTTGCTTTCAGAAACATGTAATCCTTCTCAATATATTTATTATGGTCGTTTCATTAATCCTTACCAGAACACATACATAGAAGGTGACAACATTACATTTGTTTGTGATAAGGGATAAAGGTAAAGGTAAAGGTAAAGGTTCCCCCGCACATGCGTGCTAGTCGTTTCCGACTCTAGGGGCCGGTGCTCATCTCCGTTTCATAGCCGAAGAGCCAGCGTTTGTCCGAGGACGTCTCCGTGGTCATGTGGCCGGCATGACTAGACGCCAAAGGCGCACGGAACGCTGTTACCTTCCCACTGGAGTGGTCCCTATTTTTCTACTTGCATTTTTACGTGCTTTCGAACTGCTAGGTGGGCAGAAGCTGGGACGAGTAACAGGCGCTCACTCTGTTACGCGGCACTCGGGATTCGACCCGCCAAACTGCCGACCTTCTGATCGACAAGCTCAGCGTCCTAACCCACTGAGCCACCGCGTCCCTTCGTGATAAGGGATATTCTCTTGCAAACCAGCAGTCAACAGTCACTTGCACAAAAAGGGGGTGGTCACCTCCTCCAAAATGTGTCGTACCAGGTAAACTGTAGGAATGTCAGTTGACCTGAAATTGCTTATAATGCTTTGCTCTGTGTGTGTGTGTGTGTGTGTGTGTGTGTGTGTGTGTGTGTAGTTTCTTAACAATCTTTGTTTTCATTTTATTTATTATTGATGTGTATTGACGTTCAAAGGGGATTTGTGGTTGTCTCTAATGAAGATCTGAGGCCCACCATCAATTGTTGAATATTGGGCAATATACAAATTTAAAAATAAATGAATAAATAAATAAATGGCAATTATCAAGGAACAGTAAAATAAAGAAAATGGTAGTAAACAATAGAATTACATGTTAATACCTTTTAGCAAATATTTTGCAACTAAAGCAATTTACTGCATCTAGCAGATTTTTAAAACATATATATATATATATTTTATTTATTTTATATATTTAGTTGCATTTGTATACCGCCCTTTCCCTGAGGACTCAGGGCGGTTTACAGGGAATTAAAAATCAAAACATAAAAAAGTTAAAACCAGTTAAAAAGCATTAAATTCACCCTGTACACTAAAAACCCCAGTTAAGATTTTCTCCTCAGCCTGGGCCCGAGAGCTCAAAGAGCCAGGTCTTCAGGCCCCGGCGGAATGATCGGAGGTCGGGAGCAGTCCTCAGCTCCACCGGCAGCTGGTTCCAGAGGGCAGGCGCTCCCACTGAGAAGGCCCTATCCCTGGGTGTCACCCGCCGGCAATCTCTTACCGGCGGAACCCTGAGCAGACCCTCCCTGTGGGAGCGCACTGGGCGAAGGGCGTTTGATGCCGGCAGCAGGTGTTCCCTCAAATAACCCGGACCCAGGCCATATAGGGCTTTATAGGTAATAACCAGCACCTTGAATTTCACCCGGAGGGCAACCGGAAGCCAATGCAGCTCGCGGAGTAGAGGTGTTACATGGGAGTATCGGGAAACCCCCATTACAACTCGCGCGGCCGCATTCTGCACCAGTTGAAGCCTCCGAGTGGTCTTCAAGGGCAGCCCCATGTAGAGAGCGTTACAGTAGTCCAAACGGGAGGTCACAAGCGCATGAGTGACTGTGCGTAGGGCGTCTCGGTCCAGATAGGGACGCAACTGGCACACCAGGCGAACCTGTGCAAAAGCCCCCCTGGTCACGGCTCCTATGTGATCTTCAAAATTGAGCCGTGAATCCAGGAGGACGCCCAAGTTGCGAGCCCAATCAATGGGGGGTAACACCTCACCCCCCATCATTAGAGGTGGAATAACTTGGTTAACCCGAGACGCCAATATGCACAGCCACTCAGTCTTGGCGGGATTGAGACGAAGCCTGTTTCTCCCCATCCAGACCTGAACCGCCTCCAGGCACCGGGACATCACGGAGAGGGCATCACTGGGTTGGTTCGGGGTGGAAAGAAAAAGTTGGGTATCATCAGCGTACTGGTGATACCCCACCCCAAAGCCACGAATGATCTCGCCCAGCGGCTTCATATAGATGTTGAACAGGAGAGGCGAGAGAACCGACCCCTGAGGGATTCCACAAATGAGAGACCTCGGGGCGGATCTCTGCCCTCCTGTCAACACCGACTGCAAGCGGCCCTGGAGGTAGGAGGAGAACCACCGTAGAACGGTGCCTCCCACTCCCAACCCCCTGAGACGCCGCAGCAGGATACCATGGTCGATGGTATCGAAAGCCGCTGAGAGATCTAATAGGACCAGGACAGAGGAGCAACCCCTGTCCCTAGCCCTCCAGAGATCATTCACCAGCGCGACCAATGCCGTCTCCGTGCTGTGTCCGGGCCTGAAGCCCGATTGGTACGGGTCCAGATAATCAGTTTCCTCCAGGAACAGAGGGAGCTGATGCGCCACCACACTCTCAACAACCTTCGCCAGAAAGCGAAGGTTGGAGACTGGACGATAGTTATTTAAAACAGCTGGGTCCAAAGCAGGCTTCTTGAGGAGGGGTCTCACCACCGCCTCCTTCAAGGCGGCAGGGAAGACACCCTCCTTCAAAGAAGCAGTTATTACTGCATGGAACCAGCCTCGTGTTCCCTCCCGAGCCGCATAAGCTAGCCAGGAGGGGCACGGATCCAACAAACAGGTGGTGGAGCTCAGTCTCCCCATGATCCTGTCCACATCATCAGGGGAAACAGGGTCGAACTCAGTCCAGATAACATGCTCAAGACCGCCTGATTCCTCCACATCAGACTCTGCCCAGTCAGAGTCCAAGCCGGTCCGGATCCGAGCGATTTTGTCCGTCAGATGATGACTGAACTCCTCGGCTCGTCCCTGCAAGGGATCCTCCCTCACCTCCTGGTTAAGGAGGGAGCGAGTCACCCTAAACAGGGCGGCCGGGCGATTATCTGCGGACGCGACAAGGGCGGCAAAGTAGTTAGACTTCGCCGTCCTTATCGCCGCAAGATAAGACCTTATAAAGGTTCTTAGCTGCAATCGGTCGGATTCGGACCGGCTGGATCTCCAACCGCTCTCTAGACCTCGTCTCCGACGCTTCATCTCCCGGAGCTCCACCGAGAACCATGGAGCCCAGCGGGATCTGCGCCGAGTCAGAGGTCGCATGGGTACAACACAGTCGAGTGCCCTGGTGGCAGCCGTTTCCCAGCAGCCGTTTATGTAAAAAAAATTTTGGCTTGCTAACAAAGAATAAAGGGCGACTGATATGATCATTCGAATCTCAGAAGGGTATGGCTGACTGATGAGAACAAATAAGTTTGAAATGATCATATTGGTCTCCCTTTATTCTTTGTTAGCAAGCCAAAAAAAAAATTACACAAATATGAGCTGCCACTGCTGTGGCTACTTCCTGTAAGATGGCCTTGGGCTAGGCCGAAACAGGAAATAAGATTTGTCCCGTGTCTGGGACTATACACCTATATCTATCTATTGAAAAAAATACCTTAATGGATTGTAAGGTAACTTGGTCCTTTGCAATTCTTCTAAATCAGAACACTTCTTAAGATTCCTGTGATGTAAATAAAATTTATTCCATTCAGGGCAATGGGAGAGAAGAACTATGGGGGTAATACTTAAAAACAAAGAGGAATGGGGCATGAAGGGGAAAAAAAACATTTGCCAGCATTTCATCTCTTCTGGTCTGTTGCTGAATCCTGA
Source organism: Vipera berus (assembly GCF_964194415.1). NCBI lineage: Eukaryota > Metazoa > Chordata > Lepidosauria > Squamata > Viperidae > Vipera > Vipera berus. The sequence goes on from NC_138204.1 coordinate 96,390,538, forward strand.
CAGATTCCAAGATGAAGACCAGGAGATTTCTCTGTGCTGGAGCTGAAGTGAATAGAAATTCTACTTTAAACTTAGTGGGCTATTTTCACTGATTTCAGGGTGATTTTTTTTGAATAATAGTATTAGTTGAATCTCTAGAGAACTAAAATTATTGTTTTTTTTAAATAGGCATTTATATATGGAGGCAGACTGTTCTCTTTTGACTTAATCATGTCTACCCTGATTAGTCAAAGTTGAAAAAGAAGATATGAGGTGATATTTTAGGAAAAGTTGCCTGAATGTGGTCTTCTCCTAATTCAGACTTCAATATGAAGAATTTTGGAAGAAGGGGACTAAAATGTCTTTCTTAAAAGAGGTTTGGGTATGTTAGGCAGTTTAGTTCATGACTGATAATAGTTGAAAGACAAAATGAAAAGGGAGGGACAAAGAGGGAGAAAAATTCTTTTACATAGATCTCTAATCATTTTATCCTATTGTAACATAGAATTTTTAATCTAAACTTTAATTGTCTTATCAAATGAATACTTCAAAATTTCTATACGTCATTTGATCTGTGTCCTTTTGCAGCTGCTTGTACAGCAAGTGAAGAAGATATGAGAGAACACAATATAAAGCTGAAGTGGAGCAATGGGGATAACATATATTCCGCAGATGGAAATACTGTTGAATTTCAATGTTTAAGAGGCCATAAACTACATCCAAGTTACAGAACATTAAGAGTTAATTGTGTGAATGGGAAATTTGACTATCCACGTTGCATTCCTGTATGTATACTTTTAGAAAAATACTTTAATTCATCAATATTAACATTTCTTTCCCTTTTCTATATGTTTATTTATGCATTGAAAAAATAACTTAGAATAGTTAAAAGTCTGGCAGATAAAGTTGTAGATGTAATAGATTCTGAGGTAACTTGGTCTTCTGCAATTCTTCTAAATCAGAACACTTCTTAAGATTCCTATGAACTAAATAAAATTCCCTCCATTCAGAGCAATGGGAGAGAAGCACTATGGGGATGGGGGTAATACTTAAAAATAATGAGGAATGGGGCAAGGAATGATGAATCTGCCAACATTTCATCTCTTCTGGTCTGTTGCTGAATCCTGACAGATTCCAAGATGAAGACTAGGAGATTTCTCTGTGCTGGGGGTGAAATGAGTGGAAACTCTACTTTAAACCCAGTGGGCTAATTTCACTGATTTCATTGGCCTGAGTACAACAAATTTAGTTGCCTCAAAATGAATGGTTCCAAATGAATGCCCATACATTCTACTTTAATTATTTCATTTGCATTGATATTGAAATATTCTCCTTCTCTTTAAACTTGCATATTCTTACTCACTTACTCACGTGTCTACATGCATATTTATAAATACCTGTCAGAAGCCACAGGACCAGAACAAAAAATAAAATTAATTGAATTAGTAACCACTAATACTAATATAGCAATAAGCACGTAGACTTATATACCACTTCAAAGTGTTTTACATCCCTCTCTAAGTGGTTTACAGACACAGCATATTGACCCCAAATATCTGGTCCTCATTTTACCAACCTTGGAAGGATGGAAGGCTGAGTGAACCTTGACTTGGTTAGTATCAAACTCCTGGCGAAGGGAATGCAAAGCCTGCAATACTGCATTCTAACCACTGCACCACCAGGTCTGTGTAATCATACATTATTTATTACACATAAAATAAGGTATCCCATGAAATATTTCTAAGCTTAGAATAGATGGATATATTTTACTTTATTTTTATTCATTTGCATTCATATTGAAATATTCTCCTGGCCTTTGAACTTGCATATGCAACTTACTCACTTACTTACTTATGTGTCTCAGTCCTCATTTTACTGACCTCAGAAGGATGGAAGGCTGAGTCAATCTTAAGCCAGTGAGAATTGAACTACTGAACTGCTGAAAGCTGGTATGTAATGATTCATTATATTGTAAAATAAGGTATCCCTTGAAATGTTTTCAAACTTAGAATAAATGGAAAAATATTTTGAAAAAGAAGACTCTATGAAATGAACTGGACAAGAAAAGTTACCCATCACTAAATGAAATTTTATTGACCTCAAGGGACAGCCAAATCCATCTAAGAATTATTTGCTTTCTCCTGAAAACTTTAGGACGCACACTGATTGAATTTGTTGCACTGAAGTGAATGAAATCAATGAAAATGCCCCATTGAAATTAAAGCTTCCACTCATTTCAGCGTCAGGACAGAGGGATCTCCTGGTCTTCAATCTTGGAACCTGCTAGGATTCAGCATCAGACTATAGGAGATGAAATGATGGCTGATGTTTGTACTTCCCTGTCCCAGGCCTAACTGTTTTTAAGTATTACCCCCATCCCCATAGTACTTCTCTCCCATTGCTCTGAATGGAAGGAATTTCATTGGAATATTATTGTATGATGGGGGCTTTCATTTTAACTGCAATCAATGCAAATGGGATTAGTAAAATACCAATTTGTATTGAGATATATGTAGATATCAAATAATTCTGTAGTGGACATTTTATTGGAACTTTTTCTTCCTTAATTAAGAAGGAAATGGGGGCTTTCTTAGCATTGCTGGACTACAGTTCCCAGTATCCTTCTATTGGCTGTGTTGTCTGAGGATATTGGGAGTTTGTTTATTCACTGTATTTATATCCCATCTTTCCTCAAGTGTATCCCACTCCTATATTTAAAATGTTGGTTTCTTCGGATTCATTCTGACTGCCAGAATTTATATCCCAAAATATCAGGAATTGCCTAATAAAATATTAAAGTTTATTACATGTCATTGTCTCAAAAGCCATCTTAAAAATAGAAAGAAATTGCTCAGTGATAGAATGGTCTACAGTTTTTGAGTCAATTGAGTAGTTTTAGCCATCTGGCTTTAAAAATGGCGATAATGACATGTCAGAATCTTATTGTCCATTTAGATTGATATCTTAACATTATTGCAGGCTGCATTCTGCTGCAGATCAGATGAATCAGTTTAAAAAAGAACTACATAAACTGTTCAGGTGAAAATGTGTTTCTTTACTGTTCATTTTTTATTTTACAGATCTAAGTAAATGAACAACAGGACATTTACAACACCCTTTGAACCGGAAGTCAAATGTCTACAATCCTATATCATTCTTTTTAATATGACCACATGGAATTGGATTGTATAGAGTTAAAAATAGTGGATCCAAACCTAAAAGTCTATTTCATAAAAGACAAATTTTATCAACTGTAATTACTGGGAAAATGATAACATTTAAAAATAAGTTTATAGCCCATCTTTAAGGCAGATAATGTAAAATTATCAATCTTTTTAAAAATGCATATGGAGTGAGGAATGAAGAATTTTTCCTATATACATTCTAGCTTTAAACATTTGATTAATCTGAATGATCAATCAGCAATGCATCCTAAAGCAATAAAAATAGATAATAGTAATATTTTTAATATATAGATGTGTTGGATTCTTCAAAAAATAAAAAAAAATGATTTTTATTGCCAAACAATTTATAATATATTTTCTAAAGAAACAGAGGTATACACTAATCACTTCAAATCACTATCCAATTCAGTTGCTCCTTCTTGGGTTGCCCCAGAGTTAGCATAATCAAACTAGCTGTTCATAATCAGAAGGCGGTTCAGCCAAATGAATTTCTGCCTGTTGTAATATCAAACATGGGAAAATAGCAAACAGATACAAACTTTTTTTCCTTTTTTTGTTTTTTCCTTTTTTTCCCTTTTGACAATATGAAATTGTATAAATATGTATTGATTTATTAAATTTAAATGCTTCCTTTCTCACCAGCAAGTGACTCTAGGTGTTTATTTCAGGGAAGACAATATCAGTCCAGCTCAGTTGGCAGGATGATTCAATCCTTTTATTGCCCAGACTCCAAGTGTTGTATCTTTTCCCTTCCCCTTTTCCCTCACCGTCAGTACAGGGAAGAGCTCCAGAGAGGCATAGGATGAAAGGCAGATGGCTACATTGTTATGTTTAGTATACATGGAGTGAATCAACAAAAGGTTACTTTGTAGTGAAGACAGGAAGTGAAAGCAACAAAAGTCCCCATGTGTTCCCCCTCCCCTTTTTTAGTATGACAGAATCAAGGAGAACGCAAGGGTTAGATTTTTAATCAGAGAAGATAGGTAGAAATGAAATCTAACTGGATTCTGACAATTATTGCTATTTAATTCATGCCCTATACACAAATATGAGATTTACAGTCAGGTACAATATTGTATGAGAGGGATGCGGTGGCTCAGTGGGTTAGGACGCTGAGCTTGTCAATCAGAAGGTCGGCAGTTTGGCGGGTCGAATCCCGAGTGCCGCGTAACAGAGTGAGCGCCTGTTATTCGTCCCAGCTTCTGCCAACCTAGCAGTTCAAAAGCACGTAAAAATGCAAGTAGAAAAATAGGGACCACTACAGTGGGAAGGTAACAGCGTTCCGTGCGCCTTTGGCATCTAGTCATGCTGGCCACATGACCACGGAGACGTCCTCAGACAAGCGCTGGCTCTTCGGCTTTGAAACGGAGATGAGCACCGGCCCCTAGAGTCGGAAACGACTAGTACGCATGTGTGGGGGAACCTTTACAATATGCAAGAGTTTCACTTGAAGTCACTTACAACTCAAAAGGGGATAAAACAGGGATTTTGTTCTGACACAGATCGCCTAGGTAGAGGCAGGCTTTGATAAATTTCTTTATTTCTCTGTTAACTTCCACAACAAATGGCCACTTCTTGTGTGCAAGAAAATGGCATTTCTTACAGATTGTCTAATACGACATTGTGGATACATTGTCATATCATTGTTTGTAGTCAGTCTATGCAATCTTCTTGCAGCAGGTAACTAGGTAGACCACTGAACTATTGGGGACTCCTTCCTTAGGAGCAAGATGGAAGCCTTCCTCTGCCAGATTTCTTCTAGGTTTGATACAGTCTGCCTGCCTTCCTTTGTTGTTGTTGTTAGTTGCGAAGTTGTGTCCAACCCATTGCGACCTCATGGACAACGTTCCTCCAGGCCTTCCTGTTCTCTACCATCTTCTGGATTCCATTTAAGCTCACACCTACTGCTTCAGTGACTCCATCCAGCCACCTCATTCTCATGTTTCCCAGCATTAGGCTCTTCTCCAGTGAGTCCTTCCTTCTCATTAGGTGGCCAAAGTATTTGAGTTTCAACTTCAGGATCTGGCATTCTAAAGAGCAGTCAGGGCTGATCTCTAGGACTGACGGGTTTGATTGCCTTGCAGTCCAAGGGAGTCGCAGGAGTCAAAACCCAAAAACTATTTAAGGACTTGTGAAATCTATGTTGTCTAGAAACTGTCAGTAGTGATTTATCCAAAGGTGATAATTGGGAAATTAAACAGGAATTTGGGTTTTCTTAGTAATTCTGATTTTTGTATAAAAATATTTTGTATAACAAATGAACATTTAAAATAATAACCTTAAAGATGCAAGGAGAAACAAGCAAATAAAAAAATAAGTTATGAGAACCAGGCCCAGTAGTTGAGCTTTGGGGTCACCTTCCTAAATTGCTCCAAGTTTCCTGCTTAACCACCACTAAACACAAAATCTGTAACTCAAGAGGAATTCACAAGTCTTCTCTAAACCAAAGAATGAAGTATTCATTAAGCTGAACTTAATCATTCTGTTCCCTAACTTCTACAATGACTTTGAAACAAGGAAACTTAGGAGATGAGAAAACAGCTAAATATGAGAAATGGCTGGGGTGGGGAGAAGCTTAGTTGCTTAATTTCAGAAAGCTAAGCCTTTGTTTAGTCACGCTATGCCCTAAATACAGAGAAGTCATTTATACAGGAAAGTATAGAAAGTCCACCCCATTGTAAAGGAGCTCTTGGAAATGATAGAATGAATAAATATTGCAGGTCTCCTTAAGGACATCTTCCCTTTCCTGTCTCTTTAGGAAGGCTTTTATTGTACAAAAAAGCTTTACAAACCTACTTCTTTCTTACTTTTCACTTAACACTTCCACTAAATTTATACTCTACAATCAGATTGGTATGGTCCTGAATGTGTAGGCCCTAAAAACCAAGTGATTGTGAGTTCTAGTTCTACCTTAGGCATAAAAGTAACTGGGTGACTTTGGTCCAGTCACTTTCACCCTTTCACAGTGTGGTTATGGGTGGGGAAAATAGGAGCTAGAAGTATTAACTTTGTTTACTGCATTGATTCATTTATGAAAAGGTAGGATGAAAATATAATAATAACAACAAGAATGATAATTCTTTGATACATCACTGTGCAGTGATAAAATAGGAAGGTAGAAACAAGTTGCAAAACTCTTCAGTCCCATTTTACAGTTTAACCTCCAAGGTGTCAAACCTGTTGACCTAGAATTAGGGGACAGTATAGGAAATATCAATTGTGAATATGCAGATGGCCCTACTATCTTTGGGCTCTTGCAAAGTCCTGGATGCAGGGTCATGAAAGGCCAGCAAAGAAAATACCCAATGTCCTAACCCCCCAAGAACATACAATATCTTTAGGGAAACACCCCAAAGAGAACATGTTTGTCACTTCTGCTCTCTTATCTACAGTATGCCAGACTTACTGGGTGAAATCTTTATCATATGTGTGTCAGCTTTGCTGGATGGCTTGCTTATGTAACCAGAAAGAATAAATACAAGGATTTCTTGTCTTTCGGGGCTGCTCTCATTTAGAGGAGCCCATCTTTTTGTTCAGCTGAACAAAAACATAAAGCTTGAAGGCAACTTCTGGTTTCCTGTATTTTTTACCAGCAAAACCTCAGAACCTGCATATCATTTTTGGAGAGTCTGGTTTCCAGCAGAGGTGCTTGGTTGGTCCTAGGGAGGCTCAGGAAAGGGGAAGGCACTGAGCGCAATACGGGATTTTCTGGAGGTGCCCCCCTTCTTGACTCTTCATTGTGGTTTTAACAGGAACCAGTTTTTTCTTTTTCTTTTTGGTTACCTTTTACTTGGTTCTTGCATACTCAGGAAGGCTGAAGATAAGGTAGGACACACAGATATGCATTACTTTGTTGCACCGGCTTGCTTGGCGAGTGTGTGTGTATGTGTAAATGTGTGTCTGTATCCTTGAATCATTTCCCACCATTGACCAGAGCTGGACGGAAGGGTTAATGCCAGCCACACCTAGGTCCCCCCTCTTTTTTTAGGGGGTGCTTGGGGCACTATGAAAGCAAGGGGCATTAATCTTGTACTCTTGTACTCCAACGGGTTGTGAGTGATTTGTGGTTGTTCCTTATATATATATTTCCCACTGTTGACCAGGCCTAGGCGTGATACTGATCTTAGCTGAAGGTCAGTGGATCTCCTGTGGCCCAAAAGGCTGTGCAAGTGGTGTGAGTGACTTGAACACATGGGCTCAGCCCAGGAAGACCAGTTAGAATGAATAAAAGACAGGGATATGTCCTCAGCCGCCTTGACTGTGTCATAAGAAACTTTGGTAAGCTTAAAACCCATCGAGATATGAAATTAAAACTCTGATTAAGTACAATCTCCTCTGTCACCAGGACATAACCACTGTTTGGCCCATAGGGGAATCCATAAATTTAGGAGTTTTTGAAACCATGGAGACTGTGCTTAAAGAGGCATGGATCATGATCAGCACACTTCATATGCTCTTTTGTTTTTTGTTTTTCTGGACCTTACATGTGAATAAGCAGGTACTTAAAGACTGTGGGCTGTGGTGACCTTCCGTGGCACTACCTTTTCCTGCTTTAGCTTCTGCTCCATCACTCTATAAGGGGATCTATTCCCTCACAGGGCAGGTAGCTGTTGGGAGGGAGGACACTAATATGGTCCTGGTTCATACCCCCTTCTCCACATCTGATCTTTATGCATGGGAGGACCGATTGGGTTCTTACACTGAAACCCCACACAGATATTCTGAATTGGTTCTGTCCACTAACTAGGCAGACCTCCAAGCCATGTTCGATGTCTTTTTAACAACAGAGGAGGGGCACATGGTATGCAATGCTACTAAAAGGAAGGAAGGTCCTTGGTCTGTAACTTAAAGGTTTCCAAAATATTATTCTCACTGCATTTTATTTATTTTATTTATTTATTTTATTTATTTATTTGTTTGTTTTTATATACCGCCCTTCTCCCGAAGGACTCGGGGCGGTGTACAGAGCGAGTTAAGCATACAGTAAAATAATAGTAAAAACAGATGAAACCCCAAAATCTATCAGGCCAGGCCGGCTTGCTGGAATAGGTAGGTTTTTAAGTCACGCCGGAAGGTGCGAAGATCGGGGGCCATCCGGATTTCGGCAGGCAAGCAGTTCCAGAGGGTTGGCGCACCCACTGAGAATGCTCTCCCCCTGGGGGCCACCAGCCGGCATTCTTTGACCGGTGGCACCCTGAGGAGGCCTTCTCTGTGGGAGCGCACAGGACGGAGGGGTGTTGACGCTGGCAGTAGGTGCTCCCGTAGGTATTCCGGACCCATGCCATGTAGGACTTTGTATGTCATCACTAGCACCTTGAATTTCACTCGGAAGGCAACTGGAAGCCAGTGCAGCTCACGGAGGAGAGGTGTGATATGGGAGTATCGGGAAGCCCTCAAAAGTGTTCGTGCAGCTGCACTCTGCACCAGCTGAAGCTTCCGAGTGGCTCTCAAGGGCAGCCCCATGTAGAGAGCGTTGCAGTAGTCAAGGCGAGAGGTCACAAGTGCATGGGTGACTGTACGTAAGGCATCCAGGTCCAGATAGGGTCGTAGTTGGCACACCAGGCGAACCCGAGTGAAGGCCCCCCTGGTCACAGCTCCTATGTGATCTTCTAAGGAGAGCTGTGAATCTAGGAGGACACCCAGGTTGCGGGCCCTATCAACCGGGGGTAATAGCTCACCCCCGATGTTAAGGGATGGAATACTCTGAGTATCCTGGCATGCCGGTATGTACAGCCATTCAGTCTTGTCCGGGTTGAGTTGAAGCCTGTTCCTCCCCATCCATTCCCGAACCGCTTCCAGGCAACGGGACATTATGCCGAGGGCATCACTGATGCAGTTTGGAGTCGAGATGAAGAGCTGGGTGTCATCAGCATACTGATGGTATCCTACTCCAAAACCACGAATGATCTCACCCAGCGGTTTCATGTAGATGTTGAACAGGAGAGGCGAGAGGACCGACCCCTGAGGAACTCCACAAACGAGAGGCCTCGGAGTCGACCTCTGTCCCCCTGCCAACACCGACTGCGAGCGTCCCAGGAGAAAGGAGGAGAACCACCGAAGAACCGTGCCTCCCACTCCCAATCCCCTGAGGCGCCGCAGCAAGATACCATGGTCGATGGTATTGAAAGCCGCCGAGAGGTCTAATAAGACTAGGACAGAGGAATGTCCCCTGTCCCAGGCCCTCCAGAGATCATTCATCAGAGCGACCAATGCCGTCTCCATGCTGTAGCCCGGCCTGAAACCCGATTGGCACGGGTCTAGATAATCCACTTCATCCAGGACCTGAGGAAGCTGATGCGCCACCACACTCTCAACAACCTTCGCAAGAAAGCGAAGGTTGGAGACCGGACAAAAGTTATTCAATGTAGCTGGGTCCAAGGTGGGCTTCTTGAGGAGAGGTCTCACCACCGCCTCCTTCAAGGAGGCAGGGAAGTGACCCTCACTCAGAGAAGCAGAGATGACCACCTGGAACCAGCCTCATGTCCCTTCCCGAGCTGCATAAGCCAGCCAGGAAGGGCACGGGTCCAATAAGCATGTGGAGGAGCTCAACCTCCTCATAATCCTGTCCACTTCCTTTGGAGTCATAGGATCAAACTCCTCCCAGGTGACGTCGACAAGACTGCCCATGTCCTGTTCCTCAGACTCTGCCCAGTTGGAGTCCAGGCCGGTTCGAATCCGAGCGATTTTATCCAACAGATATTGACCAAATTCCTCAGCTCGACCCTGTAAGGGCTCCTCCCTCACCTCTTGATTCAGAAGGGAGCGGGTCACTCTAAACAGGGCAGCCGGGCGATTATCTGCGGACGCGATGAGGGCGGAGAAGTAATTGGCTCTCGCCGCCCTTATCGCTGCGAGATAAGACCTGGTGTGGATTCTTAGCCGCAACCGGTCGGATTCGGATCGACTGGATCTCCAACGGCTCTCTAGGCCCCGTCTCCGACGCTTCATCTCCCGGAGCTCCGCGGTGAACCATGGGGCTCGCTGGGATCTGCGCCGGGTCAAGGGCCGCAAGGGTACAACTCGGTCAAGTGCCTCCGTGGCTGCCCTATCCCAGGCTTCCACTAAGGCATCCGCCGAGTTGTGAGCAGGGAGTGCAGGTGGGTTCCCAAGCGCTGCCTGGAACCTTTCAGGGTCCATTAGGCGCCTGGGTCGGTACCATCTGGTTGGCTCCGTACACCCACTGCGGGGGGTGGCAAAGTGGAAGTCCAGCCGTAGGAGGTGATGATCGGTCCATGACAGGGGCATAACGGTTGGAGAGCCCCCACCAAAATCATCATGCCACCGTCCAGATAAGAAAACCAAGTCAGGGGTGTGGCCTCCCTCATGAGTCGGTCCTGAAATTACTTGCGTCAGGTCCATGGCTGTCATGGAAGCCATGAACTCCCGAGCTAGCTCAGACGATCCTCCTAGGGATGGTAGGTTGAAGTCGCCCAAAACTATGAGTTTGGGGAATTCAACCACCAACCCCGAGAGGACACCGAGTAGCTTAGGCAGGGCTGCCGCTGCGCGATTAGGTGGAAGGTACGTCAGCAGCAGGCCCAACTGCGCCCCAGGACCGTATCTCAGAAAGAGAGACTCACACCCGACAATCTGAGGAACGGTGGTCTCCCGCAGGCTTAGGGACTCCCTGATAATTACTGCCACTCCTCCGCCCCTACCATGAGGCCGAGGATGGTGTAGCACCCGGAAACCAGGCGGGCAAAGGTCAACCAGAGGAACACCACCCTCTGGGCCCAGCCAGGTCTCCGTAATGCAAGCCAGGTCCGCGTGCTCACCCTCAACTAGATCTCGAACAAGGGGAGCCTTATTAGCAACGGACCTGGCATTCAGGTAGACCAGCCTGAGCTCAGGAGGCTGCACATCTTCGCTCCCAGGTCCTCGGGGAAGAGACAGAGGGTCGGAGCGTCTCACCGCTTGTAGAAAGCGGAGATGACCCTCCCGGTGTTGATACGGCCCTCTGCTTGCGCACCTTCTGCCGTTCCCCACCGTCCTGGGAATTGGTAGTGCGTCGGCTCACCTCTGGGCTTCGTCGGCGACCGAACCCCACTCCTCCCCTTCGCGGACGATCGTAGGCCTGGCCTGCGCAATGGTTGTTGGATGGCCCCCCTTTGTTGAACAACCACAGCCCACTCCCACCCCCCTCCCTAACCCCACAAAAAATTTTGCTAAGAAGTTAACCAGGGGCCTCTTGTTGGATTTATGCTGGAGGCCCCTGACCCTGCCCGGCCATCTCTCAGAGGCCCAATGGTCGGGCCCTTCATCGAGATTGGAGGTGGTAGCGAAGGCGGGTCGCACCCAGGAGAGGGGGGAACCCCCGAGGGCGTGCAGGTCCGTGCTGGAGTAGCAAAGGTGCATAGAGTCAAGAAGGATTCCAGGGAAGGCAGTCCCATAGATGGTGATTAGCAGGAGGGTCGAGTCAGGGTAGGTGGGTATCTGGACCGTCACCCAGCCACTGCCACTTAGCCGGGTGTACCCCAGAAGCAGGCCACTCCTCATCCTCTCACGATGGGTTGTGACTCTGTTTCCGGGGATAGTCCAGAATGCACTCTGGGTAAAGCATACCTCATAGAGCTCCCACCTCTATGGGGTTGCAGGTGTAAGGCCAAGCCACTCTGCCACCGTGGTTTGCACCCAGGCCCATCATGTCCTATGGGGAGAGAGTGGGCAAGGAAGGTTAAGAGCGGGCAGAAGGCAAGATGGTGCGATTCTAATCTGGCGTCGGATTCGGTGGTTCAGTCGCCTTTTCAGTTCCCTCGCCGTACTGATACTCTGGGCGTTGTTCCCGGCCGCAGCTCCATAGGCCCTTACTGGTTGGGGACCGTCCAGAGCGCGGCCTCCCAGAGGTACGGGAGTCCCAGATGCCATGCCGCCGCCGTCGCCGCCTCCGTTGAAAGTGTCTTGAAAAAAGCGGTCTGAGCCACGGCCCAGGAGCGGCCCGGTTACATCACCGTAGTGGTCGCCGCCACCGTCTTCTCTGCCCCGCTGATCTGCGGGTGTCTCCTCCTCCTCCTCCGGCTCGGAGAGGCCGTCGCCAACAAGAGTAGACCCGGGAGGATTAGAGCAGCGAGAAGACGGAGTGGGTTTTAAACGGCCGCGAACAGCCCGGGCGCTGGCCGGAGATGCCACGCCGTCACTGACACCGCCGCCGTCGAAGGCTCCTGGAAAAATGGTAGGTGGGAGGCTCGGAGATGCTGTCGCCGCCGTCGCCGCCGTCGCCGCCGTCGCCGCCGTCGCCGCCATCGTCGCTGCTGTCTCCACAGCTCAGCTGGTCTGCGGCGTCTCCTTTGATGAAGATCTGCTCGGAGACACCGCCGCCACCCAGGAGTAGACCGAGGCGGCCGAGGCATAGAGGAGACGTCGGCCCCCATTCAAAACGGCCGCAACGGCTCAGGGGGCAGGCCGGAGATGCCACGCCGCCGCTGCCACCGCTGCCGTCGAAGGCTCCTTGAAAAACGGTCGATGGGAGGCTCGTAGATGCTGTCGCTGCCGTCGCCGCCGTCACCGCTGCTGTCTCCACTCTTCAGCTGATCCGCGGCGTCTCCTTTGATGTAGATCCGCTCGGAGACGCCGACGCCGCCCAAGAATAGACCGGGGCAGCCGAGGGAGAGAGGAGATGTCGGCACCCATTTAAAACGGTCGCAAACGGCTCAGGGGGCGGGCTGGAGATGCCCTGGCGCCCCTATGGCCGGTCCGGGGAGGCAGCGGGCGGCACATTGCCCGACTCAATTGCCCAAACCTCTGACCCCACCACAGGGGTCTAGAGACATCCCTGGGGGGCTCCTGGGGGACGCCTTACTGCTGGGGCTCACGGAGCTCTCCCCAGCACGTCCGCCATCTTTGGAGCCGGAAAAAAAAAATTGCCCTCCCTAAACAGGAAATGTGGGCATAATTTATGATGTTTATCAGTTGCCAGCTGAAAGTCCCAGTGACTTCCTTGAGTGCTCCATTACAGAAGGTGGAGGGGACTTAAGGTGATGATAGACAAATTGCTGGAAGGAGGGTATAAAGCCTACACGACATGGCCAGAAGTGATAACCAGGGGGGCTGAAGAGGGTGAAAAAAACCAGTATTGTTTTGCTGGCTTAAGCTCTGTAACAGGTGCCCCGGTGCACAGCTTTTCATCCTTTTCACCCATTGTACCACTTTTCGGATACGATATCAGTTACAATATTTGAGAATACATCCCCAAAACTCTTATGCAAATACAATGCATTATGTCAGTTGTAGGACAAATAACATGAGCAAGCATTTTATTTCATCCCTGGATACAATTCCTGCAACTGCAGAAAAAGCAGCAAATGTGGAAAAAAGAGGATGTGCATTTCCTTGCTGTAGACAGTGCTTGTTTTGTAAAAAAAAAAAAAAAAGGTGCCAGAACCCACACATGTCACACAACCCACCTTGCCTACCCTACAAGGTTCCATCCAAAAAAGGTGCCAGAAATCCGTTCTAGGCATTCTATGACAAAAAAAGCCCTGGCTGTAGAACAAAGGGACAGTGAGTAAGTTAAACTTAAGAGGAAAAAGTAGGCTAAAGATAAATAAGAATAGAAACAGTTGACACTAAGCAGAGCAAGCTGCTAGAACATGATTCAGCAATGACAATATGTTTTGATGAGATTTGTAAGAAGTTTATTCTTCTTAATTTCCTAGCTTGGTTTTTTTTCCCTTTCAGTAGGATTGATTACTCCTATCGCCCAGGGATGGGAATAACTTCTTGATGCAGTTTTTGTCTTGTCTTTGTCTTTGTCTTGTCATAGGTCCTGGTGTGTTTGGGGTTAATACTGTTGTTGGTTTTTATGTGTGTGGGGGGAAGACCTGTCAGCTTTCTGTTGATTTGTTCATAGTTAATGCTTATCTTTTCCTTTGTGTTTCTTGGCTGTCTGCCCGGGACTGTTAACTTGCCAGGCGGGGGAGGAAGAGAGAGGGGAGAGAGTAAAAAAACCTCTTCCCTGGTGCTTTTATTTTATGGCTTGACTTTCCTGAGAGAAGGGGGGGGGGTTGCAGCGGCCTTTCATATTGTAATAGTTGGTTTCTGGGGCTAGGTTTTCTACTTTTTCATCCATGCTGGCTCAGGGATTCTGGGAACCGAGGTCTACAAGTCACAAGAGGGCTGAGGTTCCCTGCCCACCATGCCCTGCCCACCATGCCCTGTGGAAGTGGGAGGAAGTGGGACTTGCAGAAGAGAATGGCGAGGAGTGGTAAGGCCCCCTCAAGAGAGAAATGGGATGATGTCACCCAGATTCCAGGCACCCCCAGACCACCCGTTGCAGTCTTTTGCCCTGGAACAGGACTGGTGTTGTATATGCATGACATTTGGCCACTGGAGTAGGGAATGTCTTTTATGTTCCCCTCTTAACTGTCCTATAAGGTGCTGTTCCACAACCATGCTCTGGATAGAAAGGGGGGGTTGAGGGGCTGGAACCTTTATCTCCCTGTCCTTATGGATGATTCTTCCTATTCACCCCTGATACAAGTCAAAGTAAGAGGAGAACAATACCCTTTTTGGTTGGTACAGGAGCGTCACATTCAGTATTAAAAAAGCCCCTTGGAGACCCTTCCTCAGAAACATTTCAGGTCTTTGGGGCCAATGGCCCTTCTGTGTCAGTTGCAATACTCAACCCTTTGGAATGCTTTATGGGTGGTATTGGCCTTACTCATCTTTCTTTTCCTTTCAGCCTGCCCTATGCCCTTTTAGGATGTATTTGCTTGCTAAGTTACAAGCCACCATCATTGCTGTAATGAATAAACCCCTGTATCAGGCCACTACAGGAACAGATAAAGAACCCTTTGTGTGGACCAAGGATTGTCAGGTGACATTTGATAACATTCAAACTGCTTTAGTCAATGCTCTGGCCCTTGGCATTCCTGATGTCACTGAACCATTCCCCTTGTATTTGGCTAAAAGTAAAGCGGTGACTGCTGGGTTCCTTACTCAAATCCTTGGTACCTGGTCTCACCTTGTAGCCTATTTTTCCAAATAACTGGATCAGGTTGCTCAAAGATGCCCAGCGTGCCTTCGGGTGGCTGCAGTGCCATTCTTTTTTTTGGCTGCTGAACCATTAAACTTTGGGGCTCCTATCACGGTGGAATCACCCCATTCCATCCAGGATTTGTTAGCATCCAAGTGGGGACCATTGGCTTACAGCCTCCTGACTGGAACAGTATCAGATAGCACTCCTTGACAACTCACAAGTTCATATAGAGCACAGTAGCAGGTTCAATCCAGCGACCTTTCTTCCCCAACTGGATAGTGATCATAATTGTTTATAAACTATAACAGAAGTATTTTCTGGCTGGCCAGATCTACCTGACCTGCCATTGGAGGAAGTGGACAGGGACCTATATACAGATGGCAGTAGGTTTATAGGCAGGGAGAAAGACTAGCTGGCTATGCTGTGGTCACATTGGACCAGATAGTGGAAGCAGCAGCTCTCCCTGCAAGTACTTCAGCTCAGGAAACTGAACTCCTTGCCTTGACGAGGGCCTTGAAAGGTCAGACAGTAAGGTTAATATATTTATAGACAGTAAATTTGTGGGAAGGTTTGTGTTATACATGCACATGGGGCATTATAGATGGAGTGTGGTTCAATCACCACTCCTATTAAATATGGACGGGACATTTTAAGGCTATTGGATGCTGTTTTGCTCCTGCATTAAGGTAGCTGTCAAGCATGTGAGGGCCCATGTTAGGGTCAGTACTGTACATGGAAGAGGAAGTGCCTTGGCCGGCCGCACCTTAAAGTCTGCCACATCAGGTTTGCTGTCCCCTTGGTATATGGGTGCACTTGTACCCTCACGTTTGCCTGTGGTGGCTCCAACATATATGCACTGGATGGGCACAGAGCTTCTGAACTAGGTGCTGTTTATCATGGACGTAGGCTGGAGAAGGATCAGAAGTGCCTTCTCCCAAAACATGCATTATGGGCCCTCTTACAAAACTTGCATGCCAGCACTCATTGGGGTTACATGGCTCAGTTTCTTATAATGGACTATAAGAGGGATCTATAACAGGGCCCTCACAATGATTAGGCAATGTGTCATTTGTGGATGTAATGACCTGTGGAAATTATTAAGTTCCCCTTGGGGAGGCTTGGGGCTGGCCAGGATCCTGCTAGTTTGGGGGAATTTGATTTTACTGAGTTGCCATGGTCGCAGGGTTTTAGGTACTTGCAAGTTTTTGTGGATGCTTTCTCTGGAGGGAATGAGGCCTTTCCCTGCCATTATCCAGCAGGAAATTCAGGCCCTGGGTATTGTTTGGTGGTTTCATCTGTCCTATAGGCTCCAGTATTCAGTACACATGGGGAGGCCTGTTTCTCTTTGGGATGGTATATGGTCAGACCTTTCTTTCTCATTTGCCCTATCCACTTCCCTCCCTGTTGTTGGAGACCAGGCCCTCCGAGGATGTATACACTCTTTTGCTAATGATATTTCTTCCGTTTCTCAAGCTGTCCAAGCCCTCCATCATCCAGGGGTGGATCATCCACTCCATCCTTTCCTTCCTAGTGTTTAGGTGCTTGTCACATCCTGGACTGCTTCTGGCCCTTTAGCTGACTGCTGGGCAGGGCCCTTCATTGTTCTTCTTGCTACCCACATGGTGGTCAAGGTTGCTGGGCTTCATGCTTGGATTCGTCACGCTTTTCTTCACTCTTCATCACCTTCTGACACTGAGGACTGAGTTGCTTGGAATGTGGCCCCCTGGTGCTGAGGAAGACCTTGGGCTGAAGTTTCTGCTTAAGTGCCAACGCTGATCTGTATGCCGGGACATCTTGGTCACTGTAATACCTGTGCCCACTGGGCTTCTACACAGGCAATTTCTTCTCACTGGCTTCCTGCTTACTTACATCACGGGCATCACTTCTCTGTCTCTTGGCTGACATCTGGTTTTTTGTTTGGGTTGTTCATCCTTTCTTTTTTAGTACTCTGTCTTGTTTTTCTTTCCCTACTCCATGCTCTCTTTTGCAGGGGGGATTATGGGTGGTGGTCACCTTCAATTATGGGAGGTGGTCCCCAATTTCCTAGTCCCTCTTTGGAAGGTCAGTACTGGCATGTGGGATGGTTGACATAGATGTCATCAGACCTTTGGCCTTGACTAAAAAAAGGTCCCCTCTGCTCTTTGTAGTTTATTTGGAGCAATGGGACTCATGACTTATATGTCTGTGTTAAGAGCTTATATGCCTAAGGGGTTGGAAGGTGAACCAGGCATTTATCTTGCTAAT
This sequence comes from Vipera berus, assembly GCF_964194415.1. Lineage (NCBI taxonomy): Eukaryota > Metazoa > Chordata > Lepidosauria > Squamata > Viperidae > Vipera > Vipera berus. Next base: position 96,407,920 of record NC_138204.1, read on the forward strand.
CACTCGGACTGGTGGTTCCTTTGTGGTCAGTTTGCCTGTAAGTCTTTGCCAGCTTACTGATCTGGTACATGTACCATACGGATTATCTTTCCCTATGTTAATATTATCCAACACAAGGATACCATTCATCTCATGGAGGAAGGAATTAGGAATTACCCTAAAGATCTCAAGATTTCTACTGATACTGTGTGGGGATGGTTTAGGGAATTATTCTTGGTACTCTTTTTGTAGTATTCCTTGTTCTTGTATCCTGTTGTGTCATTCACTGCTTGTCCCTATTCACCTCTGCCTGTCCTCAACAATGTGGGCCGCATACTACAGAAGCCTATCCCATGTTCATACTTTTGCGCACTGCTCTAAGTATGAAAAGGGGAAAAATTTTTGACCTGGAATTAGGGGACAGTATAGTAAATATCAATTGTGAATGTGCAGATGGCCCTACTGTCTTTGTGCTCTTGCAAAGTCCTGGATGCAGGGTCATGAAAGGCCAGCAAAGAAAATGCCCAATGTCCTAACCCACCCAAGAACATACTATATCTTTAGGGAAACATCCAAAAGGGAACATGTTTGTTACTTCTGCTCTCTTATCTACAGTATGCCAGACTTAATAGGTGAAATCTTTATCATATGCATGTCAGCTTTGCTGTAACGGCTCAGCATCCAGCAGGGCAGGTCATTACCAAAAGAACTTTTTTGAATGTAACTGGACAATAGGGAGACAACATGGGAGTGGAATAAAAAAGGGAAAGTTATCTGGGGAATCTTTGCATGCATATCTTTAGTTCTGGCTTTTGCTATATTGTAACCAACTGGCTTTTAGTAAAAGTATACTCTTTGCTACGAATGGAATTGAGAGTCATTGTTTCCTAAGGAACCAAGATGGGGCAGGTGTGACAACTACTATGTGTCATTACACATAAACACTAATATATTCTTATAGTTTTAGGGATTCAAAATCCTAAATGTGATTTTGTTTGAGATGGGGGGCAGTGTAACCTCATCTAGAACAGAATGCTCTGATGGACTTTTCAAAATTGTCCTTTGGCACTTCCATCTTCTCTGGATTCAGAGGTGAGAACCAGTAGCTCAAGATCCACATATTCTGAAAGGCATCTCCAGAGCAGACTCAGATCAGGCTAGTAAAAATTGGAATGTATGTAGCTTATAAAGCAGTATAGCTGCTTTATTTTACATAATTAAAAAGAAAAGAAGATATCCAATGTTTCTAAAAGAAAGGGAATCCTGAATCTGCCTAATCAGACCCAGGAATTTCCCCACTCAATATGCCTATGGATTTTTCAAAGTCTTGTATCTCATACAGAGCTTTTCTTAGCTGCTTCTCAGTCCATTTATTCATGGCTTTGAAAAGAGGCAATCTTCCTCTGGCAACGCAGTTTTTCATGTATATTGGCAGCTCTGCAGAGTCCACCAAAGAGCTGATTGGCATCTCATGTCTCTGCAAGGTAAAGCAGGAGAATTGGCTCAATGCTGGTTTTTTACAACTCACTGATGGGTCACTGGCTGGTTCCTGGAAGAAAAATCCTAGTACTGTTATCTTTAGCCCTGGCAACTAATTAATAGAAGTAAATAACAAACAAACAAACAAACAAACAAAAACCACTGCTTTTCATCCTTGCTCTTGAGCTCTAGAGGATCCAGACATTGAAAGTTAGGACGTGGAATGAAGCCAAAGTTTTTGTAATGGGAAATATTTGCTACTCTATATTTCACAATTAACTTCCTTTACCTCCCCTTCTCAACCCCATGACAGCACACAACACAACTGGTTGTCATTTTAAAGATCTCAAATATTACTGCTTATGTTAACTTCTCCATCCTTTTTACATCTTCAATTATCATTCTATAATGATATACAAATCAATCTAGCTGCTTCATTCATTCCCATTCATTAATAATGTGTATTTTCTTTTTCTTTCAAATTTAACTATTTGACAGTTTGGTACAACATAGAATAATAGGTTGGAATGGACCTTGGAGGTCATGTAGTCCAACCCACTGCCCATGGCAAGAGATACTATACCATTCCAGACTTTCTTTGGATTTGAGGGGATAGATACACCTGATCATAGAAAGAATAATGCAAAGTCGCGTGGTCGCACAGAGAGACGGACACTTGAGCTGGGTAGTATTTCTTTTATTCGGATCAGGAATGAATCTGAGACAAAGGGGTTTACCAGGTGTTTCTTATACCTGCCCAGGTGAATGATGGCCAATAGAATTGAACCTGGGCTTCCCGCCAGTGCATGTGGCCAATAGGTTTAAACCCTGGCTTCCCGCCAGAGCTGACCATGCCAGGGGCTGTCAAACTTGCTCCATCCGGCTTTTCCCACCTCAGCGGTTATCGCCTGGAGCTGTCCAGCCCCCTGCTGCGCTGGCATTTCCTGTGTATGCTAGCAGCATACACTAAACCCCTTCCCCCATAGTGAGGACTTTCCTCTGTCATACCATCTCCAACTATATACACATATTTACAAAACATGGTTACAATGGATACACTTGTTGTTCTGTTGCCCCCTTATGAATGTACATAGTCAGCGAGGTAGCTTGGCGCTTTGTGTGGCCTACTTGACCTTCTTGGTACATGTTCTCCCGGAGGTATGGTGGCATGGCTATTCATTCCTTCCTGAAGCTCCTGTTGAGGAAGGTTGCTGTGTGTCTGTGTGTGTGATTTTCTGATTCCTGGTGACTGCCTGGTTTCTCTGTCAGACTCCTGCCTGTACAGGGGTTGCCATTGATCCCCCCCAACCATCCTCCTTGGTGAATGTGTTTGTATTGGCTTTTGTGTTGGATCTTCCTCCTCAACCCCCAGTGTGTCCTCTGCCGCCCTTTCAGGAGTCCTTTTCCTCAGTTGGTCCAGATGCCTTTTCCACAGGAGTCCCCCCTCCACCCTTACTCTGTAGGAAAGGGGCCCTGTTTGCTCTAAAATTTCCCCTGGTACCCATGGATAACCCGTACTGTAGTTCCTGGCCCAAATGAGGTCCCCTGAGGTAAAGTGTGTCTTGATGTTGGGGTTCCCAGTGTCTGCGGCTACTCTGTCTGGATGGAGCCTGTCTAAAGTTGTAATGAGGCGTCTCCCCCATCTGAGTTCCGCTGGGCTTTTGCCTGTGGCAGTGCTAGGTGTTGCGTGTTGGTGAAGGAGGAATGTGGCTAGTCTTTGCTTCCAATCTCCCTGTACTATGCGCTTGAGTGCATCTTTTGTTGTTCTCACGAATCGTTCTGCCAATCCATTACTGGCAGGGCAGAAGGGGGCCGAGGTGACGTGTCTAATCCCCAAGGTCCTCAGGAACACCTGGAAATCCGAGGAAGTAAATTGCGTTCCATTATCTGACACGATTACATCAGGCAACCCATGTGTAGCAAATATCCCCCTCAATGCTTGGATGGTCCCTGCTGATGTCATGCTGCTTACAGGTACCACCTCAAGCCGTTTTGAATGACTATCCACAACTACCAGGAATGTGTGACCTTGGAATGGGCCAGCGTAGTCTATGTGCACCCTGGACCAGGGTGAGTGTGTTTCCTCCCACTTATGGACTGGTGCATGTGGTTGTTCTGGCTGTGTCCTCTGGCATGTGTAACACCCCGCTACCTGTGCTTCTATCTCCTTGTCCAACCCTGGCCACCACAGGTAACTCCTTGCTAGAGCCTTCATTCTTACTATCCCTGGGTGTCCTTCATGTAGTGATTGGAGAACTCTTTCCCTGAGCCTTGTGGGAATTATGACTCTGTTTCCCCACAAAAGGCACCCTTTGTGTGTGGACAGTTCAAACCTTCTTGAAAAGTAAGCAGTGAACTCTTGCCCTGGTGATTTGTCTTGCCACCCACTACTCACCCACGAATGAACCCTGCTCAGAACCTTGTCTTTTGGTGTCTCTGTGGCTATGTCCCTTGCGTTGAGGGGGCATTCTGGCAGTTCCTGGATTGCCAGGATTTGGGCAGCCGGTGCTGGGTCCGGCTCCCTGTCCATTAGGGGCAGTCTGCTGAGACCATCAGCATGCCCCATCTCCTTCCCTGGTCTGTGTATCAATTTACAAGAATATGCAGAGAGAAATATTGACCATCTTAACATTCTAGGTGACAAAATCTGTGGTGTTTGTTTCTCTGTTGTGAATAGTCCTAATAAAGGTTTATGGTCTGTGAAGATTATGAAATCTCTGCCATACAGGTAATCATGAAATTTCTTTACTCCAGCAACCACTGCCAGTGCCTCCTTGTCTATCTGGGCGTAGTTCCGCTCTGCAGCTGACAGGGTTCTGGAGTAGTAGGTGATGGGAGCCTGAGTTCCATCCTCCTTGAGATGGCTGAGCACTGCTCCAATCCCATAAGGGGATGCATCGCACGCAAGACAGATTGGCTGATCCTCCCTGAAATGGGTGACAGTGGCATCGCTTGCTAACATGTTTTTTAGTGTTTGAAATGCTTTTGCATGTTTGTCAGTCCATTCCCAAGGCGCTTGCTTGTCAAGCAGCCTATGTAGGGGTTCCGCAATTGAGGCTTTGTGAGGCAGGAATGTGTGGTAGAAATTGAGGAGCCCTAAGAACGCCTGCAATTCAGGCTTGTTTTTGGGAGCAGGGGCTTCCTTGATTGCCTTCACTTTTGATGCAGATGGGTGGATGCCTTGAGCATCTATCCTGAACCCCAGGAATTCTGTCTCTGGGACCCCAATCTTGCACTTCTCCCTTTTGAGTTTGAGACCTGCCCCCCTGAACCTCTCAAGGACCGTCCTTAAACAGTTTGCCAGCACGTCCGGGGAGCTGGCTGCGATCAGGACGTCATCAAAATAAGGGCAAACCCCTGGTATTCCCTTAAGCGTCCTTTCCATCACCTCCTGAAAAATCCCAGGCGCTACGCAAACCCCAAACTGCAACCGGTCTACCCAGAACGCTCCCTTGTGAGTGATGATCGTTTGTGCTCTGGCAGCCCCTGGGTCTACCGGCAGTTGCTGATAAGCTTGGGCGAGGTCCAATTTAGCGAACACCAACCCGCCTTGTAGGGACGCTAAGATGCTGCTGACTGCAGGGACCGAATAGGAATGGGCACTTAAAGCTCGGTTTATGGTCCCTTTATAATCAGCGCAGATATGAATTTCCCCGTTTGCTTTAATTGGCGTTACGATGGGAGTTTCCCAATCCGCTCCATCTACTGGTGTTAACACCCCCTGGTCTACCAGCTTATCCAATTCCCGCTCTATCTTTTGCTTTAACGCGAATGGAACACGCCTCGCCTTCATCCTTATGGGTTGCACCTGGGGATCTAGTCTAAATGAGATTGAGGACCCGTGTACTTTCCCAACTGCCCATCGAACACGTCCGCGAATTCCTCGCAGACTGCTTCTAGGGACAAATGGCTCCGTGTCTGATTAATCCCTGTAATTTTGATGCCCAAGGCGTTAAACCACCCCAACCCCACAAGGCTAGTCCGCTGGCCCTTGACAAACAGCACACTTAATTTACCCTTGAATCCCTTGTACTGCACCCACACCAACGCCTCCCCCCGGACTTTAATCGGTGAATTTTGAAAGTCAGAGAGGGTCAGTCTGGATGACCTCAAGGGAACCCGTTGGCCGCTCCGCTTGAAAATGTCTAAAAACGTTCTGGCGGAGATGATGGATACGGCTGACCCTGAGTCCAGCTCCATCAAGCAGGGGACCCCTTGCAGCTTCACCCTCAGTTTTATTTTTTGGGCTAGCGCCGCAGGAGCCCCTGTTTTGAAAATGCCCGGCCGTCCCGTTGTGTGACTCACAGTCAGACCCAGCGACTGCTTCCCAGTACCTGTGGCATACTGGAACTCGGCTTCCACCTCGTGTAGGCTGTCCCGCTGCTTGCTTCTGCAGACCGCCGCGATGTGCCCCGTTTTCCCGCATGACCGACACTTGAAACGGCAGGTAGACCGGGGATGCTGTCCTCCACAGCTCGCACAGCGGGTAGCCCGGGAGCCGCTCGCGCCGTAGCCGGAGCACTGGGTAGACCGGGGCTGTCCTTAGCCGCTGTTCAGGGTAGACCGGGAGTTGCAGCCGCAATGCTGGGTAGACCGAGGGCGATTCGCGCTGTGGCCATGAGGCTGGGTAGACCGGGGTCCGCTCGCTCCGCATCTGCACTCCTGGTCTCTCTCGCCTGCCGTGGTTGGTCTTGGTTCTTTTCTGTTGTCTCGGTCGGGGTTGAAGGATCGCTGAGGTCGGTTGATGGCATCCACCTCCAGCTCTGCCCTGTCTGCGTCGGTGCCTCTTCTCACCTGGTGGATGGATCCGCCTTCCCTCGTCTCGGGCTCCTCGGCTGCATCCCAGGCTAGGAGTTCATCTTGGACATCCCTCAGGGTCAGTTTCTGCTTGGCAAAAAGTTTCTGGCGCAGCTTCCTGTCCCTCACCCCACAAACGAGCCGATCCCGCAGCCTAATTTCTAGATTTTCGAAATTGCAGAGGCGAGCTGCCTGCCTCAGAGCTGCCATATACTGTTTGGCAGACTCACCTGGTCGCTGATCCCGTTTTTTGAAGCGATAGCGCCAGGTGATCTCGGACGTCTCGGGCTTGAAATGTTCAGACAGCTTCGCCAGCAATTCGTTGTAGCCGACGGAGTGGATGTCATCGGGAGCGCAGAGACCGACCGCCAGCTGGTAGGTTTCTGTGCCGCAGCTGCAGAGCAGTACCGCCGCTCTTTGCCCGTCCTCCTTCACCCTGTTCGCCCGCAGGTAGCATTCTATCTGCCCCACGAAGGCTTCCCACTCCTCGGGGCGGCTGTTATTGAAAAGGGGATACTGACCCAGTTGTGTCATCTCGTCGTCTCGGTTGTCCTGCGTCTGGATCCGGAGCTGCCGATTGGATTCTGTCCGTGGCTAGCGTTGTCCGATGCAGGATCCCATCCTCATCGCCAGTGCAAAGTCGCGTGGTCGCACAGAGAGACGGACACTTGAGCTGGGTAGTATTTCTTTTATTCGGATCAGGAATGAATCTGAGACAAAGGGGTTTACCAGGTGTTTCTTATACCTGCCCAGGTGAATGATGGCCAATAGAATTGAACCTGGGCTTCCCGCCAGTGCATGTGGCCAATAGGTTTAAACCCTGGCTTCCCGCCAGAGCTGACCATGCCAGGGGCTGTCAAACTTGCTCCATCCGGCTTTTCCCGCCTCAGTGGTTATCGCCTGGAGCTGTCCAGCCCCCTGCTGCGCTGGCATTTCCTGTGTATGCTAGCAGCATACACTACAAATAACAAAAAACAAAATAATACAGTTGGAAGGGACCCTATAGGTTGTCCAGTTCCAACCCCCTGGCCAAGCAGAAGACCCTTTCAAATGGCTGTCAATCTCTTCTTTAAAACCTCCAGTGATGGAGGATCCACAACTTCTGTAGGCAAGCCATTCCACTGGTTAATTGTTCTTAGTTCTAGGTTGCTTCTCTCTTGATTAGTTTCCATCCATTGCTTCTTGTCCTGTCCTGAGGTATTTTAAAGAATAGATTGACCTAATCTTCTTTATAGAAGTTTTTCAAATATTAGAAAACTGCTGTGATATCACCCCTAGTCCTTCTTTTGACTAAACTAGAAATAGCCAATTCCTGCCACTTTTCTTCATATGTTTTAATTTCCATCCCCTAATCATCTTTGTTGCTCTTCTTTGCACTCTTTCTAGAGCCCCAATATCTTTTTTTATGTTGTGGCTACCAAAACTGGATGCAAAATTCCAAGTGTGTTCATACCAAGGCATTATAAAGTGATACTTTATAACGTTTATTTATTTTTATTTATTTTAATCCCATTTATATCCCGCCCTTCTCCGAAGACTCAGGGCGGCTTACAATTTAAGCACAAACCAATGTGCTTAGCAATAGCCTTCATTCTATGTATATGCCTGCTTATTAGGGCTTTCGCCCCCCCCCCACAAACCAATGTGCTTAGCAATAGCCTTCATTCTATGTATATGCCTGCTTATTAGGGCTTTCGCCCCCCCCCAAGCAGCATTATTACAAAGTCAGCTTATTGCCCCCAACAATCTGGGTCCTCATTTTACCTACCTCAGAAGGATGGAAGGCTGAGTCAACCTTGAGCCTGGTGGGATGCGAACCTGCACGTTCCCAGTATTTCGCTGTTCTACTAATTTAGTCACTTTGTCAAGAAGTGACTAAATAAGGTTTCTTTGGCATATTACTCCTCATTGCATTATTCATGTATTTAAAATTTATTCAACTTATTTACTTTCTCAATCAACAATGTGTTTTCAGTGCAAATGAAAATATGTTCAAAGTACGCTGGTTTTCTCATCTGCCCCCTCCCTCCTCGTAGATGTCTTCCCAAGAAGTAACCCAAAGCCGTCATGGGAAAGAGTCTAATTGCAGGAACAGTTAGGAGTTCTAGACATCAGGGTTAAAATGGACAAAGGTTTTTCAGGAAGAAGAACATATTCAGATATTCCCACTATACAGCATCTTAAGCGACTACACATTCGATTTGTGCAAGGTTTGAGCAGTTATTAATAGAAAGTGGGTAATAAAATTAACAAACCATTGTGTGGAGATCACATTTGTTCCAAAGCAATTGCTATCCATTTTATCACAGCTCTGACTAAGGTGTACCTTCTTAAGTTGAAAGACAATAGCAAGGCAATGTAGCAATCATTTTCTGCCTATCAGATCAATAATCTATATGACACTGTTGCTTTTAAAAATAAGAATTAGTTTTAGCATTTTGCAGTGTAGTTCCTTATAAATATGCTTAAAACTTGTGTGTGTGTATATGTGTTTGCAATCATCAGGAATGTTGATCAGTTGATTCTTTATCCAATACAGTTATTGAGGGAGGATGTGGATGGCCACCTGCTGTGGACAATGGAGACATCATGGACACACTGAAGGCAACCTATGTCGATTCTGAAAATATAACTTATCAATGCCAACATTTCTATATAGTGGAAGGATCTGCAAGAGTGACTTGTCAAAATGGCCACTGGTCACAAACACCAAAATGCAGAGGTATAGGTGATATAATTCTTTATAGATTTATTCTTTATAGAGAAATATTGTACTTCGGGAAAGGAATAAATTTCATGATACCAGAGCTATTGTGTCAGTATGTTAGTGTCGGAAGGTATTTTACTGCCTTGTAATGGAGCAGTAATGAACCAAGATAAAGTAATTCAAAGAAAAACTGCCTCCTGTGATAGAAAATGTTGAAGCCACAGGAACCTTGGGGGGAAGTGATCATGCAATATTGGAATTGAACATTCTGGAAGCACAAGCAATAGAACACAGCCAAACTAGAGTCCTGGACTTTAAAAGAGCTAATTTCAATAAACTTAGAGAGACCTTGGGAAGAATTCCATGGATGAGAATCCTAAAGGGGAAAACAACTCAAGAAGCTTGGGAAATTTTGAAAAGTGAGATAATAAAGGCCCAGTCTAGTACAATACCAACAAAGAAGAAAAATAACAGCTCTCAAAAGAAACCAGCATGGCTGCATAAAGAACTCTCTGATAATTGAAAGTTAAAAAGGACAAGTATAAGAATTGGAAAGAAGGGCACATAACAAAGTCAGAATATCAGCTAATAGCCCGTGCCTACAAAGATGAAGTGAGGAAAGCTAAGGCTCAAAATGAACTAAGGCTTGAGACCAAAGTCCAAAATAACAAAAAAGTTTCTTTCAACATATAAAAAACAAGAAAAAAGTTAAGGGCACATTTCTTCAATACCACAGCATTTGGCTGCATTTAAAGAAGGAAGATGTAGGGCACCTACTCTATTGGAGCATGCCAGGTGGGCAGAAACATTTGGAGCCAGATAGGCAAACCCTCAGACAGGAAAGAAAGTTGACATAGAGTAAAATTTGTCAGAATGGTGGGGTATTATGTGGACTGTTAGACTTTATTATTAGTATTTTAGCCTGGCATCCATGCCTCCTTTTGAAACCATGTTTTTCTTTTGAACCAAACCTTTGATGAAACAGTAGGACTCTATTCTGAAGTCCCAATGCTTCTTTATGGTCAGCAGATCTAGAAATGCTGAAGAGGCAATGCCTTTGGACTCAGAACCATATACACTATACAACATACACATATATAAAATATAAATACATACTGCAGGAAATTCTTTCAGCCTGCATTTACAGAAGCAGCAAATAGAGTTTGAAGACAGTATCAAATTTAGAACAAAGGGTCTTGGCAACTAAAATTTCTAAGGCAGACTCAGTGCTGTTGTAGCAACTGTAATGAGCACCTGTTGATAGCAGTAATCCCTGGCTCTACCTGGGCTCATACCACAAAAGACAGATTGATTGACCCAAGAATATCATACCTTTGGTATTTCCTTGGGAACACCCTGGTCATTAAATCCCAGAGTTGATTTCCATCACACAATATCCTCACATATATTATTGAAATATTATATATGTTTTGTTATTATTTAATATTCTTTTATTAAAATAGTTGTTTAAATGCATATTCAATTCTTTGGATGTTTTTCACATTTAAAGGTCTCCCTTTCTAGAAATACCCATGAATATTGCCTTATGCTGTAATATGTGACTGTTCTCATTTCATATATACTTATGTGGGACATTTTTTTTCCTTGATACTAAACTTTGCATTATTTATCAAAACTCTGGTCTAAACTCCTGTTCATACTGAAGAGTGCATGTTATTTTTGCAAGCCTGCTTCATCCAACCTGGGAAGAAGAAGAATCACATCTATTCATCCTTGTGCCCCTGGAAAAACACACACGTTCTTCTAATTTATCATGCTATTATCAAAGATGTGATATTTAAAGAGATGCAAAAAAGAAGCAGGTATTGTTTGCAATGTGCGATAGCCAGAGAACAGTATGAAGAATGGGCACATTTTTCTGCAGTTGTTAATGGTATTCCTCCTCAGATCTAGGCTTTTTTACAAGTCTTTTTGGATATGAAAGGCATGGAAATATGGTAAAGGCTAAGGAGTTCCTGGCAAGAATTTCCAATACCTGTGAGAAAGAAAAAAAAAAGTAAACCCACCCCCCAAATTTTTCCTTGTCAATAATTACTGCTAGATTCCACAGTAATCCATTTCTGATGGCAGTTTTTCCATCTTACGCTTTAAAGTTAATATTAGTATGTTCTTGGGATTTAATGTTTTTGTATTTATTTATGATTCTTCTTCCCCCCCCCCCCCAGTCATTGAGTTGGTCAGTTCCAAATCAGCTATTGTTATTATGCCTTAGTTCAATTTCTCTTTTGGACTTAATTGCAGTCATTCAGTATTTCATTTAGGAATGAGAAACATTAAGAGATAGGGGAGATTATTTTCTAATTTTTCTTTCTTTTTCCATTGAACTGGAGATGGTTTGGACTGGAAAGCTGGGTTGGCTTTTCTAATAATATGTATAGAAATAATATGTGGGAGGGCAAGAAATTGAGACATCATGTGTGACCTGACATCATCATGCAAATACTTGCAAATTACATATTAATTTCATTTGCACACTACCTTCATGACACATGTGACATAATTGTGGATTCTACTGGATATTTTTATTAATGATCTAGTAATTTTCATAGACTCTGACTAAATAGCTAATGGGATGGGGCTAGGACAAAGGAATGTAGGCAAGCCCACACTAAAAGAGCTGGGTGAGAGAAACACTTTTTCACTAAAGAAAAGATGAGATCTTTCTGACTCAGTTCAAAATGTTTGTTTCGAAATATGACATGCTTTCTGTCAAAATATTATTTGTTGTTGACAATGAAGAAACCTTCTTTAGTAATTGTAAAATTGCTCAGGCAGTTAAGAGAAAAAAAATTGCATCAGTCTGATATGGAGTGTCATAAATCTTGCAACCCTGACAAAATTTCATAGTATACTGACCTTCTGGAAATTGTTTGAAGAGCACTAAATACTACCTCAGTAGAATTTGTAAAAATAAATAAAATGTACTAAGTCTTATTGATAAGATTGGCTAATGATTAACATTTATACAGAATGATTACATTTATACAGAATGAACACAGATACAGTTTTGTTTATATAAAATATCCTCCCCATCTCCATATGTATTGATCTATACTATACGTTACCTCCTTGATTTGGTTGCTATGCGTTAGTGTCATAATCATGTGTAGGAAGACAGCATTCCCCTCCTATGAGAAAAAAATATTTTGGAGAATATTAAAAAAGGCAGAATATTATATTTCTCCAAAAGAATAATGGATAAAATCTTAGACAGAAACCACCACCAGCCAAGTCTCTCTGCCTCAAGCAGAAACCAGCTCTGTTGAAATGCAGATTTGATAATCCTTTCAGAAAGACTGGATCAGGAAGCATGGGGCTTATGGGATTATAAAGACAAAGACCCCTAGAACCAGCAACCCCTCATCCAAAAATCCAACACAGGACATAGCCATCAGCCACAGCCTTAGGGAAGCAGGACATGACATTTAGAACATAATAGGATTAATCCACCACCATCAGAATACCAAAAGGGCAGACTGAACTTCAGGTCAAAGTTCATGCCACAGGAATAGGAGCAACTGCAAATGCAAAAACCCAGGAAGGTATAAAAACCCACCACTCCCAGCTCTGTGTGGTCACGTGCCTCAGAGCCACTTGCTGTTGTGGTTCTGCTCTTCAATAAACAAGAACCTTCTGTCCACATGAAGAAACACACAGCAGTCAGCAGGAACGGGTGACAAACCAAAGTGCTTTATTCAGCCTCCAAAGGAAATAAAGTCAGTGTTGGCAGTACACTGCTCCCAACGTGCATAAATAGCCATCAGGCATAACAGCTCCACCCCCACAACACAAGCCAACATCCGTCCTTGCAGCTATATATACAATTCCCCTCCCTCTCAGTTCCTTTCTGCAGTCCTGCATGTGTGCGCCGTTTTGTTGTTCCCCTCATCTGGCATGTTGCTTCCAACACCGTAAGTACCCCATACAACCCTCACCCTGATTCCCAAAGTGTCTCGACCCCCCTGGGCCTCACCACCACACAATTGCTCCACAGGAGACCGGCCAGGAGGACCCAGGTGCCCAGCCGCGTCTACCTGGGTCCTGGAAAACCACCAGCCGGCAACCAAGGACCCAGACGCCATCAGGTGGTCAGCAGGAACAGCAGACAGGGTCCCCCGTGCATCCATGGCCGCCCGTATTCCCAGCCTCTGCAGGCAAGCAGCCAAGGGCAACGGAGCCAGCCAGGAGCCAGTGAGTCCAGGTGAGAAAGCCGTGGCGACCAGCTGGGAGGTGGCAGAAGGCAGCAGGACCAGCTGGAAGTTGGCAGGCCTGTCTCACGCCTGTGCAGATGCAGCAACCATGCCTGCGCAGCTCCCCCTACCAAGGCTCCACCTGGAAGACAAGAGGACGCATCTGAGAAACCAACCACCTGACCGGAGGGCTCTGCCCATCCCCCACCCAGCTTCCCCAGGAATTTGTGGTGGAATGCAACATCTCCCATCCCTGCAGAACAGCATGGCAGCATGAGTGCTTGTACCACCTCCTCCCTCTTGCTGTTGTATTGTGGTAGATGTGACAATGCATCTGCAAAGAGGTTTCATCCCCCCGGGATGTATTTCAGGGTGAACCAGAATCGTCTGAAGTATTGGGCTCATCGCACATGTTTCAGCAACAATCGTCGGGGTGTTTGTAAGGCCTCCAGGTTCTTGTGGTCAGTCCACACTTCAAATAGGTGTTTCGACCCCTCCAGGAGATGTCGCCACGGATGGCAAAGGCCTCTTTCTCCCATATCGCCCAGGCTCGCTCGGTGGTGGTCAACTTCTTGGAGGCATACGCACATGGTTGGAGGGATCCATTGTTGTTCTGTTGAAGGAGGACAGCCCCCACCACAACATCACTAGCGTCCACCTGAACAACGAACGGCAGGTCAGGATCCGGATGCAACAAAATGGGCTTCCTAGAAAACAGGGCTTTCAGCGACTCAAAGGCCTGCTGACACGTCGTGGACCACACCAGCTTCTGACCAGGACATGGCCTTGTCACCGACTGCCCCGTGCATAACAGATCTGTAAGAGGCAGGGCGATCGAAGCAAAAGACGGGATGAACTGCCGGTAGAAGTTGGTGAACCCCAAGAAGCTTTGCAGCTGGCGCTGGGGCCGTGGTGCCTGCCACTGTTGGATGGCCTCCACCTTCTTTGGGTCCATCTCCACCCCACCCGCAGGTATCCTGAACCCCAGGTAATCCAACTGGGTCTTGTGGAACTCACATTTTGACATTTTAACATATAGTCGAGCCTCCAGTAGTTTCGTCAGCACCTGCCTGATCAGGGCAATATGTTCCTCCACAGTGTCGGTGTAAATAAGGATATTGTCCAGGTAGACCAGGACTCCATGGTACAAGTGTTCATGCAACACCTGGTTAATCAGCTGCATGAATACCGCGGGAGCCCCCTGCAGACTGAATGGCATCACCCGGAACTGGTAACTACCGAGCGGACAATTAAAGGCCGTCTTCCACTTGTCACCAGCCTTAATCCTCACCCTGTAGTACGCCTCCCTCAAGTCCAGTTTCGTAAAGACCCGTCCTTTGGCCAGATGGGCCAGCAGGTCCTTCATGAGGGGAAGAGGGTACAGGTGCTCCACACACACCCCATTCACACCCCGAAAATTCACACATAACAGGAGGGTCCCCTCCTTCTTCTCCTTGAATAGGACGGGTGCCACAATCTTGGAGTGAGCCAGTTGGATGAACCCCCTTGCCAGGTTCTTATCAATGTACCACCTCAGCTCCTGCATCTCCCGGGGCATCATGGCATACATGCGGGGCTTAGGCAGTTTAGCCCCTGGTTCTAACTCAATAGCGCAGTCCGTTGGTTGGTGGGGTGGCAGGATGTCATACTCCTGCTCATTGAAGGTGTCAGCCAGGTCAGAGTATACCCATGGCACCTGGTCTACCTGTCCAGGCTCCGCTACACAGGCTTTCTCCTCCCCAGTCAACCCCTCTAGCCCCGCATGGGTGTGACCCAGGGGTTGGGGTCCTGTCCCAAGGCAGAGGTAACAGTAACCCCCCTCCCACCAGATCGTCAGACCCCATTTATCCAGCCAAGTAAGCCCCAGGATTACAGCCTCAGTCATGGTGGGTACCACGATAAACCAACCGCAAGGTCTCCCAATGCTCACCCATCTCCAGTCGGATGGGTTCCGTCACATGGGTCACTGGTGCTCCCCCCAGAAGGGACCTGTCCACCTGCTGGAACTTGAGTGGGGTGGTCAAGCGTTCCGTCCTAACACCCACCTCAGATACCAATGTCTGGCTGATCAGACAATGGGTGCTTCCGGAGTCAATTAACGCCCGGTACTCCCTCTTCTGTCCCATTGGCGGGCTTGCCAACATCACTGGGATTGCAAAGAGACATACTGGCGTGTTTAATAATAATAATAATAATAATTTTATTTATATACCACCCTTCTCCCGAAGGACTCAGGGCAGTGAACAGGGCAGACATATAAAAAATACAAAAATACAAAAGTATGCCCAGGCTAAAAACAGTAAATACATATATTAAAATGACAATAAAAACCCAACCCGTCCCCCATCAGGCCAAGCCGGCTTGTTCAAATAAATGTGTCTTCAGATCGCGACGGAAGGAGCGAAGGTCGGGCGCCATCCGGAGCTCGACCGGCAACCGATTCCATAGCTCCGGGGCGCCCACAGAGAAGGACCTCCCCCTGGGGACCACCAACCAACATTCTCTGATCGGTGGCACCCTGATGAGGCCATCTCTGTGGGAGCGCATAGGGTCCTCCTCCTGCTCCTCCGCACTATCATAGATCACAGGTCCGATGACTGTCGGTGTCTCTATCATCCCAGGTGCTTGACCCTGTAGCTGGTGTGCGGCTCGCGAGCGCTCCGTGGACCTTCTAGGCATAGCACCGTGTGTAGGAGGGTTGTATGGGACCGCTCAGGGTGCCAGGACTGGGCACTCTGCCACCCGGTGACCTGGTTGGTTGCACCAGAAACACCGAATCG
>NC_138204.1:96428872-96513872 GCF_964194415.1 Vipera berus
ATCTCGGAGTCCTAGTAGACAATCACTTCAATATGAGCCAGCAGTGTGCTGCAGCTGCCAAAAAAGGCAACACAGTGCTAAGCTGCATTAACAGAGGGATAGACTCAAGATCAAGTGAAGTATTAATACCACTTTACAATGCTTTGGTAAGCCCACACCTGGAATACTGCATCCAGTTTTGGTCACCACGATGTAAAAAAGATGTCGAGACTCTAGAAAGGGTACAGAGAAGAGCAACAAAGATGATTGGGGGACTGGAGGTTAAAACATATAGGGAACGGTTGCTGGAATTGGGTATGTGTAGTTTAACGAAGAGAAGAGTGAGGGGTGACATGATAGCAGTGTTCCAATATCTCAGGGGCTTCCACAAAGAAGAGGGAGTCAAGCTATTCTCCAAAGCACCTGAAAGCAGGACAAGAAGCAACAGATGGAAACTAGTCAAGGAGAGAAGCAACCTAGAACTAAGGAGAAACTTCCTGACAGTTAGAACAATTAACCAGTGGAACAACCTGCCTCCAGAGGTGGTGAATGCTCCAACACTGGAGGTTTTTAAGAAGAGACTGGACAGCCATTTGCCTGAAATGGTATAGGGTTTCCTGCCTGAGCAGGGGGTTGGACTAGATGACCTCCAAGGTCCCTTTCAAATTATTATTATTATTATTATTATTATTATTATTATTATTATTATTATTATTATTATTATTATTATTATTATTATTATTATTATTATTATTATTATTATTATTATTATTATTATTATTATTATTATTATTATTATTATTATTATACCGGTCAGTCCTAGAGGAGATCATCCCCAACTGCTCTTTAGAAGGCCAGATCATGAAGTTGAAGCTCAAATACTTTGGCCATCTAATGAGAAGGAAGGACTCACTGGAGAAGAGCCTAATCCTGGGAAAGATTGAGGGCAATAGAAGAAGGGGACGACAGAGAATGAGGTGGCTAGATGGAGTCACTGAAGATGTAGGCGTGAGTTTAAATGGACTCCAGAAGATGGTAAAGGACAGGAAGGCCTGAAGGAACATTGTCCATTGTGGGAACAGCCATTTTTTGGCCTCTCAACCTTCAGCTTTCCCAAACGTTTCTTATCGGCCTCTACGTGAATTACAGTGATGAGCACACTCTCCTGGTTCGCACAGGATGGCATGTGGGAGGTTTGGGAAACGCTATGATAAAGCTTTCACATATATCTTTTAGTATCTTGTTTTTGTAATGATCTCATAGGCACCTGAGTAGTTCTCACTATGTATCCAATTATCACTATGTATCCTACTTTTTTGAGATTGATGGGGTTTATGTAATGTTGTATTTGGTATTCAGAAAGAGGAGGTGAATAAAAGTTCAGCGGGCAGTTGCTCAGGGAGTTTTTTGGAGAGACGATGCTGCCTGGCTGGTTCAGAGCATCTCTATCGACCTGGGTCTGAATTCTTTTCTCTACTTCTGGTGCCCTCTGTGAGGCAAACTGCAACTGTCCATGGGGTTGCAATGGGTTGGACATGACTTTGCAGCTAACAACAACAACTGCTATCCCCATTTTACAGGGAGAGGAATTTACCATCCTGCTTCTTTCCCCTAATTTGGTAATACCTCTTCAGGTGGTATCAAGGGAATAGTCTCTCTTACAGATATCGTTTTGAGTGTTTTCCTGTCACATTTCTTCTTCTACAGTTTATACATCTCTGAAGTGGGAATGCAATCTATTTTTTTTTAACTAGACATTCCTTCATTCAGGAGCTCCAAAAAGCTTTGGGTTTGAGGTTTGGTTATCTTTCTTGCAGTCCTGGTCTTCTTACATGGACCCATCTGCATGGTGGGTGCTAAAAGAGGACCTCAGAGATCAGGTGGAGCTCTGCTTAACAATTGCAGTCTCATACCTTCCTATGGGAGTTCAATATTTGGTCATCAGTATCTATTTACATATATAGATACGGCTAATGACCCTCTTTTACCTGTCTACTATAGAGATCATCCTCTTGTACTGTATTGTGGTTTGGTATGCTGGTCTGACAGCCGCAGATAGGAAAGTATTACAGAGGGTGGTGAGCACAGCACAAGACATTGTGGGCTGTCCCCTGACACCATTGGATGACATCGCCAGGGCTCGCTGCCTTGGAAGAGTGAGGAAAATTCTCAGGAATGACTCACACCCTGGATGGTATCTCTTTACTCTCCTACCATCGGGTAGGAATATAGCCAGCCATAGCAACAGGCTGAAGAACAGCTTTTATCCATGGACTGTTAGGCTCTTGAACAGGAAATAATTTTATAAACTTTATGTATGATTGACTTGCGAGGCCGGTGTGTTGTGCAATTAGCTTACATGGTGTAATAAGATGGAGGGTTTGTTGTCATTGTGAGTTGGGGGTGGGGGCACAAAGGGAGGCTCAGCCAATCTCAATGTATACATGGTTGTACTTTGACAATAAAGGTTCATTCATACAATCAGGGCTTTTTTTCTCATAGAACGCCCAGAACGGAGTTCCAGCACCTTTTTGGGATGGAACCTTGTAGGGTAGGCAAAGTGGGTTGTATGACATGTGTGAGTTCCGGCACCTTTTTCTTTTGCAAAAAAAGCACTGCATACAATATACCCATTTGCAGCTTCCTTCTTCCATTCTTCTCCCCCTTCTATTTATTTATCTTCTCAGCTAGAAATTCATACACTTCCATACCACATTTCTGTATTCCAATCATGGGAGCCAAGCTTTTGCAATTACAGGTAATCCTTTACTTATGACCATTCATTCAGCAACCATTCAAAACTGCAATGGCATGGAATAAGGGGAATCTCCAATGGTCCTCAAAGTTCTAGTTTTCACAGTGTCCCAGGGGTCACATGACTGCAATTTCCTATATTCCCTGCAAGCTTCCCACAAGTAAAATCAGGAACCTGGCAGAAAGACACATCCTAAGAGGTTCATGAGTTGCACTAGGGCTAGGCAAACAGCTGGCACTAGTACGTGCATTTCAATGTATATTCCTCTTGGTGTGCTTGTTTATGTGCTTGTCATCCCTTTCCCTCAAATCAATGCAACTATAAACATTGTCTTCTTGCTAATTATCCCAGCATCAGAGTGAACATTCCAAAAGGTTAGGAGCAGGATAAAAGGCTACAAGATCTTCCCTTTTATCTGGCTTCCTTGTGAGTCCGTTCATTTAGCCTCACTAGGTATATGGCAGTGATGGCGAACCTTTTAGAGACCGAGTGCCCGAACCACAACCCCAAACCCACTTATTTATCTCAAAGTGCCAGGGCCGCATCAGCATTGCGGTGCCCTCAGGGGGATGAGGGTGTGGCCCACTGCATGGGCGTGGCCGCACTGGTATGGCAGACTAGGTGGTCATGGCCAGGTTGGGCATGGTCACCTTGATGTTGCTCGTGGGGGGATGCCTTTGGGGGCTGGGCAGGATTGGGGGAGTTCCAGGGGGTCTCTGGTGGGTGGGGCAGTGGTCAGGAGGCTTGTCCTGCAGGGTGAGGCCGGGGTAGGATGGGGATGCCATTGCTGCAGAGCAAGGCAAGGTGAGGCAGGGGTCGCTGCTGCCTGACACTATCGGCCCCCCCACACAGAGGCTAGCAAGTGCATGGGGGCATGCTCTACCACCTTTACTTGAGCTTGCTAGCTGGTTGCTTTGCCTCCTTTGTGCTGGGCGGGGCTGCCACTCTGGGCTCCGGCAGTGGCCTAATGGACCTGCACAAGCTGCTGGTGGCAGCGACAGGTGTGCCCACAGAGAGGGCTCTGAGTGCCATCTCTGGCACACGTGCCATAGGTTCGTCATCACTGGCATATGGGGTCATATTCATCTGATGCTATAAGCAAAGGGACCTGAAATAAAATCAAAAGTAGTCACATAATTTTTCACTTAGCAACTATTTTTTGTAACAACTGAATTGCTGGTTCCAATTGTGGCTGCTAAACAAGGATTACTTGTATTCCATCAGCTGCATCAGTTGGCTGACCTAATCTGGCAAATCAATTAATGCTTAGAAAAGGCCAGTGAAATAATATCGTATACTTCTGTATAAATTTCCACCAAACAGCTCTATCACATTCAAGAAGGACACATCAAATTCCTTATAAAGTCACCTTCTCTTTGTTCATTAAAGGAAGCATAGCCTTGTTAGTCTATGTTAGTAAACTAAAAATGAGGAATTTGTTAGTTCAAACAGTTGCTACAACATTCACTTTGAATGGGTTCACTTTGTATAGAACAATGAGTCAGTCATGGCAAATTCTAGCCCATTCTGTGTTAAATAACAGCTTTTGTAGGAATGTAGTTTGTAAAGCCCGTGCCAATTTCTAAACTTTATCTTAATCTTTAATTACTTATAAATATATAATTTTGTACTGTAAAAAACAAATAAGCAAAAATAAAACAAAACAAAAACAATTATAGAAATCCATCTGGCTGAACCTCCATCAGGTTCTGAACATCAAAGTAGATTAGGCTATTTCCAGAGTCACTCTTTCTGGATCTTGGATTAGACTGTGAACTGGAGTATTAAATGTATCTTTACAAAATATATACAAAATTGTTTGATGGTAAAAATCATTTATGGATTTTTTTTTATTTTTTAAAGAACTTAACACCTCTATATGTAAAAACATCAATTTCAATGATCTATTGTCATTGCTTTAAAATGGGCTGCTGATTGATAATTCAGATTAATCAAATGTTTATAGCTAATATATATAGAGAGAAAATAATCTACATTCTTCCCTCCAGATGCATTTAAAAATGTATTTATAATGTTACATTATGAGGGTGGAAGTTTGCTCTCCGAGCTTGTGTGTTGGTATCTGAATATTTTATTACCAGGCTAGGTAACATCTTCAGCGGAGTTTAGGGGATGTTATATATAATGTTACATTATAATATTTTATCTGCTTGAAGATGGTCTAGAAATTTATCATTTTCCCAGTAATTACAGTTGGTAAAATTTGTCTTTTATAAAACAGGCTTTTAGATTTGGATCCACTGTTTATAACTGTATACAATCCAGCTTCATGTGAACATATTAAAGAGAATGATATATGATTTCAGACATTCATCTTCTGGTTTAAAGATGCTGTATATGTTCTCTTGTTCATTTACTTAGTTCTGTAAAATAAAAATGAACAGTAAAGAAATAAATTTGCATCTGTACATTTTATGTAATTCTTTTTTAAACTGATTCATCTGATCTTCAGCAGAATGCATCCTGCAATAATTTTAAGGTATCAAACTACATGGACAATAAAATTCTGAAATGTCAGCATTGCCATTTTTACATCAAATGAATAAAACCACTCAAGTGACTCAAAAACTGTAGACCGTTTTATCACTGAGCAATTTCTTTCTTTTTTTAAGATGACTTTTGACACAATGACATGTAATAACCTTTAACAATTTATTAGGCATTTTTGATATTTTGGGAAATAATCTCTGGCACTCAGAATGAATCTGAATGAATCCCACTCTGAATAGGATTTGGGAATTAGATGTTACAAAACTTTAAATCATCCTCACAGAGGATACATTTGAGGAAAGATGGAACACAAATGCAGCAAATAAACAAATTCTCATTATCCTCAGACAACAGAGCCAATAGAAGGATACTGGGAACTGTAGTCCAGCAAGGCCAAGAAAGTCCTCATTTTTTATCAACTAAGATGTTCTAATAAAATGTCCACGATAGAAATATTTGTTATTTACATGTAAAGCTCAACACAGATTTGTATTTCACTAATACCATTTGTACTAATTGCAATTTCAAATGCAAAACCCATCATATAATAAGATTTCTGTTATCCAAACTAAATTCCTTCCATTCAGAGCAATGGGAAAGAAGAACTATGGGGATTGGGATCAATAGAATTTCATTTAGTGATGGATAATCAATCAATATTGTCCAATTCATTTCAGAGGATCATTTTGTTCAATCTATTTTTCCATCTATTCTAAGCTTAGAAATATTTCATGGGATACCTTATTTTATGTGTAATAAATAATGTATGATTACACAGACCTGGTGGTGCAGTGGTTAGAACGCAGTATTGCAGGCTTTGCATTCCCTTTGCCAGGAGTTTGATACTTACCAAGTCAAGGTTCACTCAGCCTTCCATCCTTCCAAGGTTGGTAAAATGAGGACCAGATATTTGGGGTCAATATGCTGTGTCTGTAAACTACTTAGAGAGGGCTGTAAAACACTTTGAAGTGGAATATAAGTCTACGTGCTTATTGCTATATTAGTATTAGTGATTACTAATTCAATTAATTTTATTTTTTGTTCTGGTCCTATGGCTTCTGACAGGTATTTATAAATATGCATGTAGACATATGAGTAAGTGAGTAAGAATATGCAAGTTTAAAGAGAAGGAGAATATTTCAATATCAATGCAAATGAAATAATTAAAGTAGAATGTATGGGCATCCATTTGGAACCATTCATTTTGAGGCAACTAAATTTGTTGCACTCAGGCCAATGAAATCAGTGAAATTAGCCCACTGGGTTTAAAGTAGAGTTTCCACTCATTTCACCCCCAGCACAGAGAAATCTCCTAGTCTTCATCTTGGAATCTGTCAGGATTCAGCAACAGACCAGAAGAGATGAAATGTTGGCAGATTCATCATTCCGTGCCCCATTCCTCATTATTTTAAAGTATTACCCCCATCCCCATAGTGCTTCTCTCCCATTGCTCTGAATGGAGGGAATTTTATTTAGTTCATAGGAATCTTAAGAAGTGTTCTGATTTAGAAGAATTGCAGAAGACCAAGTTACCTCAGAATCTATTACATCTACAACTTTATCTGCCAGACTTTTAACTATTTTAAGTTATTTTTTCAATGCATAAATAAACATATAGAAAAGGGAAAGAAATGTTAATATTGATGAATTAAAGTATTTTTCTAAAAGTATACATACAGGAATGCAACGTGGATAGTCAAATTTCCCATTCACACAATTAACTCTTAATGTTCTGTAACTTGGATGTAGTTTATGGCCTCTTAAACATTGAAATTCAACAGTATTTCCATCTGTGGAATATATTTTATCCCCATTGCTCCACATCAGCTTTATATTGTGTTCTCTCATATCTTCTTCACTTGCTGTACAAGCAGCTGCAAAAGGACACAGATCAAATGACATATAGAAATTTTGAAGTATTCATTTGATAAGACAATTAAAGTTTAGGTTAAAAATTCTGTTACAATAGGATAAAATGATTAGAGATCTATGTAAAAGAATTTTTCTCCCTCTTTGTCCCTCCCTTTTCATTTTGTCTTTCAACTATTATCAGTCATGAACTAAACTGCCTAACACACACAAACCTCTTTTAAGCAAGACAATGTTACATGTGTAAAAGGAAGAAGAAAAAATTTTTAGTCTCCTTCTTCCAAATTTCCTCATACTGAAGATCTCAATTAGTAGAAGACCACGTTCAGGCAACTTCTCTTAAAATGTCACCTTATATCTTCTTTTTCAACACTGACTAATCAGGGCAGATGTGATTAAGTCAAAAGAGAACAGTCTGCCTTCATATATAAAATGCCTATTTAAAAAACAGTAATTTTAGTTCCCTAGAGATTCAAGTATTCCTATCATTCCAAAAACACAAACAAAACAAAAATCCTATGGGATTGTTGGGAAACATGGCTTTTTGTAATTTTTGTTCAAGGAATCATTGATTGATTGATGATGATGATGAGAGTGCACTGTGTTCTCAGCTGTGAAATACTAAGAAAAAAGGAAATCTGAACTCAAGTAAATTAAAATCTGAATTTTTACAAGTTCTTTTCAATCATGCCATTGACTAAAAAGGTGTCTGTTATGAAATGTAGCTCAGGGAAAGCAGAATTTCAGCAGCAAGTTTACACAAAATGAGGACAACATTTGTAAATGGTGGAAGATTTTGTACAATTGTCCATTATTAGGCAGTTTCTCCCTGAGAGAGTTACTTTATCTTGCTTCAAAATACTACAGCATCTAATTCCATTACAAGGCAGTAAAATATCTTCTGACACTAACATACTAACATAACAGCTCTGATGTCATCAAATTTATTCCATTCCCAAAGTACAATATTTATCTATAAAGAATAAATCTATAAAGAATTATAGATATTACTTATACCTCTACATGTTGGTGTTGGTGACCAATGACCATTTTGACAAGTCACTCTGGAAGAACCTTCCATTGTATAGAGATTTTGGCACTGATAAGTTACAGTTTCAGACTGGAAATAGGTTGCCTTGGGTGAGTCCACAATGTCTCCATTCTCCACAGAAGGTGGGCGTCCACATTTCCCCCCAATATCTATAATACATACAGAATCTATTGAGCATGATTACAAATATTATAGTTTATAATATAATATGCTCATGATTACAAATATTATAGTGATGCAACACAAATAATGCTCTAAACATACATAAGAAATTACATTGCAAAAGTATACAAATTCTTATTTTTAAAAAGCAACAATGTCCTACAGCTTATTTAACTGATAGGCACAAAATGATTACCAGTGTGGTCCCTAGTGTTATCTTTCAACTTTAGAACATATTGTGTCATTATTTTCTTAATACCTTAAGTCAGATTTGTGTTAAAATGAATAGCAATTGCTTTGGGATAAATGGCACAATGCATTCTTAATTTTATTACCCTTTCTCCATTAATAACTGTTCAAATCCTGCACAAATAAATTGTGTAGTTGTATTGGATGTTATGTCATTCATGTCATTATTGAAGTGATGCGACAGTTTGCAAAACAATAAAAGCAAAAATATTTAAAAAATTATAAACATTAAAATTAATAGAGTACATAATCAGTACACTGGTGGAATCTTCTTTCTTAGTCCACCAGTCATTTCCAGTGTAAAATGCCCCATCATGGTCCCAATTGGCCAATTGGCTGAGCCAGGTTTTGAGGCAAATCCAGAAGGCCTAGAGGGTGAGGGTGTATTTTGCCTTCAGCAGCAAGATTTTTCCAGAATTTTTTAATTTTTTTTTGGGGGGGGGCGGGGAGGCATGGCAGAGAAGTCTCTTTGCCAAAGTTCCTTGACTGAGAAAGTCTGCAGCATGTTCCTTTTGCAGGAAGGAGTGGGGTGGGCCAATCCCATTGGGGTGAAACAGTCTCCTGTACCATGAGGGGCTTTAAAGATGATGTCTAATACACTGATTTGGATCCAGAAGCAAACGATCAACTAGTGCAACTCATGTTAGAGCAATGTTACATGCACCATTGAGCAGGCATTGTGAATCTAAGAGAAGCCGTAAGTTGTACACAGGATCTGTCTAGGGCAGTGCAATCCCATCCAGAACAGAAGATGTTAAATGCCCAGATCCCAAGGCTCCAAGCAGCCATAGCAACACAGTCTTATCAGGGTTCATTTGAAGCCTGTGGTTCCCCCATTCAGACACCCACAGCATCTAAAGAGGATTCAGCATAACGTTTCTTTAAAGTCCTATGAATGCCCCCTTCTGTGGTGATGCATCGATCACCACTTGGAGGTCACCATCATGGAGATTTTCACCAGCCAGGAGGGACATGGATTTAAAATGCAGGTGGTTGCATTGATAGCATTGAGGACCCTGTCCTAACAAGATCAATCTCTTCCCAGATAACTGGGTAATCCATCTCTAATGGACCTGCTCTGTGTTTGGTCTCCAATTGAGAATGGATACAAGCAACTTTTTCCATCAGGTGTTCTACAAATTCCTCCACATGGCCCTGAAGATGATCATCCAAGTCCTCCTTCCCAGGAGGAACCCTATCATCTTAAGTATGGCCATTGGGTGATACTCTGCAAATCAGATAAGAGCACAAAAATAATGTATTGTTTCACCACTCTTACCACCACAAAGCTACCTTAATAATGACTCTGATCTGTGTCCTGTCAGATTTGTCCCTTGTTTTCCTCCAGTGCCTCTCAAAATATCTTGACCTTTTTCAAACCCTTAACTCCTCCATGAATCATGGAGAAGGCCATGAGAGAAGGTTTAGGAGAGGCTGCAATGATGCAATCCTATCCAAAGCGTCAGCCATATTCTTATTCCAGGTCATAGTCCGGGTTTTGGGAGGATCATCAGTAGAATTCCCAGGGTATCCTACCAGATCACATTCCCATTGCTCCAAGAAAATTATATCTGGAGTGTAGCCACTGTCATGAGTTGGGCTGTAGATGACCTTGGATAGGAATATGGTGGCCAAAAGAGATTCCTGGATGATAACTCCTTCTCCTCTGCCCTGAGGTCTTAAATGGTGCTAAACCCTAAACCCAGCTGCACACATCTCTGAGAGGGAGACTCCCCATTCTGGAGTGTGCCTGGACTTGGTGATACATGCCAGGTTGGCTGCTCTTCACCAATAAAGTCACAAATAAGGGAAGCTTTGTTATTAACTGACCTAGCATTTACTAACAGCTGAATACATGGGCTACTGAGGGTCTGCTGTCCAGGGACTGGCCATGACCTCAGGAACATGCCACTGGTATTAAATATAAGGGATGTCTTCATCTGAAATGGGCCACTCTCTGGCTCCCATCTAAGACTACTACATGAAAACGTTCTATTTCCTGAAAAACCTCTTCCCATTTTGACCCTGTTGCCCGGAACTCCTATCCATTCCTCTAATTACACTCTTTTCTGTGAAGGCTTTGATTTATTTCTGGAGGAGGCATTTATGAGAAGGAAAGATGTCAAGTGGCTGGGGCGGGGGAGAGAATGAAGACAAAAGTGTACATCCTCTGCCCCATTTGTACTAATGTCATCATATTGCAGCCATAACAAAAGGGTGTAATTTGCATTTTGATGAAAGCATCAGATCTTGTGAACAGATTCTGTGAATAAAATTCCAGTGAAAAATTGGGCAATACAACTAAAAGGTGTATAGGAAGATGTAAGGCAGACTTCAAAGACTAGAAAGAAAAATCAGAATTTGAAGAGTTCTTAACTTTATATTAGCATATTCTTACAGGGAAATCAGGAACCAGCCAAACTGAAGACCAAGTTACTCAAATTAGCAGACATGAAACAAACCATTGGAAGAACATTTGGCCAATGATTGAAAAGCTTTCTGGATCTCAGATTCTATTGGCTAGGGATTTCAGTGGAAGATATATCACTTTACCAACCTTGCCCAAATGGCAATGATTGAGCCCCAAGGAATAGAAATATAGGTCTTCTCAAGATGGTTAAGGGTAACCAGTGAGAAAAGGTGGATTTGTGCATCAAGATTGGTGAGGAATGCATTAAGGTACAAAAATGTAGGTTGAAGATAGTGCAAGTTATGCTCCACTGAATGATAATCATGAAATATCCAAAA
This sequence comes from Vipera berus, assembly GCF_964194415.1. NCBI lineage: Eukaryota > Metazoa > Chordata > Lepidosauria > Squamata > Viperidae > Vipera > Vipera berus. Next base: position 96,440,197 of record NC_138204.1, read on the forward strand.
ATGGGTTTTGGGAAAATGTGTGTAGCATTCAGAATGAATTCAATCTCGGGCAAAAAAATAAAATAAAATAAAATAAAATTGGGGAGTATGAAAAATGGGAGAAAATGAAAGATTACAGAAAAAGTGAGTGAATCATTCAGAATGAGGAAAAACAGTAATTATTTGGGGTTTAATGGTTAATGATAGAGCTTTATGCTTTGAATACATGTGTTAAGCATATATCTATTCATGTTTATATGTAGCAAAGAAATGAACCTACAAGCATCCTGGGATAGTTTATTAAAAATGTGAAAGACTTAATGAAGCTTAAGCGAGTTTTTGTTTTTGGGCAGCACATGTTTTGGTCTTCAGAAAAAATGATGGACATAGAGCAAAGTAATATTAATAATAAGGTGAAAGTAATTCAACTGAAGACAAACCATAATTCCCCCAGACTACATTAGCAATTAGATTAATCTTAAGAATTACTAGAAAACCAACATGAAAAAGGTGCTAGTAACAGACTGAAAAAATATGATTCAAAAGTGAGTGGGATTACGTATGATACTAATAAACATGAAATATAATGTTAGTGAGCAGCTAAGTGCTAAGACGATGCTTAGTGTTGATCTGGAAAAGACTGTAAACAAGAAAAATATATAAGGGAACAGTTGTGGGAAAGAAAAATAAAGATGACAGCAAGACAGTTTATAATGTGCTCAGAGAATTGCAAAACAAAAAAGTAGCCAAAGAGAATAGTTAAGAGTTGCTATTATTAAGAAGGGCAGAGAAAATCCAGCACAATTATGAAGGAAATTTAAAAATTTCCTTCATAATTATGGGAGTAAGCTGAAAAGCCTGAACATGGAGCCTCCTGTAGATAGTATGGAGGGTTTGGGGGGTTTTCTGTTTGTTTTTTGTTTTTTTAAAAAGGGAAACAATTAGTTGGGATGAAACTGAAGTGAGGGGATGCTGGAAAAAGCATGCATATATGATGCTACACATGAGTATGCAAAGAATAGGGATAGACTGAAGGATGGAACTAAAATATGGAAGAATGCTACCGATTTTAGCATCAAAGGTAAAGTTACAAAAAGACCATAAATGATGGAAAAAATGGTAGGGTAAGCAAATTAGATGGTGTATCAGGAGAAATTTTAAAATGTGTTTTCAGTGTGAAGTGGTTACAGTGCCTAGGGCTGGGGAACCCAAATTCAAGTTGACCGTCAGCCAGGGTACTTCAAAGGATGACTTGGGACCACTCATGCTTTTTTAGCCTAACATACCCTCCAAGATGGGTTTCTGAGGAAGAAAAATCGAGGAGGTATTGCTTTGTCTTGGTCTCCTGGAGGACAAGTGGTGGCACATAAATGTTACAAAGAAATTAATTATGAAATTGTGAAAAATCTGTGTGAAAAGCTACAGGGAGAGTAGTTTATTATTTGTTCCTATGAATGTACCTGGGAGAGAGTGAGCAAAATTGGGGAAGTGCAAAAAGGTTTTATGCTGGGCAGAGATATACAAGTGATATTGTTGTCCTTTAGGTAGACAAAGAAATTAAGAATTTCTTAATTTCTTAAAATTAGGAAATATTGGAATGTGAAAAAGAAATTCTATTGCCAGTTTGTTAATTTAGGAAAAGTTTATGATAAAAAGAACAGGCTTGAAATTATGGAATATTTTGTGTACAGTTGAAAGTTGGTTCCTAAATGTGATAATAGAGGTATTAGAGACATATAAAGCAAGTATGACAATCAAAGGAACATTTAACTAAGCAGGAGGTAAGATATGAATATGTGATTTCCCCCCCCTCCCTGTGATATTTAATTATTATACATTCCTTTATAAAAGTATAATGAATGATTATATATTATATATGCATTGGTTGGGGACATGAATGTGAATATATTTTCATTTATGGGTGAAGTCATATTGTTGGCTGAGAATGTAAATGATGGGCAAATGAATGTTAGATATGTGAATGGTACAATAAGGAGTGATGTAGGAAACTCTCAAATAATTAAATTTGAAAGGAAAAAGGGAGCACAAATGGAAAAATGGAAAAAATGGAAAAAATGAAGCAAATGGGCCAATCTATATATCTTGGTACAATGACTATAGGTGTAAAAATGGATGGAGAAGTTAACATAAATCATATTTTTGAGATTTTTAAAATGACAACCAGTTTTGTGTTAAATAGTATCATAGGACTGAGGAGAAGCTAAATGTAAAATAGAGATCAATGTCTGTGCTCCAAGGGACCCATACTCTTCCAAGTGAGGAAAAAACTTCTAGCTATAAAATAAAGTGAATAGATTTATAAAAGTAAAAAGGTAAAGGTTCCCGCGCACATGCGTGCTAGTCGTTTCTGACTCTAGGGGTCAGTGCTCAACTCCGTTTCAAAGCCGAAGAGCCAGCGCTTGTCCGAGGACGTCTCCGTGGTCATGGCTGGCATGACTAGATGCCAAAGGCTCACGCAACGCTGTTACCTTCCCACTGTAGTGGTCCCTATTTTTCTACTTGCATTTTTACGTGCTTTCAAACTGCTAGGTTGGCAGAAGCTGGGACAAGTAACAGGCGCTCAATCTGCTATGAGGCACTTGGGATTCGACCCGCCAAACTGCCAACTTTCTGATCGACAAGCTCAGCATCCTAACCCACTGAGCCACCGCGTCCCTTATAGAAGTAGAAATTCAAAATTTTGCAGAAGAGGGGCAATGAAAATATATTCTCCTTTCACAGTTCAACAGGGACATTACATTTTATAATTCTAGCAATAAAATATTGAAAAACCTTGACAGAATCTTTTCAAAATAATCTGAAAGAGACAGTGAAGTTAAAGCAAATTAATTTCCAATTCTATCTTTATTTTAACATAGTGAAGATCTGTACATAAATACCTGCACAACGTGGTGCTTGTGACCAACGTTTCTTCAAACATTTAATGAAAGAAGACCCAAGAAGAGCATAACGTGAGTTGCATCGGTAGTGCACCTTCTCCTGAGGCAAATACATCTCCTTTATTGTACTAACAATTCGACCATTTTGAATTTGAGGGGGAGAAGAACATCTTACATCTAAAATGGTAATTAAAAAATGGTTTAGATAAAATGCATTGGTTTTCTCAAAGCAAGCGTCTCTAAACATGCTTCCACTTTTGAAACCAAAACCGATCATGCACATCATATAACACAGAAAATACAAGATGGCCATGCAGGCCTGAAGCTGCTTTCTTTTGAGGTGAAGGGAATGTGAGGATACAGACAATGGAACCTCCTCTTCCTCCTACAGTGCCTGTTTCTATCCTTCTTGAAGAAATGACACTGTATGCTTTCAATAATTACTATCATAATACTGTGTGTTTGGGTAAATAATTTTCCCTGAAATTTCTTTTGTAGGATGAGTGTCAGCCTGGGGGTTGTGGGAACCTGTATAAAATCTCTTCACTAATTTTGTTTGTAAAAGCTAAAGAAGAATACAATGTTGGTACATAATTGGTAACTGTGTATTAGAGCAATTCTGAAAGGTTGTATTGAAAACTGGATTATCCTGCAAGAAATTTAATCAGATAAATCTCTCTATGAACTACATGCAGAGAAGAAGTTGTCTAATAAACCTCTGCATGATGAACTATTCTGGTCTTTCCCTTTCCAATCGGTCTCTCACAAAACTGGATATCAAAGTAATGGAGGCAACTGTGATCATCTAGGCTGTGTGGAAGATGGTCTTCGCTGGTGCTTGGAAACCCTCAGATCTGGATGAGAGAGAACAGACTGATATATACTGTAGGTTGTTAAGCCTATTTTGTTGCTTCACTGTTTTTGCAGTTGATTATATTGAGAATATTATATTTGGTTTAAACATAAGCAGCTAAGAATCTCTAGATTGTGATGGTGTATAAGTGGTGGAAAAATAAACAAGCTTTATCATTCTAGGCAGGCAAGGCAGCCATAGGTGCTACTTCCAGACACAAAAGTTTAACTAATCTAAAATCTCTCCTTCATGCTGGGTCTCCGTGACTTCACATAGACTGGATGTCAGGCTGACCCCCTGATTAGGAAATGCTGAAGCAGAAGGAACGCTACCAAGAGTGTTGAGCTGCATTTCCTCTTGAACAGACATTTCCCATTGGAGGAACTTCAACTTCACCCCATCTCCCAGCTTTCAGTGTTTCCACCTTCTAGAGCTCAAGATACCAGCTACTATTGGCAAGGGTCTCCCTATCCTTTGTAATTAATCTGAAGAGTAGTCTTGCAAATCCTCTGCAAAGTGGAAATTTAATTTCCCCCCCTGATTATTTAAAGGCTATATTTTGCTTCTTCTTAGTGGCCAACTGGGAGGAACATTGACCTTCTTGGAGAGCAGATAAGGAAATTTGTGGGATAGAAGTTGGGTAATTGGGAAAATGATGAGTGTATCAAAATGCCCACAGGCTTATCTATTTGTCAAACAGGAAAACTAAGAACAATGACACAGGACCATCTCCTCTTAGGGTGAACGGTTCAGATTAATAATATTTCATTTCTGAATTAAAAAAAAAATATGTACTCCTTATGTGAATTTCAGCTTTCAGCAAAATCATGTCGAGCATATCCCAGAGATTACACATTCCTACCTTCACATCTTGGCAAGCGTGACCACTTCTTTTCTGTACATGTTACGACAGCTGATCCAAATATTTCAAAACCATCATTACACTGATAATTTATTTTCTCGCCATTTACATACTTCTTCGTTGTATCTTCTTCAATTTCAGCATTTTCAACTATAGGGGGTTCTGGACACGTTGCGTCTAAATGGAGAAAGGATGCAAAGAAATAGTTTTTGTTATTTACTTTTATTAATTTGTTATCAGGGATAACGATAACAGAGCTAGGATTTTTCAGATATTCACTAAAGCAGATAAGGATCAAAACCAGAGTGTTAAATGACTAATTTAGGTTTTGAAAATATTCTACCATATCTCTATTTTTGGATTAATTGTATTTTTTAGAATGTTCCTCTATATTCAATTTATTCAGAAGAGCTATTCTCATATTTAATAGAAGAGAAAAAGTGAGAAAACTCATTTGCTAGAACAATTGTTCTGCTCCATGCATATTAGATCATTAAATCATGTGTATTCCTGTATAGATCCTAAATGGCTAATTTCAATTTTTTGAAGTGATTCAAGAGAGATAGAAGAGAGATATAGGCCCTTTCATGGATTATTGCCTTGTCGTGGCGAAGCGGCTTGCGTAATTCAATGAAGCTATGAGCTATGCCGTGCAGGGCCACCCAAGATGGACAGGTCATAGCAGAGAGTTCTGACAAAATGTGATCCACTGGAGAAGGAAATGGCAACCCACTCCAGCATCTTTGCCATGAAAACCCTATGGACAGTACCAAAAGGCAAAATGATATGATGCTGGAAGATGAGCCCCTCAGGTCAGAAGGCGTCCAATATGCTACTGGGGAAGAGCAGAGGGCTAGTACTAGTAGTGCCAGAAAGAATGAAGTGACTGGGCCAAAGCTGAAAGGACGCTCAGCTGTGGATTTATTTATTTTTATTTTTTATTTTATTGGATTTATATACCGCCCTTTCCCGAAGGACTCAGGGCGGTTTACAGGGTATTTAAAACCAAATCAATACAAAAATTAAAAAACAATTAAAAAAATTAAATCATCCCTAAAAAATAAAAACCCCAGTTAAAAATTCTCAGCCTGGGCCTGAGAGCTCAAAGAGCCAGGTCTTCAGGTCCCAGCGAAATGAACGAAGGTCAGGGGCAGTCCTAAGCTCCACGGGCAACTGGTTCCAGAGGGCAGGCGCACCCAAAGAGAAGGCCCTCCCCCTAGGTGTTATCCGCCGGTGGTCTTTGAGCGGTGGTACCCTGAGAAGACCCTCCCTGTGTGAGCGCACTGGACAAAGGGAACATGATGCTGGCAGCAGGTGTTCCCTCAAATATCCTGGACCCAAGCCATTTAGGGCTTTATAGGTCATCACCAGCAACTTGAATCTCACCCGGAGGGCAACCAGAAGCCAATGCAGCTTGCGGAGTAGAGGTGTTACATGGGAGTATCGGGAAACCCCCATCACAACTCATGCAGCCGCATTCTGCACCAGCTGAAGCCTCCGCATGGTCCTCAAGGGCAGCCCCATGTAGAGAGCGTTGCAGTAATCTAAACCAGAGGTCACGAGCACATGAGTGACTGTGTGTAGGACATCTCGGACCAGATAGGGTCGCAACTGGCGCACCAGGCGAACCTGGGCAAAAGCCCCCCTGGTCACGGCTCCTATATGGTCTTCAAAATTGAGCCGTGAATCCAGGAGGATGCCCATGTTGCGAGCCCTATCAATGGGGCGGTAACACCTCACCCCCCATCATTAAAGGTGGAATAGTCTGGTTAACCCAAGATGCCGATATGCACAGCCACTCAGTCTTGGCAGGGTTGAGATGAAGCCTGTTTCTCCCCATCCAGACCTGGACTGCCTCCAGGCAATGGGACATCATGGTGAGGGCATCGCTGGGTTGGTTCGGGGTGGAGAAAAAAAGTCGGGTATCATCAGCGTACTGATGATACCCCAGCCCGAAACCACGAATGATCTCACCCAGTGGCTTCATATAGATGTTGAACAGGAGGGGCGAGAGAACCGACCCCTGAGGAACTCCACAAATGAGAGGCCTCGGGGTGGATCTCTGCCCTCCCGTCAACACCGACTGCAAGCGGCCCAGTAGATAGGAGGAGAACCAACGTAAAACGGTGCCTCCAACTCCCAACTCCCTGAGACGCCGCAGTAGGGTACCATGGTCGATGGTATTGAAAGCCTCTGAGAGATCTAATAGGACTAGTACAGAGGAGCAGCCCCTGTCCCGAGCCCGCCAGAGATCATTCACCAGCGCGACCAATGCCGTCTCCGTGCTGTACCTGGGCCTGAAACCCAATTGGTACGGGTCCAGATAATCAGTTTCCTCCAGGAACATAGGAAGCTGATGCTCCACCACGCTCTCAACAACCTTCGCCAAAAAGCAAAGGTTGGAGACTGGACGATAGTTATTTAAAACAGCTGGGTCCAGGGCAGGCTTTCTGAGGAGGGGTCTCACCATCGCCTCCTTCAAGGTGGTGGGGAAGACACCCTCCTTCAAAGATGCAGTTATTACTGCCTGGAACGAGCCTCGTGTCCCCTCCTGGGCTGCACAAACCAGCCAGGAGGGGCACGGATCCAACAAACAGGTGGTGGAGCTCAGCCTCCCCATGTTCCTGTCCACATCATCAGGGGAAACAGGATCGAACTCAGTCCAGATAACATGCTCAAGACCATCCGATTCCTCCTCGTCAGACTCCGCCCAGTCAGAGTCCAAGCTGGCCTGGATCTGAGCGATTTTGTCCATCAGATGATAACTAAACTCCTTGGCCCGTTCCTGTAAGAGATCCTCCCTCACCTCCTGGTTAAGAAGGGAGCGAGTCACCCTAAACAGGGCGGCTGGGCGATTATCTGTGGACGCGATGAGGCAGTGAAGTAATTAGCCCTTGCTGTCCTCATCGCAGCAAGATAAGACCTTATAAAGGTTCTTAGCTGCAATCGGTCAGATTCGGAACAGCTGGACCTCCAACCGCTCTCTAGACCCCGTCTCCGACGCTTCATCTCCCAGAGCTCCGCAGAAAACCATGGAGCCCAACAGGATCTGCGCCGGGTCAGAGGTCGCAAGGGTACGACACAGTTGAGTGCCTCAGTGGACGCCCTTTCCCAGGCATCCACCAAGGCATGTGTCTGGTGGTGAAAGGAAAGTCCGATGCTGTAAAGATTTTTTCTACATAGGAACCTGGAATGTAAGATCCATGAATCAAGGAAAGCCGGATGTGGTCAAACAAGAGATGACAAGACTAAACATCGACATCTTAGGTATCAGCGAACTAAAATGGACAGGAATGGCTGAATTTAATTCAGATGGCCATCAGGTATACTACTGTGGGCAAGAATCCCTCAGAAGAAATGGAGTAGCCTTCATAGTCAATAAAAGAGTAGGAAAAGCAATACTGGGATACAATCCTCAAAATGACAGAATGATCTCAGTTCGAATCCAAGGCAAACCATTCAATATCACAGTAGTCCAAGTGCTGAAGAGGATGAAATTGACCGGTTCTATGAAGCCCTACAGCACCTTATAGAACTAACACCAAAAAAAATGATGTCCTTATCATCATGGGGGATTGGAATGCTAAAGTAGGAAGCCAAAAGATAACCAGAATAACAGGCAAGTTTGGCCTTGGAGTACAAAATGAAGCAGGGCACAGGCTGATAGAATTTTGTCAAGAGAATACGATGGTCATAGCAAACACTCTTTTCCAACAACCCAAGAGACAGCTCTACACATGTACATCACCAGACGGTCAACACAAAAATCAGATTGACTATGTGCTCTGCAGCCAAAGATGGAGAAGCTCTATACAGTCAGTAAAAACAAGTCCAGGAGCTGACTGGCTCAGACCATGAGCTTCTTGTTGCAAAGTTTAGGCTTAAACTGAAGAAAGTAGGGAAAAGCACTAGGCCACTCAGGTATGAATTAAATCATATCCATGTTGAATATACAGTAGAGGTGACAAATAGATTTAAGGAATTAGATCTGATAGGCAGAGTGCCTGAAGAACTATGGACAGAGGTTTGCAACATTGTACAACAGGTAGCAACCAAAACCATCCCAAAGAAAAAGAAATGCAAGAAAGCAAAATGGCTGTCTGAGGAAGCTTTGCAAATAGCTGAAGAAAGGAGGGAAGCGAAAGGCAAGGGAGAAAAAAAAGATATGCCCAATTGAATGCAGAATTCCAGAGAGTAGCTAGAAGAGATAAGAATGCCTTCTTAAATGAACAGTGCAAAGAAATAGAAGAAAACAATGGAATAGGGAGGACCAGAGATCTTTTCAAGAAAATTGGAGAGATGAAGGGAATGTTTCATGCAAAAATGGGCATGATAAAGGACCAAAATAAAGGACCAAAAGAGGCAGAAGAGATTAAGAAGAGGTGGCAAAATTACACAGAAGAACTATACAAGAATTAGCTTAATGACCCTGATAATCACAATGAGGTGGTCACTGACCTCGAGCCAGACATCCTAGAATGTGAAGTGAAGTGGGCCTTAGAAAAGCTGAGCAACAACAAAGCTAGTGGAGTTGACAGTATTCCAGCTGAACTATTCAAAATCTTAAAAGACGATGCAGTAAAAGTGCCACACGCAATTTGCCAGCAAATTTGGAAAACTCAACAATTTAATTTAATTTAATTTAATAATATTTCTATACCGCCCTTCTCCCGAGGGACTCAGGGCGGTGAACAGGGCAAGAATAAAAATACAGAAATTACAAAAGTTAAAACAAGATTAAATAAATGCCCATATACTAAAATACATCTTTAAAACCCAATAAAATAACAATAACAACCCCCCCCAAATCCCCTCATCAGGCCAGGCCAGCTTGTTCAAAAAAGTATGTTTTTAGCTCGCGGCGAAAGGAGCGAAAGTCGGGCGCCGTCCGGAGCTCAACCGGTAGCTGATTCCATAGCTCCGGGGCGCCCACAGAGAAGGATCTCCCCCTGGGGGCACCAGTCGACATTCTCTGACCGGTGGCACCCTGAGGAGGCCCTCTCTGTGGGAACGCACAGGGCGGAGGGAAGTCAATGCTGGCAGCAGGTGTTCCCTAAGGTACTCCGGACCCCTGCCATGTAGGGCTTTGAACACCATTACTAGTACCTTGAATCTCACCCGGAAGGCAACTGGCAACCAATGCAGCTCACGGAGCAAAGGTGTAACGTGGGAGTATCGGGAGACTCCCAACACAACTCTCGCGGCTGCATTCTGTACCAGTTGGAGCTTCCGGGTGGTCCTCAAGGGCAGCCCCATGTAGAGAGCGTTGCAGTAGTCTAGTCGAGAGGTCATGAGCGCATGAGTGACCGTGCATAGATCATCCCGGCTTAGATAGGACCGCAACTGGCGCATCAGGCGAACCTGGGCGAAAGCCCCCCTAGTCACAGCTCCTATGTGGTCTTCCAGGGTGAGCCGTGAATCTAGGAGGACTCCCAAGTTGCGAGCCCTATCTACGGGGGGCAATAGTTCACCCCCCATAGCGAGAGGTGGAATGTCCGAATAAACCCGGGATGAAGGTATGCAAAGCCACTCGGTCTTGTCGGGGTTGAGTTGAAGTCTGTTCCTCCCCATCCAGACCCGAACCGCCTCCAGGCAACGGGACATCACGTTGAGGGCATCACTGGGGTGGTTTGGGGTCGAAAGGAAAAGCTGGGTATCATCAGCATACTGATGATACCCAACTCCAAAGCCACGAATGATCTCACCCAGCGGTTTCATATAGATGTTGAACAGGAGAGGCGAGAGGACCGACCCCTGAGGAACTCCACAAACGAGAGACCTCGTGGTCGACCTCTGCCCTCCTGCCAACACCGACTGTGAACGTCCCTGGAGATAGGAGGAGAACCACTGTAAGACCGTGCCTCCCACTCCCAATCCCCTGAGACGCCGCAGTAAGATACCATGGTCGATGGTATCGAAAGCCGCTGAGAGGTCTAATAGGACCAGAACAGAGGAATGCCCCCTGTCCCGAGCCCTCCAGAGATCATTCACCAGCGCGACCAATGCCGTCTCCGTGCTGTGCCCGGGCCTGAAACCCGATTGGTACGGGTCTAGATAATCCGCTTCATCCAGGACCAGAGGGAGCTAATGTGCCACCACACTCTCAACAACCTTCGCAAGAAAGCGAAGGTTGGAGACAGGACGAAAGTTGTTCAATACAGCTGGGTCCAAGGCAGGCTTCTTGAGGAGAGGTCTCACCACCGCCTCTTTCAAGACGGCGGGGAAGCTACCCTCACTCAGAGAAGCAGATATAACTGCCTGGAACCAGCTGCGTGTCCTCTCCCGGGCTGCATAGACCAGCCAGGAAGGGCACGGGTCCAATAAACATGTGGTGGTGCTCAGCCTCCCCATGATCCTGTCCACTTCCTCCGGAGTCACAGAATCAAACTCCTCCCAGGTGATATCGACAAGACCGCCCGCGTCCTGCTCGACAGACTCTGCCCAGTCAGAGTCCAAACCGGTCCGAATCCGAGCGATTTTGTCCGACAGATGCTGGTTAAACTCCTTGGCACGACCCTGCAAGGGTTCCTCCCTCACCTCCTGATTCAGGAGGGAGCAAGTCACCCTAAACAGGGCGGCCGGGCGATTATCTGCGGACGCGATAAGGGTGGCGAAGTGGTTAGACCTCGCCTCCCTTATCGCAGCGAGATAAGACCTAGTATAGGTTCTTAGTCGCAATCGGTCGGATTCGGATCGGCTGGATCTCCAACCGCTCTCTAGGCCCCGTCTCCGACACTTCATCTCCCGGAGCTCCGCGAAGAACCATGGAGCTCGACGGGATCTGCACCGGGTCAGGGGCCACAGGGGTACAACTCAGTCAAGAGCCTCAGTGGCTGCCTTTTCCCAGGCTTCCACTAAGGCGTCTGCCGAGCTGTGAGCAAGGGAGGCAGGTGGGGACCCCAGCGCTGCCTGGAACCTCTGGGGATCCATTAAGCGTCTGGGGCGGTACCATTTAATTGGTTCCACACACCCACGGCGGGGGGTGGCAAAATGGAAGACCAGCCGCAGGAGATGATGATCGGTCCATGACAGGGGCATAACAATTGGGGAGCCCCCACCAAGATCATCTAACCACCATCCAGATAAGAAAACTAAGTCATGGGTGTGGCCTCCCTCATGAGTCGGTCCCGAAATTACTTGCGTCAGGTCCATGGCCGTCATGGAAGCCATGAACTCCCGAGCCAACTCAGATGATCCTCCCAGCGATGGTAGATTGAAGTCCCCCAAAACTATAAGTTTCGAGAACTCAATCACCAACCCAGAGAGGACATCGAGAAGCTCAGGCAGGGCTGCTGCTATGTGACTAGGCGAAAGGTACACCAGCAGCAAGCCCAACTGCGCACCAGGGCCGCATCTCAAAAAGAGAGACTCACACCCGACTATCTGGGGAACGGTGGCCTCCCGCGGACACAAGGTCTCCCTCATGACAACAGCCACACCCCCACCCCTACCCTGAGCCCGAGGCCAGTGTAGCACCTGGAAACCTGATGGGCAAAGGTCAACCAGAGGAATCCCTCCCTCTGGGCCCAACCAAGTCTCCGTGATGCAAGCCAGGTCCGCCTGCTCACCCTCGACCAAGTCACGGATGAGAGGAGCTTTATTAGCGACAGACCTGGCATTCAAGTACACCAGCCAGAGCTCAGGAGGCTGCACATCCTCACTCCCAGAGCCTCGGGGCGGAGCCAGAGGGTCGGAGTGCCCCACCGCTTTTAAGCAGCTGAGAGGCCTTCCCTGAGAACGATACGGCCCTCTGCTCCTGCACCTGCTGCCATTCCCTATCGTCGTGGGAATAGGTATTCCCACGACCAGCCCTGGAGCCCCGGAGGCAACCGACCCCCGCTCCTCCCCCCCGCGATCTACCTTGGCACTGGCCTGAACAGAGGTTGTTGGACTGCCCCCCCTTGTCCAAACAACCAAAAAGAGTACCCTCCCCCCTCCCTAGCCCCCTAAAAAATTTAGAAAGAAAACTAACCAGGGGCCTCCTATTGGGTTTCCGTCGAAGGCCCCTACCCGTGCCCAGCTATCTCTCGGGGTCCCAATAGATGGGCCCCTCCTCGAGATCGTAAGCGGCTAGAAAGGCGGGTCGCACCCAGGAAGGGGGAGCACCCCTGAGGGCGAGCAAGTCCGTGCAAGAATATTTAAGGAAAGGCATAAGGAGTAGTCCAAATAGAAGGCAGTCCATAGTTGATGATCAGTCAGTAAGGAGAATCTAACAGAGGATAAATAGGTGTCCCAGACCTCCGCCCAGCTGCTGCCACTCAGCTGGGTAACCCCCCTGGGCAGGCCGACCACCGTCCTCTCACGATGGCCGCAGAGCCAATTCCCGGGGGGGAGGTGGTGGTCTGAAACAACCACTCCGGATATGGCATGCCCCCTAGAGCTCTCACCTCTAGGGGCAGCAGGTGTAAGATCAAGCCACGCTCTCACGGTGGCTAATATCCAGGATCCTCTGAGTCCTTTGGGGATGATGTGTAAAAGGCAAGCCATCATAGTCATCATAGTCTGGTCAGCTAACGACGAGGTCCCCCGCTGCTCCAGAAGGATGTACCTAACCACAGCTCCATGGGCCCTCAGTTCTATAGTCATTGGGGCCTTCCAGAGTGTGATCAATAAAGTCTGATGGCCACAGGATTGGAAAAGATCAGTTTACATTCCAATTCCAAAGAAAGGCAGTGCCAAAGAATGTTCAAACTATCGCACCATTGCACTCATTTCTCATGCTAGTAAAGTTATGCTTAAAATCCTACAAGCTAGACTCCAGCAGTATGTAGATCGAGAACTACCAGAAGTACAGGCAGGATTTCGAAGAGGCAGAGGAACTAGAGATCAAATTGCCAACATATGCTGGATCATTTAGAAAGCTAGAGAGTTCCAGAAAAACATCTACTTCTCCTTCATGCTAAAGCCTTTGATTGTGTGGATCACAACAAACTGTGGCAAATTGTTGTGACTCAGGGCCAGCCTGTGGGTCCGACAGCCGGCTCCGATGTATCGGAGGACTCAGATGTGGGGGAGGAGGGAAACGAACCGGCTGATGATGATGATTTGGAGGCTTTGCAGAGCCCTCAGCCGGGGACCTCTTCTCAGCTGTGTGAGCCCGAGAGTGCGGAGGATGATGACCCACAGCTGGCCCTGTTCAAGGACGCCCGACGCAGGAGGCAGACGAGCAGGGACAAACAAAGAAAGACTATGGGACTCCTCGGGAGGAGGCACAGGGAGACCACGCCCTGAGCTCTCTATAAAAGAAGTGTTTGGGGAGGGGCTGGTTGCTGAAAGCAACTTTTTCCGCTTGAGAAGACAAGCTCTTGTGTTTTTGTTAACTGCGTAATTAAATCTTGGCAGAAGCCTTTTAGCCTTGGACGCTTTCCAGACTCTTCTTTTGATTAGGGGTGCGAGAAGAGGGCTGGTTCAGAACAGTTTGCTTTCAGCCACCCACCCCTTAATACTACGATGGAGCAGCTTCTTGCCGAGAATGCCCAGCTCAACCAGCAACTCACCTTGCTGGCCACTCAGGTGGCACAACTGCAGGCTCAGGTACATGCTGCCCCCCCACCCAGGAGAAAATGTCAGATAGCTATGCCGGATAAATTTGCTGGTAATCCAGAACTGTTTCCTGCCTTCCTGGGACAATGCCAGCTTTATATCAGCGTGAGAGCAGCTGATTTCCCCACTGACCGAGATAAGGTGGGATTCGTGTTGAGCCTTCTGTCGGGAGATGCAGCTCGTTGGGGCACGCCTCTGTTGGCACAGCCTAGCCCTTTGTTGGATAACTTTGGGGGGTTTTGTGACCATATGCGCCTCATGTACGAGGACCCGATTAAGGCGCAGACTGCCACCCGACGCCTGAAAGCTTTGAGGCAGGGTCAGCGCCCTCTACAGGCCTATATCAGCGATTTCCGGCTGCTTAGCCAGGATTCCGCCTGGAATGAGGCTGCGCTCGTGGATGCCTTTCAGGATGGCTTGTCAGAGGAGATGTTGGATGAGCTGGCCCGCGTGGACATTCCCTCAGACCTGAATGGGCTGATCCATCTTTGTCTGCGGATCGATGCCCGGCTGCAGCAGCGTAAGAGTCGCCGTGCCACCCCACAGACCCCTGCCGCCCCTGTTGTGCGTGAGCCCCCAGTCCAGAGGGAGGAGCCAATGGAGCTGGGTGCCGCCAGGTCCCGTCTATCGGTGACGGAAATGGACAGACGACGATCGGAGGGGTTGTGTTTTTACTGTGGGGACCCTGGACATTTGGCTGCTTCTTGCCCGAAGAAGCGTCAGCGGGCGTCAGTGACCAAGCCTGCCCCGAGAAAGTCCCCTGCTTTGCTATCGGGAAACGGCCCGAGCCCGATCTAGACGGTGTGAAAGATCGGGCGACCCACAACGATCACGCCGAGCGACGCCGTTCCGACGGTGCCTGTGAACCTCCACGGCATTTGATTTTGGAGGCACGACTGATCCTTCCTGGCAAGCCAGAGGGGATTCCGGTCCATGCCTTAATTGACTCTGGGGCTACCACTAACTTTATGGATTCGGCCTTTGTGGCCAAATGGGCTGTTCCCCAGTGTCCGGTGGATCCGCCCATGCTTGTGGAGACCATCGATGGTCGAGTGCTCCTGTCCGGGCCTATCACGGCCGCCACGCAACCCGTGTGTATGGCCATCAGTACCCATGTGGAGGCCATTCAGTTTTACGTCACTTCGGATCTGCACTTCCCCGTGGTCTTGGGACTGGCGTGGCTCCGGGCGCATGATCCACAGATCTATTGGTCTCAGAACTTGGTCACCTTCCCAAGTTTGCAGTGCGTGGACCACACCCGCCATATCTGTGCCGGCCAGGTGGAGGGTTCCTCAGGGGTTTCCTTGCCTCCTGTACTGTCCGACTTTGCTGACGTGTTCAGCGAGTCAGAGGCGGACCAATTACCCCCGCACAGGCCCTACGACTGCTCCGTTGACCTAGTCCCTGATGCGCCTCTCCCAGTGGGGCGTTTGTACTCCATGTCGGAGCCCGAGTTGGCTGCATTGCGGGACTTCCTGACAAAGAACTTGGCTCGTGGATTCATCCGGCCCTCGTCCTCGCCAGTGTCTGCGCCCGTGCTCTTCGTCAAAAAGAAGTCGGGCGAGTTACGGCTTTGCTGTGACTACCGGAAACTCAATGCCATCACGGTGCGTAACCGCTACCCGCTGCCCCTCATCCCCGAGCTCTTGGACCGACTCCGGGAGGCTAAGATCTTCACGAAACTGGACCTGCGTGGAGCTTACAACCTCGTCAGGGTTCGGCCGGGTGATGAGTGGAAGACGGCGTTTGGTACTCGCTATGGACATTTCGAGTACACGGTGATGCCGTTTGGCCTGACCAACGCCCCCGCTGTGTTTCAGCATTTTATGAACGACATCTTTCGGGATCTGTTGGACCAGTTTGTTGTGATTTACCTGGACGACATCCTGATTTACTCCCCGTCGCGTGAAGTGCATCATCAGCATCTCCGTCAGGTCCTGCAGCGCCTCCGGAAACATCGGCTGTTTGCCAAGTTGGAGAAGTGCCAGTTCTACCAGGTGACCATTGATTTCTTGGGCCACCGCATTTCTCCTGAGGGCATCGCCATGGATCCAAGTAAAGTTGAGTCGTTGCAGAGTTGGCAACCCCCGCGTCGCGTGAAGGATGTTCAGCGACTTCTTGGATTTGCCAACTACTATCGGACATTCATCCCTGGCTTTGCTGCCTTGACAGCCCCCCTCACCCGGCTCCTGCAGAAGAAGACTCGGTTCCAGTGGAACGCCCCCGAACAACAGGCGTTCCAAGCTTTGAAGGACGCCTTCATGAAGGAGCCCATCTTGAAGCATCCTGACCCGCAACGGCCGTTTGTCGTGGAGGCGGACGCCTCCGACATTGCCATTGGGGCCGTGTTACTCCAGGCAACGACGCCCAGCGGTACCCTTTTCCTTTGCGCGTATCACTCTCGGAAATTGAACCCCTCGGAGCGCAACTATACCATCTGGGAGAAGGAGCTGCTGGCCATTAAGGCGGCGTTCGAGGCTTGGAGGCATCATCTGGAGGGGGCGCGGCATCAAATCGAGGTCCGGACGGACCACAAGAATCTGGAAAGCCTGCAGACCGCTCGGAATTTGAACCAACGCCAGATCCGGTGGTCCCTCTTCTTTGCGAGGTTTGACTTCCGGGTGCGGTACATACCAAGCGGGCACAACCAGAGAGCGGACGCTCTGTCCAGGAAGCCCGAGTACACCCGAGTGGAAGACAAGCTTCCGCCCAGGACAGTGATCCCCGTCGAGTCTTTTGCTGCGGTGCGGGAGCCGGTGGATATACGGGCTCGGATCCGGGAGGCGCAGCAGCAGGAGGCGTGGGTGGCTCAGCGGAAGGAAGAGGTGGGGCCAGATTCGCCTTGGTCGGTCACGGATGGACTCCTGTATTATCGTGACCGGCTCTATGTTCCAGGAGGGCCACTCAGGGGACTCGTCCTCAGCCAATGTCATGATAACCCGGCTGCGGGGCATTTTGGCCTGTTCAAGACTCTGAACCTGGTCTCCCGTACCTTCTGGTGGCCCCGAGTCCGACACGATGTCCAGTCTTATGTCACCTCCTGCGTCCCATGCAGGCAGGCCAAGTCAGCGACAGGGGCCCCGCCTGGTTTACTGCAGCCTTTGCCAACGCCCAAGAGACCCTGGGGGGCTGTGTCCATGGACTTTCTGACGGATCTACCCCCATCCTCCGGCCTCACGACAGTGTTTGTGGTGGTGGACATGTTGACCAAGATGGCGCACTTCATCCCCTGTCGCGGCTTACCGTCAGCTCGCGCCACTAGTCGCATGTTCATCCAACAGGTGTTCCGGCTGCACGGCCTTCCCGATAGAGTCGTCTCCGATAGGGGGGCCCAGTTTACAGCCCGCTTCTGGCAGGAGTTGATGCGGGCGTTGGACATTAAGGTTTGCCTCTCGTCCGCGCATCATCCTCAGACCGACGGGGGTACCGAGAAGGTCATCGGCATTTTAGAGCAGTATCTGCGCTGCTACGTTAACCTGCAGCAGGACAATTGGGTGGACTACTTGGCCATAGCCGAGTTTGCCTTTAACAACTCGCAGCACACCTCCACGCAGATGACACCGTTCTTGGCCAACGTGGGTTATCACCCCCGGTTTTTCCCCCTTTCTCCCGTGGACTCACCGGAGCCGGCAGCGAACGAATTCATGGCGGAGTTACAGGCAATCCATCGGTTGGTGCGACGGCAGCTGGAGAAGGCCAAGGCCGACTACAAGAGGTTCGCCGATCGGTCGAGAAGGGATACGCCTCCACTATCGGTGGGGGATCGGGTCTGGCTGTCCACCAGGAACCTGCCATCCACTCGGCCGGCGAGGAAGCTGGACCACCGTTACCTTGGACCGTTCCCAGTCGAGGCCGTCATCAACCCGGTCGCCTATCGTTTAACTCTGCCACGTTCCCTGCGCGTGCACCCCGTCTTCCATCGGTCCTTGCTGGTCCCCGAACGACCGGCCTGTCCACTTCGCCAGGCGGAACCTCCACCATCAGGAACTCGTGATGGAGACAGCACCCCCGAGTACGAGGTCGCCAGCATCAGGGATTCCCGCTGGCTGAAAGGTCGCTTCCAGTACCTGATCGAGTGGAAAGGGTACGGGCCGGAGGACTTCACATGGGAAGACGCGACCGCCGTTCATGCCCCTGCGTTGGTGACTGCTTTTCACGAACAGTTCCCATCCCGACCGCATCCGGATCGGCAGACCCGGGGGAAGGGCCCTGCGGCGCGGGATAGTGTTGTGACTCAGGGCCAGCCTGTGGGTCCGACAGCCGGCTCCGATGTATCGGAGGACTCAGATGTGGGGGAGGAGGGAAACGAACCGGCTGATGATGATGATTTGGAGGCTTTGCAGAGCCCTCAGCCGGGGACCTCTTCTCAGCTGTGTGAGCCCGAGAGTGCGGAGGATGATGACCCACAGCTGGCCCTGTTCAAGGACGCCCGACGCAGGAGGCAGACGAGCAGGGACAAACAAAGAAAGACTATGGGACTCCTCGGGAGGAGGCACAGGGAGACCACGCCCTGAGCTCTCTATAAAAGAAGTGTTTGGGGAGGGGCTGGTTGCTGAAAGCAACTTTTTCCGCTTGAGAAGACAAGCTCTTGTGTTTTTGTTAACTGCGTAATTAAATCTTGGCAGAAGCCTTTTAGCCTTGGACGCTTTCCAGACTCTTCTTTTGATTAGGGGTGCGAGAAGAGGGCTGGTTCAGAACACAAATTCTTAAAGAGATGGGCGTACCAGACCATCTTATTTGTCTCTTGAGAAACCTATATGCGGGTCAAGAAGCAACAGTGAGAACTGGACACGGAAACACTGATTGGTTCAAAATTGGGAAAGGAATCCGGCAAGGCTGTCGCCCTGCCTATTTAACTTATATGCAGAGCACATCATGAGAAAGGCAGGGCTAGATGAATTAAAAGTTGGAACTAAGATTGCCGGAAGAAATATCAACAACCTAAGATATGCAGATGATACCACTCTAATGGAAGAAAGTGAAGAAGAACTAAAGAGCCTCTTGTTGCGGGTAAAGAAGGAGAATGCAAAAGTTGGGTTGAAACTTAACATTAAGAAAACCAAGATCATGGCATCTGGCCCTCTCAATTCCTGACAAATAGATGGGGAAGAAATGGAGGTAGTGACAGATTTTATTTTCCTGGGCTCCAAGAACACTGCAGATGGGGACTGTAGCCAAGAAATTAAAAGACGCTCGCTCCTCAGGAGGAAAGCCATAACAAATGTAGACAGCACACTAAAAAGCAGAGATATCGCCCTGTCAACAAAAGTGCGTATAGTCAAGGCTATCGTCTTCCCAGTTGCAATGTATGGCAGTGAAAATTGGACCATAAAAAAGGCTAAGCGCCAAAGAATTGAGGCCTTTGAACTATGGTGCTGGAGAAGACTCCTGCGAGTCCCTTGGACTGCAAGGCAATCAAACCAGTCAGTCCTAGAGGAGATCAACCCCAACTGCTCTTTAGAAGGCCAGATCATGAAGTTGAAGCTCAAATACTTTGGCCACCTAATGAGAAGGAAGGACTCACTGGAGAAGAGCCTAATGCTGGGAAAGATTGAGGGCAAGAGAAGAAGGGGACAACAGAGAATGAGGTGGCTGGATGGAGTCACTGAAGCAGTAGGCGTGAGCTTAAATGGACTCCAGAAGATGGTAAAGGACAGGAAGGCCTGGAGGACAGTTGTCCATAGGGTCGCAGTGGGTTGGACACAACTTCGCAGCTAACAACAACAATAGTCCAAAACTAAATTATGACAAAATATATCATCCATATTAGGCCAGCTAAAGTCACAAAATTGTTCACATGTTGGTCAGTTCCAAGAATTCTTCTGTTGGTTAATTTAAACAAGCCTTCTTTGCCCATACATTGGAAAGAATCATTCAGTCTCTGGAACAACAAATGCCTGTTTGCCCAAGTTTCCACAGATTCAAAAAGTAAGGCAGCAAGTGTGGCCTCTTTCCTTTAAACACCATTTTTCAAAAATTCTGTTTAGAAAACAATTACCTTGAGTAATTAAAAAATAAAATAACTGTACCAACACAAGTGAATGATCCCATCCATTTTCCTTTTGTACATGTTTTGCTAGCATTGCCTTCTGCATAAAATCCTCGATTACATTTATAGTTTATAATTTTTCCAGAATCATATTCTTCTCTATCTTCTTGCTGCAATGAAGCATTGTGGATTTCTGGGGCTGGACCACATGACTTTTCTGAAAAACAAAATGGAAAAGGCTACTTTCAACACAAATTAATTTATGCTGATTTCTTTAAACATCAACAATTCTGCATATCATTATCAATGCCAGTTTTTTAAAAAGTTAAGACACAAGAGTCCTGTTCAATTTACCCTAACCTTTGCAAAGAATGCCATCATGGGGGGCTGTATGTTTCATAAGTCTAATACATTTTTTAAATAGAATCCTAAATATTGCAGCAGATTATGAGATAGAATCTAGATTATTAAATCAGAAGAGCATAAATTAATGTTGCATTTTTTAAGTATAACTGTAGTGTGTATTTACTAAAATTCATTTTCTTTCTCAAGGGAATAAGATGAGGAAATTGATTAAAGTTTGGTTTTTGATTTGCAAAAAATGTTTCTCTGCCCTGTTTTTCTCAAAGAGAAACCACCAAAAGTTTTTGAGTTTCAGGATTTAATAAAACTGCATTCTAAAGACAAATTAACAGAAACTAATGGGGACTATTCTAATTGCCACAGGACAGAGTCGTAGAGTATGCATTTCTGAAGATGTTGCACTTATTGACAAATCACTGGGATTAAGGTTTGAGTTTTACAAATAATTTCTGGCATCCATTTTCTGGAAAATGGCTATTTACTGTCTCACATTTAAATTAGTACAATTCTTATTATATTAATTTAATACAAATAACTTTCTTACATTTATCAATACTTTTTAGTTTATACATATCTTTGTCATTTTAACATTCAATATTTTTAGACAATCAATGTCCTGATAAATTTTTCCCAATTTTTAGTTTCCCATTAATATTTAAATTTAACATTTAATATTTATAGTTTCCAAGTTTTAAATAACCCCACTTTCCTTTATCACAATTCATCCCGAGATCTTACATCAGCTGGTTAATAATACAATATTCTTATTTTCTAGTAATTTCCAAATATCTTAAATTCAATAACCAAAATTTCTCTCATTTCAACATTTAATACTTTCTCTTTTTTCTCTCAATCTTTACTATCTCATATTTAAGATAGTAATTTTTGTTATTACCATTAATAACCATTACCCCTGCTTCAAAGATTTGGGTGTTGCCTCTTGGCCCAGCTGTTATACTTGATGAGCACTAGTCCACTTGGTCCTTATTTCAATAAGTTGTTGAAATGTAAGTACTGAAATTGTGTATCAAATTGAAATAAACCTCTCAATCCTAAAATTAGAATTTTGCTGTGTGTTATCTCTTGTTTCTCTTTAACAAGTTTTTCCCCTGACACCCTGTCCTTGGGGGGAGGGAAGGGAAGATGGGTCTAAATGGCTAAAACAATTAGCTTTCAATGTGATCTAAATATAAAATATAATCTTACTAGTAATGGAATGTTCTAACTTCTCCCCTCCTTGAAGAAAAAGGCTAGAGTGTATAGAATCAGTAGGCTTCTGGAAAAGGAAGTATGAGGCCTTCTATACCAGTCCAGCTTTACCACAATCACTTTTTTAATAGACTGTAGTAGTTATAGAATAGGACCAGTCTTTTGATAACTATAGATTTCAATTATTTGAGTGGAAAGAGGTGTTCAGTCTATGGCCTACCAATTGCTTGGGCTACCATCTATTAGGCAATGCCATCTTGTGAAATATAGACAACATTTGCCTTCTTTGTTGCAGTCACTACCCTATAGGCTAGTTCTGATTGGCCCTACAAAGTTATGGTCCTTTTGTAAGGGACTAAAGTTCTGATTGGCTTTCAGGCTTTTGGGCAGGGTGTCTAGGACAACTCACCATAGCCAACTTGCCATGGCCAACTCACCACAGCCAACTTGCTGCAGCCAGATCACCATGGCCAATTCACCTTGGCCAACTCACCATGGGACAACTCACCATGGCCAACTCACTGCAGGACAAGACTTACATTAATATTGAAGAAGCAATCGAATAGAATCATTTAAAAAAAGATGCCAAAGGAAGGACAAAATGAAATGTGAATGACAAAAATTAAAATATTTTTAAAATTATTTTAAATAATTAAAATGAATTATTGAATTGTCCTGCATTGAGTTGTCTCCTGGACAGTTGTCCCATGACAAGTTAACCATGATGACTTGGCTGTGGCAAGTTGGCCATGGTGAGTTGGCCACAGTGAGTTGGCAGGAACAAGTTGCCCCATTCCATTAAGTGAGTCCTGTTGGTTGATTTGTTCAATGTTATTCTTTGGATTAGAAGTAGTCTGATTTTTAGACATAGTACATATGTGTTTGAGTTTTAGTTTTAACCCTCTGTTCACTGCTTAGAGTCACTTTTATGATATAATCAATTATGTAAATTATTAAAATAAGTACTAAAACCTTTTTAATAAGGTTATTCTTTATCTATCTTCAAAGAAAGAAAACCAGGGGCCAAGTTCTGAATGACCATTGAACTGAAGACAGAGGTTATGTCCCATTGAGGCCCTGGTAGAAGCAAATCCACAAAAAACTAAAAATAAAGTAAGGAAGTGACTATAGCTTCAAGCACCAGATCATAGTGACAAAATTATGCATTAAATTTAATTATTGATGCTCTATGGATTTATTATTGCTCTCATTCATGTTCTACCAGTGTGCTCAATAAACTGGAACTGGAACATGTAACCCGGAACATTTTTATAGGCAAGTTCCTCTAAATTAAGGACAGACTGATATTATCCAAACTGGAGTATTCTGTTGTTCATTTTAGTCATTCTATAGGAGAGTCTTTCCAACTGCTGCTGAAATTTCTAACATTAGCATAAGACTGAAAAAAATGCATGAATAATTTTTTCTTAGAATCCAAACATATGTTGGCATTTCAAAAGAAAAAAGTACTATTTCTTACCTTTGCAAACAGGTAGCTCAGACCATTTCTTATTTTCACATGTTACAGTATTTATTTGACTAATTTCAAAACCTGAAAAGCAGCTATATTTCACAACTTCACCAGGAAAAAATGTGTGGTTCTCAATTTCTAGTACACCATTGTCAATTTGAGGAGGAGGTTCACATCGTAAATCTAGAAGTAGGGGACACAGGAAGGTTTGTTAATTAAAAAAAATAAAATATCATAAAGAAATTTCTATTGTGTTTCTATAGCAAATTTATTTTAATGAAATGTGATTCAGAAAACAAATCTCTATGCAAAAAAAATCAGCCACTATTGGAGCAGTTGATAAAGGCTCAAGATGCTGTCAGCCCTTCCATCCTAAGCTCCTCCCTCTTGATCATGTGATCCAGAATGGAGTATATATAGCATATACAGCCCCTATGCTTGCCACTGTAGACAGAGATAGGGCAGAGCAGAAACATAGATAAATCGTTTTAACATCCATGTACCAACCCTGATCTGACTGTCAGAGAAACACAGAGGCAACATGTACAATCTTCAAAGAACCTGATTAGTCTCTTGGAACAGAGCACATGCAGATACAGAGAGGCCACTGTGGATAAATGGCTGTGAAGAATTCCATAAGCCATGCTCTGAATATTCTCCCTACCTTTTTGATCCTTACACCTTATCTGTAATGTTCACATTTTTTTTTAAAAAAAAGGCAAAACTGAGCATACAAACCAAGACAGCGTGGAGGTGTTTGCCATTTCCCATCTTCACACTTTATTTTTTGTGGACCTTGAAGAAGGAAATGTTCTTGACACCGGAAGCTGATTTCTTCTTCACTCCTGTAGATTCTCATCTCGGCTATATTAATGGCATTGGGAAGCTGAGGTGGTGGAGGGCAGGTTTCTTTAACAAAAACATCTTATAATTAGAACTTGATTAGGACTAGAGCTGAAAATTATCTCATTTCTACTTCACCCAAAGAAGATGAATCCTAAGTATTTTCTTAGGAGGTTTTTACAGTATGTTGAATCTCTTGTCTCCTGTGATTGAGAATTCCATAATCACAAAGAGATTGAAATTTTAATTGTATTTGTATAATACAATTATCAGGGCTTATTTAAGTCAGGCTTTCAGATGAGTTATAGGGTGAAATTTGCTTCTTCCTATTGGCAAATGGCTATGAAGCAGAGCTGACAATTAATCTTTGTGGTGCCCTTCACATTTTTGATAGCTTTCCATACATTTGATTATGATATTCTTCTCTTTTTGGCAACTGAAGCTTGGAGAAACTTGTGATTCTCATTTTTCTTGATTGCTGATGTCCCCATGTGATGCTGGGGAAGTAGTTTTGGGTACTACAGCTATCAGATTCTGCTGACCCACAGGCTTCTATCCTTATTCCTGTCAGTCAATGATTGCATTAAGTTTCAGGAGATATTTGTTTGTTTGACCATGTTTTGCAGATCAACACTTATGGTAAGAATTAAACAGCATGCAAAAATTAATCACTTTCAAAGTTAAATAGCAATCAGATCCTAATAATAGTACCTTAACTGTTATATATTAAGATGAATAAAAGCTTAGTTAGATGACAGCCAGCTGAAGATCAGCTGTGAGGTGCCCAGCAACAACAGGTGGCGTCCTAACCCCCGTCTCATTGGACCGCCCGTTCTGGCGGGACCATTTAAGGATGTGGATTGGTTATTGGTTTGTTGGCAACAGTATTTAAAGGAGCCAGGTTGTGAAGGCTCCTCAGTTCAACCACAATAAAGCTCAGTTGAAACCTCGACGTCTCGTCATCTGTCTCACCGGTCTACCATAATACTTAACAGTGGCGATGAAGGTGGGATCCTGCTGCTGAGCTAAAGCACCAGCTGAGTCACTAGAGCTGAAGCACTAGCACTCGCGGGAAAGGAGGGAAGAGAAAACTCTCCCGATAGATTCCTTCCCGGAAAGCAGCAGCCAGACCCGGACAGAATGACGCAAATCGGACACATCCGTGAGTTCGATGTCCGCCACCCAGGACAATGGGAGTCCCACTTGGGACAAGTCGAGGGATATCTCTTCGTGAATAAAATCACTGAAGACAAGGAGAAGGCAGCGGCGTTGCTGTGCATCAGCGGGCCGGCTGTGTATGATGTAGCTGTCGGGCTGTGTATCCCAGATCCTGTCTCGACACTACCATACGCCGACCTCGTCAGCAAACTGAGCCAACACTTCATGCCAAAGAAGTCTGAAATCCACTGGTGGCTACGTTTCATCCAGAGAAACCAGCTGCCAGGCGAATCGGCTATGGACTTCGTGGCCGCCGTGCGACAAGCCGCCCGAATGTGTAGGTTCCCGGACCTGGAAGATCGGATCCAGGATCGAATTGTGTTCAGCCTGAGCGACGAGCACCTCCAGCAGAAAATAATAGCCAAACCTACCCTGAGCCTGTCCGAAGTGATCAACGAAATAATGGCTCGAGAAGCCAGTAACGAAAAGAAATCTCTCAAACCGAACAGCAACCCGAATGGCTCCGTGCATCAAGAAAACGCTACTGACAGCGGAGAAGGCGAACAAGCCAGCGAAGCCAAAATCGACGCTATTCTACAAAGGCTGGAGAAGTTCAAGAACCACCGTGAACAAAACGTAAACCAAAAGAAACCGACCGGGGCCAGCAGATATGCCTCAGCCACCAACCGCAACACCAGCAGCAACAGCCGAAATTGCACCAGCTGTGGGGGCAATCACCCCAGGGCGACCTGCCGCTTCCGTGGGGCCAAATGCCATGCCTGTGGCAAGACCGGCCACATTCAATCTGTCTGCCAAGCCCGAAACCGTGACAACATTAACGACGTTGAAGAGCAATCCGCAGGTACCATTTCCCCCCCAAAAAACCCAGGGACCAGGGCACCTCAGATTATAGAGAATTTGGAAGTGGCTTGCCAGTCAGCAATCCACCCCCCACTAGAACCTAAGATCAAAATTACTGTCAGTATAGAGGGAATCCCGTGTTTAATGGAGGTGGATTCAGGCTCACCGGTCTCTTTAATTTCTGCAGAGACCCTTTCCTTCATCTGTTCAAAGAACAGACAGAAAATAGGGATAGCACCCACAAAAATCAAATTAACAGACTTCCAACGTTCCCCAATTAAATTAAAGGGACAGGCCACGGTCCAAGTCAAATTTAAACAATACCAGGGTCCCTTAAAAATCCTAATAACTGAGGGCAAAAGAACAAATTTGATAGGATTAGACTGGTTCCCAGCCCTGGGCATCTGGCTAGGGGGAATAAATAACGTACAACCCAATAGCCTAGACTCCGTCTGTAACGAGTTTACAGACGTGTTTGGGGGGTTTTTGGGAAAATACACTGGGGCCCCAGTAAAATTAAAACTTAACCCAGAAGTTCTACCCATTAGAATCAAAGCGAGACGGGTTCCGTTCGCTTTGAAGGAAAAGGTAGAAAAAGAATTAGACAAATTAGTGGGGCAGGGAATTCTAGAACCCGTAGAGGGGGGAGAATGGGAAACACCTATTGTAACCCCCCTAAAAGCAAACGTTAAAATAAGAATTTGCGCGGATTATAAGGCTTCCGTTAACCGGGCCTTGAATCCGCATGCTTACCCGGTCCCCTCGGTAAAGCACGTCCTAGCAGCAATACAGTCCGGCACCATCTTTGCCAAGCTTGACTTGGCGCAGGCGTATCACCAACTTCCGGTTTCCCGCGAAACAGCTGAAATTCAAACAATTGTCACACACAAGGGAGCCTTTCGCGTAAATCGTTTGCAATTCGGAATTGCCGCAGGTCCTGGAATTTTCCAGGAAATCATGGAAAAAATGCTGAAAGGCATCCCTGGTGTGTGCCCTTATTTTGACGACGTGCTGATTGCCGGGGAATCGGAAGATCAGCTAGCTGACAGGCTTAGACCCGTGCTAGGCAGATTTAGGTCTGCCGGGCTTAAACCTCAAAGGGAAAAATGTCACATAGGAGTAAAATCAACAGACTTTCTAGGATTTAGGATTGATGCTCATGGCATCCACCCCACTGACTCTAAAATAAAAGCTATTAAGCTAGCCCCAACCCCTAGGAATAAGGCAGAACTACAGGCTTTCTTGGGGTTAATCAATTTTTATCATTCATTCCTACCCCACAAAGCAACCATTGCAGAGCCTCTGCATAGGTTGCTGGACAAAAATGCCCCATGGAAATGGTCCACAATACATGACAACAGCTTCCAGACTTTAAAACACTTGCTCTCAAGAAACTCAGCTGTCACTCATTTTATCGAAGGGAAGCCTGTCTGCCTAGCGTGTGATGCCTCCCCATATGGTGTAGGCGCAGTACTCAGTCACCTAGAAGACACAGGGGAACAAAAGCCAATTGCTTTTTACTCAAGGACACTTACCCCTGCAGAAAGGAACTATGCACAGATAGATAAAGAAGCATTAGCTCTCGTGGCAGGGGTTAAAAAATTCCACAACTATCTGTATGGTAGGAAATTTGTCATTTACACCGACCACAAACCTCTGTTGGGGTTATTCACAACCAACAAAATAACACCTCAAATACTCTCCCCCAGGGTTTTACGTTGGTCTGTCTTCCTGTCAGCTTACTCTTATGACTTAAAATACAAACCAGGGAAAGACATGGGACACACTGACGCACTAAGCAGACTACCCCTGACTATTATCGAGCCAGCCCCAGCCCCAGCTTGTAATATCATGACCATTCAGGACCTCCCTGATTCACCCATCCAAGCCACAGACATAGCCAACAGCACAGCTAGGGACAGAATCTTAAGCAGAGTTTCAGCCTGGGTAGCCACAGGTTGGCAGGCACATAACCCCGACAAAGACTTCCAACAATACTTTAACCATAGAAATGAGGTTTCATCACATAAAGGATGCCTGCTTTGGGGTAGCAGGGTCATAGTCCCCGATAAACTAAGGAACATGGTATTACAAGCACTACATGAAGGGCACCCTGGAATTGTCAGGATGAAGGCCCTGGCCCGTAGTTATGTTTGGTGGCCTGGCCTGGACAAAGACATCGAACTCCAGATTACAGGGTGTTATCAGTGCCAAAAATCCAGGCCCAATCAACCACACCACCCAGTGTATAAATGGGAACCAACTTCTACACCATGGTCAAGAATCCACATTGACTATGCAGGCCCCTTTCAAGGCCTCCTTTTCCTCATAGTGGTGGACAGTTACTCAAAGTGGCTGGAGGTAATCCCAGTATCCAGCATGACCTCATCCAAAACCATACAGGTGCTGCAGGGTCTTTTTGCCACTCACGGCCTACCTGATGTCATTGTGTCTGACAATGGCCCACAATTTATGTCTGCTTATTTTCAGGCCTTCAACAGATCCAACTCGATTAGACACATCACATCAGCCCCCTTCCACCCGGAGACTAACGGCCTTGCAGAACGCATGGTAAGGTCAACAAAAGACGCCCTAAAACGCATCATCACCGGAGACTGGCATCAAAGGCTGGCACAATACCTTCTGAGCCAACACACCACCCCGTCCACCACCACCAGCAAAAGCCCAGCGGAACTGCGGTGGGGCCGTCGTCTCAAGACAAAGCTGGACAGGCTACACCCTGATCGTGTGGCGACGGAACCAGAACATCACCGCACCGTAAAAGAATTGACAGTGGGGGACCTTGTCTGGGCCAGAAATTACACATCAGGGGACTTTTGGGTTCCAGGGGTGGTGATTGATAAAACCAGTCCTGTATCTTATGTTATTGAGGGGGAAGGGGGGCGACAATTTAGAAGACACTTAGATCAGTTGCGGAAGCGAGCCCCCGAAAACCAGCCAGAGGGTGAGACTTACACTAGAGAAGCAACATCTGACCCAGCAACCCTTCTAACACCTGAAGGGCCCTCTCTCAACTACATGCCAAACACACACACCTGGGACAGTCATGACACTAGTCAGGCATCCCAAGACCAGGGGGAACAAATGGGGGACCCCAATCCCACCCCAGTGGCTATCAGGGAAGACCTAAGCCAATCTCCTGGAAGGGCAGAACCACCATTGCGATGTTCCAACAGGATCCGCAGGCCCCCAGCATACCTGCAGGATTTTGTAAGGTCATAGGTCATCTGTTTAAGGATTTTATTGTTGTTATTTGTTCTCATGTTGGGGGGGGAAGGGAATGTTATATATTAAGATGAATAAACGCTTAGTTAGATGACAGTCAGCTGAAGATCAGCTGTGAGGCGCCCAGCAACAACAGGTGGCATCCTAACTCCCATCTCATTGGACCGCCCGTTCTGGCGGTACCATTTAAGGATGTGGATTGGTTATTGGTTTGTTGGCAACAGTATTTAAAGGAGCCAGGTTGTGAAGGCTCCTCAGTTCAACCACAAAAAAGCTCAGTTGAAACCTCGACGTCTCGTCATCTGTCTCACCGGTCTACCACAATACTTAACATTAACAATAAATCTTAGTGCAGGGCATGCAATTAATCCACAAATGTTCTGTGAAAGAGATCAGTTTGGAACATTTTCTTAAAGAAAAATGCTATTGTAGAAGTCCAGTGCTACTACTGAGAATCAGTGTTTTTATATCTCAGTCCTCCCAACTCATTTCCTGGAAGTTGAGTACCACAAGCACCTTCTCCATGTAAACTGGCTGACTGTTATTGGAGACCTGCAACTATAGAGGTTTTCTAGATCAAAACCAAGAATTGACCCTGGAAATCTATTGAGAACCAATGAAAGGCCTTATGTGCTATTCTTTCCCTTGCCAGTCTCTCATTGTCTGTGGGGTAGACTTGACCTATCACTTCATCCTTGACCAATCACTTCATCCTCCAGAAATCTTCTCCAAGATTTAGCATGTAACAGCATGCTCTGATTAGGTCTTTAGTCGTTGCTATATAGACTTTCCTTTCCAAAATGATGCAGAATGCCAGGAATGACCCAACTGGGGAACAAACAACAACAAAAGACAACTATAGATACCATCACGTATCAGACCACAGCAAATCTTTTATCTATATTTCTCTCAATCATTCTGCTCCCATATCAGTCTGTTTTTCCACAAAATAATATTTCAGTGCCCAAATTTAAATCATGATGTCTGTTTCTTCCAATTCTAAACCTTTGCAGTCACCTAGTACTCATCATTCATCCTTAAATATTTCAGCAGAAAACTCTCACAAAAGAGCCATTTGTTCCATGTTGATCACAC
This sequence comes from Vipera berus, assembly GCF_964194415.1. Lineage (NCBI taxonomy): Eukaryota > Metazoa > Chordata > Lepidosauria > Squamata > Viperidae > Vipera > Vipera berus. Next base: position 96,470,569 of record NC_138204.1, read on the forward strand.
TGGAACTTTGCTACAATCATGAAACTCTCAATGGTACTCATAAAACAACTACAGTAAAAGACATAAGATCAAACCAATTCAACAGTCACAAACTCAATTAGAACAATTCCTAATTACATAAAATAGCAATATGAGTCACTGTTGCAAGATCCTTTTATTTCAAGACCACAATTGGTGAAGGAGAAGGAACCAACAAAGCTTTGCAGCCATGACATGAATACACTACTGAAATTTAACTGTATTGCTCTTTGGCAATATCTTTGGCAGATATAAAAGTAGTTTTCAGGATTGATCATAAATTAGATTAAGATGGACAAGCTGATATTAAACTAAGTATGAGGAAAGGCCACCAGTTAGCACAAAGACACATAACCAGTTGAAACCATTCATTTAATCCAGGCAAAGTTTCTCCATTCAACACAATATTTGCTCTTCTATGAACAGAACAAAAATAAGATTTAATTAATGCAAATGTAGTTAGGATGCCTCCCATATTCCCATAATTTTGGGAAGGAATGAAGACATGCCTTGTAACCTAAATATTAAAATAATTACATTTTATTTTAATATATTTCTTATCAATTTATAGGTTTTTTTTACATTTATTGTAAATTAACTGACTTTGAAAGATTTGAGGAAGGACAGAATATACCGTATGTATTATTTTCATATATGTGAAAGATTTATTCTTAATGAAGATATTTTTAAATTAGCTAGGAGCAATATAATGATGCAAAGGGTCTTCTTAAGCAGCAGAAATTCTGAAACTTGTTTTACTATGCCAGGAAACCTGCGTGGATGTCTCCACGTAAGTGCCAAAAGTCAAAGATGAATTCTGTACTAGATTTGCATGCATTTGTTCTGTGTAAATTCACCTAGCTTGCTTAAATGATGAAAGACTCAAAGCAAACAACCTTTGTAATGTAACAAATGGAATTTTGTCACTGAATTTAGATTGTTGCCCAACGGGGAAAAGTATGCTGTCCAAATGCAGACTAGAACACATCTGTAATAAAGTGCTACATCTAAGTTGATCTCTGAGTTGAGCTGCTGCTATGTTAGAAACAAAATAGTTGCTAAGGAAAAAAACCAACTGATTTTGGTAACGGTATATTTCCTTTTATCCTTGGATTGTTGAGAAGGATTTTTTTCCACATGGCTAAATTATCTTTTCTTTTGAAATGGATACATTCGCACTGTCTCACTACCCCATCAGATTAGACAAAGCATGCCGAGCTCATGGGATCATGATGGAGCTTTTCAGAAGAAACTGTGTGCCATCAAAAGATTTTATGGAAGGAAGACAATCCTCAGGTGTGCCCCATTTTTATTTTTTAGATATGATTAACATCATCCTATTGAAGAAACCATAAACTTGTACATAGCATGCAAATGATACCTTTACACTGTGGCTCAGGAAGCCATGATCCATCAACACACTTTGTTTGATGCAGATTGGAACCACAGCGGTAGTATGCAGACTGGTTGGTCTTAAACGGCTTCCTAGTCTCAACAGCTGGTTGAAAGACTGCATGCTGTGGACTTGTACAACTGTATGGATTAACTAACAGTTCAAATATTGTTACATAAGTATTTATATAATAAATTCATTATTCTTCTCTTTATTTATAAAATCTATTCTCCTTCTTCTGGACTATCTGACTTCATATTCCAAGTACATCTATCAAAAATATACTGATCAATTTCTCATTTATTCATCTGTTATCTACTCTGATTGACAGATTTTAGACATCTCTTTCTACTCTCCTATGTAGGATTTTAGATTTGATGTGCTCCTGAAATTAAACTTCAGACAGAGAGTTGCCTTTAATGAGGTGGGCAGTATTCAGGTTGAATTGATAAACAAACAAACAAACATGGATAATCTTATCCCTTTCTTTTCTGTTCCCATTCTGAATTTCAAGGCTGCCAGTTATAGATCTCCCCTATTGTGAGGAACATAGAAATCCTAATCTATGGTAGACTGTCTTGAAAACTATTCAACAAAAAAATTGAAAACTATAGGTTGACCCCTTTTCTCTGTGACAGCACCTCAAATATTGGAACACTGTTATCATGTCACTCCTAGTTCTTTTCTTTTTTAGACTAGACATACTCATTTCCTGCATCTGTTCATCATATGTTTTAGCTTCCAGCTCCAAATCAACTTTGCTGCTCTTCTCTGCACCCTTTTTAAGGTCTCAACATCTTTTTTTTATCATGCTGACAAAAAACATGAAGTATTCCAAGTGTGGCCTTACCAAAGCACTATAAAGCGGTAGTAGCACTCCATGTAACCTTGATAAATTCCTCTGTTGATAGGACTTCTTTGGCTTTTTTGGCAGCTGCAGCACACTGCTGTCTCATATTTAATTGGTTGTCCACTGAGATCCCTCTTAAAGTTACTGCTGTTGAGCCACATACCACCTATTCCATATCTATGCATTTGATTTTTCTCATCTAAGAGTAAAACCTTACTTTTCTCACCATTGAATTGCATTTTGCAATTTATTTGCACTGAATTTGCATTTTATAATCTGCCAATTTTTCACTACAATGATAATTAAGCCCTTGGTTTACTCCCTGGACCACTAGAACAATTTATTGACTGGGTTATCTAAGACTTCACTCTGCTCTTTAATTTGTGTCCAGAATGCTAATGTTTGTAACTATTCTGAACCTTCCTTATTTTTCCCTTACCTCTTTTTAATACCAGTTGTTACTTTAATTGAAAGTTTGAGAACTCTAAAACATGAATTGAGGTGGTCAATGCATCATGTCCTGCATATGGGCCTAGTCAATTATTTGGCTGCTGGTTCAGCTACCTGTGAGCTTGAACCAATAGTTATAACTTGGATCATTTGGTTCTACTGTGTACTAGAAGAGCCACATCATGTTTTTATCATCAGAGGCCGTTTCTATAAATAGATATAATGTCACCAGGATTATGTTTGGGATTGAATCATTTTCCAAAGCACTAAAAAGCTTATTTTCCATAAAGGTAAAGGTAAAGGTTCCCCCGCACATGTGTGCTAGTCGTTTCCAACTCTAAGGGCCGGTGCTCATCTCCGTTTCAAAGCCGAAGAGCCAGCACTTGTCCGAGGACGTCTCCGTGGTCATGTGGCCAGCATGACTAGACGCCAAAGGCGCACGGAACGCTGTTACCTTCCCACCGTAGTGGTCCCTATTTTTCTACTTGCATTTTTATGTGCTTTCAAACTGCTAGGTTGGCAGAAGCTGGGACGAGTAACAGGTGCTCACTCTGTTACGCGGCACTCGGGATTCAACCCGCCAAACTGCCGACCTTCTGATCGACAAACTCAGCGTCCTAACCCACTGAGCCACCGCGTCCCCTTTTCTTTTCCATAGGCCCTGTGAAAATCCCTTAAAATAACATTTGGAATGTCTAGAGATTAATGTTGTTATTACCTGCAGACAGAAACAGGAACATTACTTACTTGGATTATTATCTATGTGGACTTTTTAATTTGTTTGTTTCTTATATTATAACTCACTGGAATACATTATTGAATTAATTGGCTTTTATCTCTGTACTGAGCCAAATTGTAAGTGCGTAATAATTAAAACAACTATGAACATTGTTTAACAAATACTGCTAGGTACAGACTGTGCATAAACAAACATTGGTCAAATTGAAAGTATCTTTTGTATGTCTCATATTTTTCAAAAGGGGTTGTTAACTCTGTTCTATGTATCTCCCCATTATCTTTGAGGACTCTCTTAAATAGGGATCAGACTGGTAAAGTAAGGTGCCTGTGAACCAGGCTGGCATAAACCAATTCAACATAACCTAGACCTCCTTGCATCCAATCCCATTTTTATCCCACTGAATCACACTTCTCAGCAATCATGTCAATAATAAGTACTGTTGTAATGCAAGACAAGCTTAAAATTCATTTCTGTAGGTTTAGCCATAACACTCTAACTTACCAAGACATGATGGTAGTTCCCATTGTCCATGAAGACACTTGGCTGGGTTGGTCCCAATAATGACAGATTGTTGTTGGCATCTGTATTCCACAGTTTCACCATGTCTGTATATGGATGACTCAACATCAACAGGAATCGCCCTTCCAATTTTTTGAGGTGGTCCACAAGTTTTTTCTTCCTCTGTTAAAAAGCAGCAGGAAAAGATGTTATTACATAAAGGTATTAATTATTTAGCTCTTCCAACAATTTGCCCCGCTGTTTCATGTACCTATTGTAACTCTGTTATCAAAAATAAATAAATAAATAAATAAATAAATAAATAAATAAATAAATAAATAAATAAATAAATGAAAATAGAACATTAAGGATAGTTTTTTATTTTTATTTTCATTTTTGTTAGAGGCCTTTAATATTTTTGACAGAAAGTACTCATCAAATGAAGGAGGCAAATATATGTGGACTCTCAGTTTGTACTATATTACCACGACTTACATCTTTTTATCGCCAATTATTTGAATTATTTGCTGCAAGTTTTTGTCAAGTTGTTATATATTTTGTTATATTTTATTGTATTGCCCTGTACACCACCCTGAGTCCTTAGGGAGAAGGGCGGTATAGAAATTAAATTATTATTGTTATTATTATTATTATTATTATTATTATTATTATTATTATTATTATTATTATTATTATTATTATTATTATTATTATTATTATTATTATTATTATTTAATTTGCAACATTGAAGTCTCCAAACCTGTGATGGTATTTTTAATATGAATCAATAAACCAGCTAGCTATATTAAGCCCACATTCATTTTACTTCCAGTACTTTTTCCCAATTTTTCCAAATATCATGCTGTCTCTAGCAATGTCTTATTCTACCATTTGTACTAACAGAGCCATGAACACTCTCAGTTTCTACCTCCTATTGCACGTAACAAGGACCCAAGTACTAGAAGTAAGCACAGGGATACATTCATGATTCATAAGATTATTAGGATAAATCAGAATACTTTAATTCCTCTATAATTTTGTTAGTTAACCACTGGAAAGTAATCTTACCCTTCCATTCTCTACTAATAATGCATTGGAATCTGTTATGAAGAGAGATTCCAGTTTGCATACCATGGACTCTTCTCCCCACCACTCCCCCCCCTGCCCAGCTAAATGCAAGAAACTACCATGTTACATCTACAAATCTGTCTGCTCATATTTTTGCTTACCTATGCATGATGGTAAGGGCACCCATTCACCATCCACACACTCTATGATTTTTGATCCATGAAGTGCAAATGAGATATCACACTGAACTTCCAAAAGATCACCATGCTGATATACTGCTTTACGTTTACCAGTAACCATGCCATGTGAAATCCTGGGTGATGCCTGACAAGATTTAACATTTTCTAGAAAAAAAGAGAATATCATTTTTATTTTGAATGTTTACTCGTCTCAGAGGGATATGCCTGAACATTATTATTGTTATATCTATTGCAACTATTACAATAACTACAGGAACAAAAGCAGTAGTAGATAATGTTTGTTAAAAATGTCAATATAAGTTTAGTGTCCAATAGTATATGTTAGAAATAACTTTAAAAACATAAATAAGTAATTTTTAATTTAATTTAATTTAATTATGGGACTTATATGCCGCCCTATCTCCCGAAGGACTCAGGGCGTCTAACAACAATAAAACAACAATAAAAACAGTAAATACAAATATTAAAAAAGATTAAATTTACAAAGCCCCATTGATTATTTACTAAAACCAATAAAATTAGAACAATATTAAAACCCCCATCTTCAATTTTTGTGTCTGCTATAGTTATCTGTTACTCATTCCCTCCCTTCCCCTCAAAAAGATGCAAAAAGATGTGGCTTAAGTTTGCAAATCTTTCAATGATATATGAAGTTGTAGTAATAGGTTGGACCTCTCTTCAGCAAAGTCTAGATATAAGTTTCCAATAATTGTCTTCTTCAAAGCATGTGAAAAGTTAGAAGAGGATCCACTCTCCTGATTTGGTACTAACCAAAAGGGAAAAAAACATTGACTGAATGAACATTGGAATGAACAATGAATGAAAATATTAGAAAGTTGAGGGAAGTTATATTTAGAACCAAGTGCTCCATTTTAAGAAAACTAATGCTGAACATGGTCAAACATTTATCTTAAATGCCTAGAAGGAATCCCAAGAGAGCTAGATGGTTAAATATCTGAGCAAAGACAACTCTCTCCTTCAGATTAAATACTGAAGAAAACTCAGAAATAAGTAGCTTTTGTTGTTGAGTCTTCCATGGCTTAAAGAAAAGGAATTTTTGTTACATCAATCACAGTTACATTCTGGACTAGCTTAGGAGCTTGGGAAATGGGGCACTTATTGAAGTGTTTCTTCTTATTCCAGGGCTGGTTCCAGTCGATGTAAGGTGGAGCAGTGTAGTCTGAACTTCTTGGTTGGTGGGGGTGAGTAAAGGCTTAGCCCCATCCTTTTCTAAATATCTACATGAAGCTGTTGGGGGAGGTCATTCCCCAGTTTTTGTGCAGTATTATCATATTTCAATTATACCTACTTTACATTTTTGTCACTAGTTGTTCAAATGAAACTGTCACAGTTCTGTCATAGTATCCAGATGGCTGTGAGGATCTGAATGGGGAAGAACAGATTTTATATCCAGCCTAACAAGACCAAGTGGCTATGGGTTATTGACCTTATCAGTCAACCTTGACTCTCAGTGGGGTTGCACCTTCTTGCTTGGGTTCAGGTCATACTTCTTGACCACATGGCTCCTACTTGAAGAACAGGTGGCAACTGTGGCTAGAGGAGCCTTTGTGAAACTTCATCTTACATGCCAACTGTGCTTGATCCTGGATCAGACCAAAAAAAATAGACATCATAGAAGCCTGAAACACATTTCATTAATATTGGATATAGCAATCTTGCCAATCTGAATGTGTTTCCATTCTTCCTTCTTTTATATATCATGTAATTTAGACGGGTTTTTGTACATATGCCTCCTCATTTGGGCTTCTGCAATACTTATTTCTTCACTGACTTAGTAACAGCTCTTCCTTGTCTCTATCAAAGACATCCTCTTTAGTCTTTAAAGGGGAACTTCTCACAGTCATTGATGCCTTAGTCACCTCCTGATTGAATTATTTCAATGTGCTATACATGGGACTGTGCTTGAAGACCATCTGGAAAATTCACTTCATCCAGAATGCAATGATGTGAATAATTATGTATGTCTATCATTTTGCCCACAAGACCTATGTACTCTGTGAGCTGCTGTGGCTCCCAACAGGCTTCAAAATGCATTTTCAGGTGCTGGTTACTGTCTATAAAGCCCTACATGGGACAGGATTGGCTACTTTAAGGGCCAACTGCTCCCAAGAGTATATATTGATCTGATTTCCTTCATTGGGAAAATGTCATCTTATGGGACCAAGGTTATGTGCCTTTCTGATGGATGTACCAGCCTTTTTGAAACATTTCCCCTCAATATAGAATTGGTCCCCACCTTAAAGACGTTTGGAAAAGCAGCTAAGACTTTTCCTTGTCCTTTGGATCAGGAGAACCAGATTTTTCAAATAAATAGTTTCTTATCACCATTTTATTTTCTTAGAAGGTGTTAATAGAATGCTTTTCTTATTATTTGTTCATCATTTTTTTTCTTTTTGTATGCTTCTTCTTGAGCAGAGGGTTATACTAAAAGACTTCCAAGTTCCCTTCCAACTCTGTTATTCTGTTACTTCTTTATATATTTTTTCTTTATGATATTCTTAATATTTTTTTCTTTTCTGTTTTTCTTTCTCTTTTTTCATCCTTTTCTGCACTTCTTATTTTCCTTTTTTCCTTTGTATTTTTACTGTTTTAATTGTAATCTTTTATAAAGTTCAATAAAAGTGGTATGTTATTTAATGATTACAATTAAAAAACAGACTGCCAATCCAGCTGTTACATGTCAATACAGGAGAACTGCCATTTCTTTCTTTTTGCAATATATATTTCTGGTTTTGTATAGGTGATCTGTTCAAGCCTAATAAACATCTGTATTGAGAGTGTCAAAACAGTATATTACAATAGGCTTGTAATTCTGCTACCTGATTTTTTTTCCAAAAGTCCTATTATTATAATGAAAAAATGCCTTTAAAATAAAAACCCTGAAAAACAATATTACTATTCATATAAACATTTTCTATTTACAATTTAAGAATACAGTTTTGCTGTTTTGTTGCTTATGTATAAATGGAGATGTGAGAAACCCATTCAAAGCATCCTGCTAAGAGAAAACTGTTTACTGACCAATGATTAGCTTTCCTCACACAATCTAGAAAACAGAATATATTTTTTAAAAAACCTGTCCCTATTTTCCCTCCTCCTGCCTCAAATACAGTAATAATTCTTAATTTGCCCATATTTACCTTTACAGACTGGAGGCTGTGGAGACCATCCAAAGTGATAACATTGTGCAGATTCAGAGCCAACTCTTGTTAATCCTCTGTCACAGTTAAAACGCACCACCATTTTATGCTGAAATACGTCGTTTCTTGGATTAATTGTGCCATTTTCCAAAAATGGAGCATGACATACAAATGCTATACAAATGTTGAATTAAATAGAATAAGGTGATTTCAGAATGAAACTACTTGCCAGAAGGTTTGAGGCACTTATGCTTATATATAAAATAAACATGATTTTATATTCCTTATGAGTTCTACTATACATTCCTCAGAATTTCCCAGTATTATACTGGAGTGGAGTGGTGGTGCTGATTGTCATCTGGGAATCCCTTATGGCTTCTGAGGGCCACCAGGTCACCAGGTGTGAGACCCTGTTCTTTAAACTGCCCTCTAGGGATTAAGTGGGATTGTTACTATTGTTCGTGCTGTACAATATCCTCCCTGCCTGAGCTCTTTCATTCCATTTCTAGGATGGCAGTGTAGTTCCCCAGACTTCCATTTGCCTTCTCTAGGAGTGGGATCAGATGACGTAGGAGTTCATGCCCATCTTGATGATCATGGGCTTAACCAGAGCCCAATATGGGATAATTATCACACTCCAGATCTGGTTTCCTGTTGGAGTTGTGGCTGTGTCATCTGAAATTGGGGGAGTTTTCAGCATCTTAGATCACACCCTGATTACCATGGGATTCTGTAGTATCACTATGGATCCAATAGATTGGTCTGTCTTGGGCAATGGATATATAGGTTTTGGGGGAGCTGGATTATCAACTCTTATGAAACTAAGAATCTTGTGATTAATCTTTAAAAATATTTCTCAATAAATTAATTTGATTTGTACATATACATCCATCAAAATAAATATCAATATCAAGTAGGTTAGGTTGAATAAGGAATTTGATCTAAACAATAAAAAGCTGCTTTAACAATATTTCAACAGATATTAAACTTTGCATTGTTTACCCTGAGGGTGCTTCTTCTGGAGATTCAGTTGCCTCCTGAAAAAGCACCTTTGGGACAACCATGACCTGGATGACTGAGAATCTCCATAAACATTTTGCATTATTCAATAAAAATGATATCTTGGACATTGGACTCCATTGCATTTGTATAGAAAAGAAATGGGTAAATTAATCTATCATCAGAGATTAAATCAGAATATATTTCAATGAAACATGTTTTTGCAATGCCTAAAATAATTAAATTAGGTTGTGTTATTGGTGGCGTTTTCCATCTTAGGATTTGTCCTAGGATTGCTTGTTTCTGTACTATGTGTCAATGCTGCAAACATTGACATGTTTTTGCACTGACAATATAAGAGACAGCCTTTTGTTTAAACTGCTTCACTTTGAATCTTGAATGGAGGGAATTTTCTAACAACTATTTTGAGAAGATTAGAAAAGCCAGCATACAGAATGGGAGGTGAGACCTCATATGTAAAACTAATTGGATAATGTGATTTATGACATGTAGATAAGGGCGGGGATTGTATGTGTGTTACAATGGGTTTGGGGGGAGGAGATTTCCGATTCTGGCATCCTTCCATGAGTGCCGATGTTTCATTTCATTACTAAGACTTTTTAGATAAATAATATGCCTGCAATTTGTTTGAATTGTCTCATTCATTGGAACCATGACATCATGCCAGAATCTCCTTTCTTTCAAAGGGGGGTCCTGAACCCCCACCACTGTCTCCAGTAAGAGAGATAAGCTGACAAAAATTTAGGGAAGAATCCTCAAGATAGAAAGGGAAAGCCTGGTTGCTGGCAAAACTTCTGAAGAGGAAATAATAAATAGTTTTCTGTGGGAAGATGAATTTGGGCCGATCTCCAAACCTCAGCAGATAACTGAGCTTATCTCATCATCAAGCTGGAACCACTCCAGTAGAGAATACGAAAGCCAGACTATGCGGCAAGAGGCCCCAGAAGCAGAATAGGGAAAAGATGTCAGATCATCAGCCAATGAGAATCTGGGTGAGTGGAAAATCCTGTCTGCAGATCAGACTGCCTGCCAGACCCAGGAGTCCCCTGCCAAGCCCTCCAGACCCATAGAGACAGAGGACCCCAGCCTTGGTCCTCTGCAGCAATGGGAGGTTGGGAAGCCCCAACTCACACCCTGGATGGTATCTCTTTACTCTCCTACCATCAGGTAGGAGATATAGGAGTATAGCCAGCCACACCAACAGGCTGAAAAACACCTTTTATCCGTGGGCTGTTAGGCTTTTGAATGAGAAATAACTTTTGTGAATTTTATGCAGAATTGACTTGGGAGGCCGGTGTGTGGTGTAGTTGGTTCACATGGTGTAGTAAGATGGAGGGTTTGTTGTCACTGTGTGTTGGGAGGTGGGAGCACAAAGGGAGGCTCAGCTAATCTCAATGTATAGATAGTTGTACTTTGACAATAAAGGTTCATTTCACAAGTGAAAGACCAACAACCTCTGAGCTTGCCCCAGCTAATAGAAGCCTTGCAACATCTGGGGGTGGTGCAGAAGCTTGGAGATCAGGAGCTGGTGGGAGAACAACAGCAAGGGTGGCAGCAGCAGGACCCAAACATGCAACCCCTGAATGTACAGCAGGACCAGTGGGGCCAGCAACAGTGGGGGCCCTGGCAGCCATTAAATCAGCAACCAGAGCGGGGCCAGCAGCAACTGGAGACACAACAGCAGCAGTGGGGGCCCCAGCAACCATTTAACCAACAACCAGGGTGGGACCAGCAGCAATGGGGACCCCAGCAACCAATAATCAGCCCACCCTTCAGAGCAACCTTCAATGGGGATCCAGGAAAACTGATTTTCTTCCTTAACCATGTACGCTCTCATTTGAATTGCTGGAGCCATCTCTACCCGGACCCAGGTGCTATGGTTGATGTGATTGTGTCCAGCCTAGAGGGAGAAGCATCCGAATGGTTGAACAATTTATATAACAAGCAGGCCCCTGACTTGGAGGACCCCCTCCTTTTCCTCCTGGGCTAAAGGAAATATTTGAGGACCCATCCATCGCCCTCAGAGTGGAAGAGCAAATCCACCGGATAAAACAAGCTGGCTGGCCTGCCCTGGAGTACGTGCAGGAATTTTGAAAGCTGGCCAGTCGGATAGAGAAATGGCCTGAGCAATCCATAATTCATCTTTTTAGAGATGGGTTAGATGACCACCTTTCTCTGGCATGTATCTACCGAGCTGTTCCTGACCAACTGCATGAATGGTACCAGGCAGTGGTGAAATTAGATGTTCAGCTCGCCCACTATAAGAGGCCTCTCCTACCTGAACCCAAGCCAAGGTCAGAACAACCTGAATGGCACTCACCCCCACAAAGATCTCCAACTACAGTGATGGCTGAAAGACCCAAGCCACCTGTAGACCCAGCAATTAAGTGTTTTGGATGCGGACAGCAGGGACATCGAGCAGCGAAATGCCTGGTCCCCTTCCCCCAACAGCAGAACAGACCAGGACCAGCAGTGAGAAAGAAAACTGCACAGTGGCTAAAGGGAGAGAAATCCAACCAGATGACACAGGAACTTGTTGTCCAGGTCACATCCCCCACACAGGAGGACACCAGAACTCAGACTGGATCCACCCCAGTTCTACCCTCTTTCGACAGTGACAACAAAGGGGAGAATGACCCAATGGTGAGTCGATGCATCCTACCCTTTTTATTGCCTGCTAAACTCAAAATCCCTAAGTCAAGGGCAGAAGTAGACCTGAAAGTGTGAGTCGATACTGGCTGCTCCCAATGCATCATTAGCTTGTCATGTGCCTTAAGACTGGGCATAAGGGGTTAAGGTGCTCTCCAAACCTGTGAGGTTTGAGCAAGCCGATGGCTCCCTAATGGGAGGGACTTTAGTCACACAATTAACAGAGCCCTTATGCCTGGAAATAGGCAAGCATTGGGAGTTTATTCACTTCCTGGTAGCTCCAAAGATTCTGAGACTGTGATCTTAGGACTAGCTTGGCTAGACAAATGGAAGCCATTTATCTGGTGGGAAAAAGGAATGAGAACTGTGAGATTACCCATAGGGCCTGATCCCCCCATTGATTCAACAGATGTTACAGGGGATTTTAGCCCACCCAATGAGCAAGTGCACATGGCTGTCTTACGACCATCTGGTGAGCCGCTCATCCCCAGCGAGTACCAGGACCTAGCAGAGGCATTTAGTGAGAAAGAATGTGATACCTTGCCTCCTCACCGCCACAATGATTGTTCCATTGAACTGTTACCAGGGGCCAAACTCCCCTAACCAAGAATGTATGCTATGTCCCCCCTTGAAATGAAGGAGATGCAGCAACATGTGGATACAAACCTAGCGAGGGGATTCATCAAATGGGGCAAGTCTACTGTGGGAGCCCCTGTGTTGTTCAAAGAGAAAAAAGATAGGTCTTACGTCTCTGCATGGACTATAAAGGCCTAAATGCTGTGAGTGTGGAAAATAAATACCTTCTTCCCCCTCCTGAAAGACTTACTAACCCACCTGGCGAAGAGGAGCAACTTCACCAAGTTAGACCTGAGAGAAGCATATTACCAGGTAAGAATAAAGGAGGGAGGTGAGTGGGGAAAAGCTTTCAACTGCCCCTTGGGAAGCTACCAATTCAAAGTCATGCCATTTGGACTGCAGGGAGTCCCAGCCATATTTATGCAGTTGATTAATGAGGTCCTACATGAATATTTATACAAAGGGGTTCTGGTTTATCTTGATGACATTCTGATATACAGTATGAGTATGATTGATCACATAAGACTGGTCAGAGAAGTGTTAAAGAAACTATTGAATGCCAAACTTTATGTCAAATTGTCAAAATGTGAAGTTCACCAAACCCGATTAGATTATCTTGGCTATAGAATTTCTGCTGAAGGCAGCAAAATGGACCCAGCCAAAGTGAAAACTATAATTGAATGGCAGCCCCCAAAGACTCACAAACAGCTCCAAAGCTTCCTAGAGTTTGCCAATTTCTACCGTCAATTCATTCCCTCTTTTGCCAAGATTGCTCTACCCCTTACAGAACTACTCAAAACGGGTAAGGGAGGGGGGAAAACCATGACCTGGCAAACCACTAGCATGGACTATGAGTTGTCAGAAAGCTTTTGAGAATTTAAAAAGACTATTTGTGGCTGAACTGATCCTAAAGCACCCCTGCCCCAGGGAGCCCTTTGTAACTCAAGTAGATGCCAGTGACGTGGCAGTCAGAGCTGTGTTACTACAAAAGAGTCCTACAACCTTGTGCCTACACCTCTAAGAAATTTATGGAAGGTGAGAGGAGATGGACAATCTGGGAGAAGTAGGCCTTCGCAATTAGGTGGGGGCTATTAACCTGGTGATACTATTTAGAAGGGAGCAAGGTGCCTTTTGAAGTATGGACAGATCACAAAAAATTAGAGGCACTAAAAATTCCCCGCAAATTGTCCCCAAAGCAAGTGCAATGGGCACAGTACTTTAACTATTTTAACTTTACTTTAAAGTACATGCCGGAAAGGAAAAACATCCTAGCTGATGTGCTATCCTGAATGCCACAGTACAAAAGTGAGCACGAAGAGGTCTACAACGTAATTATCCCCAGTTCACAACTTGCAGCACAATTCACACCTCACAGAACCCCTAATCCTGATGACCCAGGAGTGAAGAAGATAAAATGAGAGCTCCTTACTGATCAATGGTTCAAAGATAATCAAACATCCCTAACATGCAGGGATGGTTTGGCATACATGTGGGGAAAAATGTATCTACCTGAAACCCTCCATCTCATTGCTCTCAGACACAGCCATGATGTAAAACAGGCTGGACACTTTGGATATTTAAAAACTCTACACCTCATCCACCGGCAATTTTGGTGGCTGGAGCTAAAACGAGATGTGGAAAACTATGTCAAGAGTTGTACTGTATGTGCCACCATGAAAAGCATTCAAGAGAAGGGCTTCCTGTTTGGCAGCCATTGGGACAACTGGGAAATGCCGGTGCTCGGCTTTCCAGCTTGGTTTTTCTTCATCTAGTGACCCTTAAAGGGTTGGAAAGTTCCCCTGGAGGGGCAATGAAGGAGGAGGGATACTTCAGGAGCTCAGATCAGGGGGCACCTGATCAGAGCAAACTGTAGGACCCTCTGGAAAAAACAAAGGAAAAGGCTGTTAAGATCTACCAGCCACAGCCGTCTCCAATAGGAAGAAAAAGGACTATAAATCAGCAGAATTTCAACTGCGTGCTGAAGCTGGGTGAGCAAGGTTTTCTCTTTCCTTCTCATTGAAGATTATAAATTTTGAGCCCCTGATGGAAAAGGGCTGGAAAGTAAAGATCCCCAGAAGATTTAAGAGCAGCGAGTAATTATAAAGGGGGGGAAAGACTCTTTGTTAAAAATATCGGACATTGATTAATAAGCCAAGGAGGACATCTATTGGTGAAAGAAGAATGAAATTTCTGATATACTGTTGTTGATTGAAGTTAACCTTGACAAAAGACACCTGAAGATGATAAGACTGCTTTGTTGTGAGATTGAGAGTCAAAGCTATTTCTATTGAATTTGGCTAAATTTAAACAGACGTTGTTTTGGCTTTAGCTTGTAAGCTGTAAAATGACTTCATCGAATATTACTAGACTTATGAAGAAAACTTCTTTTGCACCCTCAGTGGGACAATCCAGTCCTACAACACAGGGAGCTATTGAAACAATGTTGCAACATGAAAAGATAAGTACTGCTCAAAGTGAAACACAGACTTCATTAAAATTCTCTTCAAGATCTTATGTTAAAGAATCAAGAGACTTTGGAGAGGAATCATTTAGAGATGCAAGAGAATCATAAAAGTACACAGACTAAACTGGAGAAATTAAATGAAGAAATTTTGGATATAAAGGGAAAATTTGAAACTCATAATCAAATGATAATAAAAAATCAACAGAAAATACACAAAATTGAAGAAAAAAACAGATGAGAATGATAAAAAGATAGAAATATTTCTACAAGAAAATGAAAAATTAGAGAACGCAATTAAGATTTTAGAGATGGAAAAAGCAGAACATTATTTAAGATTTCAAAACATTCCTGAGGATAGAGAAGAAAACATAGCGGAGGTGATTATTGACATCCTGGAGGAGATTTTGAAGGCAGATTGAGGAGAAATTCAACTTGAGCTAGATGATACTTTTTGCTTCAGTTCAAGCTATGCAAGAAGAAATAAGCTGCCAAGAGAAGTACATGTACGGTTTACAAAGAAGACAATAAGAGATGAAGTACTATGGAAAGTTAGAGATGAACCAATACAATATAAAAATAAAGAAATTGTGGTCTTAAAGCAGATACCTAAGAGAGTTAGAGCTACACAAAGACTACCATTTGTTGACCACGAAATTGATTGCCAATGACCTAAATTTTAGATGGTTGATGCCAAAGGTATCTTAATAAACTGGAACAATACAAGGTATAGACTGGACTCAATTTGGAAAGCAGAAGATTTTGAAGTGAGGAATAGGTCAATTTTAGATGAAGGAGTAAAACTAGGTCAAGAATTTCAGAGAAAAACCCTGGGCTACTGCAGTCAGTAACAGACCCTTCACAACTATGGGAAGAAATAGCTATGGACTTTATTGTAGACCTACCCAACAGTAGAGGAAATACTGTCATATGGACTGTGGTAGATCTGTTTTTGAAGCAGGCTCACTTTATTGCCGGATGTCAATGCTGCAAACATTGACATGTTTTTGCACTGACAATATAAGAGACAGCCTTTTGTTTAAATTGCTTCACTCTGAATCTTGAAGGGAGGGAATTTTCTAACGACCATTTTGAGAAGATTAGAAAAGACCTCATATGTAAAACTAATTGGATAATGTGATTTATGACATGTAGATAAGGGTGGGGATTGTTGTGTGTTACAATGGGTTTGGGGGGAGGAGATTTCAGATTCTCCCTCCACGAGTGCCAATGTTTCATTTCATTACTAAGACTTTTTAGATAAATAATATGCCTGCAATTTGTTTGAACTGTCTCATTCATCGGAACCATGACACTGTCCTTGCCTTGTCACACAGTAAAGCTTTCAATGCACTAAGTGATGAGGAGTTTTGCTTTTCAGTCAGCTTGTCTCAAAGCCGGACACTTAATGGTCCAAGGTCACCCAGCTGCTTTCCGAATTGAGAGGAAGACTTAAAACTGGATTTCACTGCACTTAGTCCAGTATCATTACACCATGCTGGCTCCCCCTGACACACACTGTGGATGGATGATTATAATGAGATATGGTTATACTTTTTATTATTTAGAAATTACTGGAAGAACAAATGTGAGAAAATTAAATACATGATTGGCTACTTTTTTAAAGTTTCCATTTGAAAAGCCAATTTCTGGAAAATAATTTAGGATTATAATACTTTTAAGTATACTCAACTGTTAAATGCAACATTATGGAAAATATTCTTGATGAACTGATTTAGACAACGGGATTATTAGACTGGTGTTTCATTAACTTACCCACACAGCTAGGAGTAGGTTCCCATCCTTTCTCAGTGCACAACACAGTGTCACTGATGCTATTTTTAGTGATTTCAAATCCCTCTTTACATTCATAGTGAAGGGCATCTCCAGGGGAAAAAACAGGCTTAGTTGTGTTGAAGATAAAATTATCTGCAGATGGTTTTAAGCATGTCCCTAAGGAATCAAAGAGTGGATATTATTAATGTCTCACTGTTCTTTTCTCATGAGTCTAAGTTGTAAGCTCAACAATTCTCATCAAAGAATGACCTCTTAGGGATAGGTCCATGCACAAAGCAAATCATGAGTTGCTATAAATAGGTTCTTACTGCTTCACACTAGTGATTTTGACAAACATGGTTACCTGCTTTTCAACCAGGTCAGGAGGTCACATTAGACAATTTGGTCTTGCAGACTACTTCACTGGCCCTTTCATGATTCTACAGATGCACAGTTTTTCAGGACTGTGCTGAAGTTGTAGCTATCTGAAGTACTGCAGACAGTTGCTCTGTGGGCACTTTGTGTCTTTCAGCAGTTTTTGCTTTTGAATCTGAACTAAACTTTGTCCTTATTATATGTTGTGCAGAGAACATGGCAGATGCTCAAAAGGTTTTCTTGCCATTTTACCAGTTTAAAGAGATATAACTCTCTCTGTAAATATAAACTCCATAATATATGTTTTCTGTTTTCATCTATAGGATATTTTGTGATGTGGCATAAGCTCTTGGGAGGACAAAAATAAAATGCAAATTCTACAAACTGTTATGTTTACAATAAGTGTACACATATTTAGCTTACAGTTATTTTTTAAATCATGACCCCATACAGTCATTTTATACTATAAGTCTATAGTTAGATTTCTTGAAGAGCTACATTTACAAATGGTTATATCAGGCTATTCTTCACTGAATAAGATTCCATGTCTTTGTCTATGCCAGTCAGTTTCAATCTATCTTCCAATGGAATTGTATTTACTTACTGATACATTCTGGCTCTGGGTTCCAGCCCTCTGTATGGCACTGTGTCTCCACCTCAGTCTCCCCTTTTGAGGTTGTATAGCCATTCTGACAAATATATTTTGCTTTATCATTGATCCGAAAACTCTGTTGCTCCGGTACAAAATGCCCATTGAGGAAAGAAACCTTACAGTGATGTTCAACTTCTATTGGAAAAAGAAGGATAACATGTGAACTCTTCTGTTTATAAAATGTGAATTCTTTATAAAATACCTGGGAAACCAGTGGAGCTAGATGAAGATTGCCTCTTTTCAAATAAATGTGCTGAGAGACTGTTAAGAAAAGCTGTATACAATATGTTGGAAAATCCATAGGCAGATTGAGTGGGGAAATTAATGTATCTGTTTAGGCAGATTCATGGCTGTCTTTCTTATAGAAACTTAAGGCATCTAATTTTCCCTCTAATTGCATAAAATAAATCTTACTGCCATATAAGCTATATGTATTCCATACTTTAGTAGCCAGATCTGAGTCTGTATTGGCATTGCTATATGTGGATTATGGGCTGCAGGTTCTCACTTCTGTTTTGAATATCCTCTATTCTGCCCCAAATCCCTTGGAGTTTAATGTGTGACAGTATCAGGAGATTTGGAGTTTAATCCTTTTAGGATGCTGTTGGCACCCAAATTTATTAATCTGCAAGAACTATAGGGTTTCTTGAAATTGCTATGAAAAGATAAATGAAGAATAATAAATTGTAGCTAAATCCAGGAAAGATGGGAGTATTTAAAGAGATTATTGAAAACTCCAGCTCTACATTCTATTCCAGATGGGATTACAGTGCTTCAACTCAAAGGAAACCACATATGGCCTGGGATTTTCAATCCCTAAAACTGCAAGGATATATTTCAGCTATGCAGAGTGACACATAATAGTAATAACATGATACATTTCAGTATTGGCGTGAGCAGAAGAACAAGTTATGTAAGTTAGCAGGATGCTATGTTACAGCTTTACTGTCAATGAAGACTCAATCAACTAGGCCAGGGGTAGGCAACCTCGGCTCTTTTATGACTCGTGGACTTCAATTCCCAGAATTCCTGAGCCAGCTATGCTGGTTCAGGGATTCTGGGTGTTGAAGTCCACGAGTCATAAAAGAGCCAAGGTCGCCTACCCCTGAACTAGGCCAAATGTGTCTAAAGGTTTATGTAAACTACTAATGGAAAAATGAAGGCCAAACCTTTAGACACCTTTGGCCAGGATGATTGAGTTCCATTGACATATTGCAACTCATTTTGGGGAGAAACTCCTAAAGTTGGTATGGCAAGAGTTGTTACATTACAATAGCTCTCTGACTCTCTGCCTAACTAATTTTGCCCTGACTAATGAAGTTGTTTGGGTGAGCAATGAAATATCTTAAATTAACAAAGTTTGGCCCAGTTGCCATGATTTAACCTTTAGACACAATACAACTTCACTGACTACATTTAGGGGAGTGTCATATTTTAAGACTTTTGTGAAATTGTGAAAGTATTTGGAGCACAGACTTAATTCTTTTTATGCAAATGGAGAGAGAGAGAGAGAGAGAGAGAGAGAGAGAGAGAGAGAGAGAGAGAGAGAGAGAGAGAGATTGAGGTTTTAATAATGTGCTAGATGCAGTCAATTGTTTTAGTTGCAAAATATTTGTTAAAATGTATTATCATATAATTTTGATGTTTACTACTATTTATTTTACTGTTCTTTGATAATTGCCATTTATTTATTTATTTTATATTTGTATATTGCACAATACTCAACAATTTTTAGTGGGTCTCAGATCTTCATTGGAGACAACCCCAAATCCCCTTTGCACATCAAAACACATCAATAATAAATAAAATGAAAACAATGATTAATTGTTAACAAACTATACACACACATACACACACACAGGCATACATACAGCAAAGCATGATAAGCAATTTCAGGTCAGGCAATTATAGCCGACATTCCTACAGTTTACCTGATACGACACATTTTGGAGGAGGTGACCACCCCCTTTTTGTGCAAGTGACTGTTGATTGCTGGTTTGCAGGAGAATATCCCTTATTACAAGCAAATGAAATGTTTTCGCCTTCTATGTACGTGTTCTGGTAAGGATTAATGAAACGACCATAATAAATATATTGAGAAGGATTACATGTTTCTGAAAGCAAAAAAGAGCAACTTGGTTTTATTTTTTATGGTTCTTGGAAGGCAATTCATACAATGCATGATATCTAATTTACAGAGATGAAAAAGAACTGCAGTATAAGGCATGGTTAGCCACAGAGGTATTTACGCACAGAAAAATTGTTCAATTGTTCAAGCCAATATTTTGACTAAGCCTTTAAATGCAGGCAAGCATCAATGTAAAAGCATTTGGGTTAACAGCTGTTTAGCTTTAAATGGGTGGAGTGTCAAGGTATTGATTTAATAGCTAACCAGTTTATGTAATGCTGTAAGAAGATTTAATGATGTAATGTAATTTAAGAGATAAGATGTAATGATGGGAATGATTCAGCAGGGTCTGTGTCCCTTTAAGTGCCTGTGTATAAAGGGAAGGCTTTACTAGTGTGTTTTTCTCTCTCTTCTGTTTCCTGCTATAATTTTGGTTAGTTGGATCCTGCTGTATTAGCATGTGTATGTACATTGTTCCTGGTGTATGATATTGTAGATAATGTAAAATAAACCACCATTCGATACAAACCACTATTTACTGTGTTTACTCCTGGGTTATCTTGTGCAGTAAGACTGTGCATGCTCTGACATAATTCACAGAGATGACAAGATATAAAGAGAGGAGGAAACTGATGAGGAAGAACCCTAGCTTTCTGTTTATATTTTATAAAAGACTCAGCTTTTACCTCTCTCATTTAAGATTTCAGTACACCTTCTTTTGCAAACTGTAGGCTCCAGAACAACCCTTGAGAAAAGACAGCAGTGGAAGCAGGCAGAAGAACCAAACAGGCTGAAATCTCTATAGGATGCTATTTCTTCAAAGGTAAAGCAAGGTCAGGCTAGCATCTGGCCTGTTTTGCTAATACTTGGCAATATCTACTGCAAAGGAGAATTACTCACTGAAACACTTTAGTTCTGGTTCATAGCGAGAACTGTTGCATGTAGCTGTTTGCCATGTATTCTGTTTGCTTGCAGGCAGAAAACCACGATTGCAATGAAACTGAATTGTTTGTCGGTGCCATATTGGGAATGGTTTGTACCATTCCAAATTATCAGTCATTCTTCCATTTTCTATGCGGATATAGTCACAGCCCTTTGCTGCAGAAAAGGGATAGAAAAAATAAAGTAAGGCACCCCGAAAATTCAGTTCATTTGCTTTGCTTTAGACCGAACTAGCATCAGAGATGAACCTGTTATTAAATGTTGTTGTTCTAGTGCAATAGCAGAATTTGACCTGGATTTCTGTCCTGGATCTGAAGAGAAAACAGAATGACAAAGAGTGAAGGAGGAATAAAAGGTCCTTATTTCTTTTGCTTACAGTCTGTGAGGGCTATGAGGAGAATGGAGTGGTGTTGATTTGACATCTTCAATCTTATTCTTTTTCTACCTTCCTTTTTATCACTGCACAGTGACTTATTCAAGCATTATCATACTTGCTGTTATTGTTGTTATATTTACATCCTGCCTTTTCATATATGAGTCAAGGCAGCAAATACTTCTAGCTTTGATTTTCCCCACCACAACCACCTTGTGAGGTGAGTGGTGCTTAGAGAGTGACAGGCCCCAAATCACCCAGTGGTTCTCCTGCTTAAGGTGGGACTACAATGTACAGACTACTGGTTTCAAGGCCAGCACCTTCAAGATTACACCTAACTGGCTCTAGAATATAGATTTAGTGAACAATATTAAGTGAGAAGTAAGAAAGAAATAGGTTTGTAAAGCTTTTTGTACAATACAAAGCCTTCTTAGAAATACACGGAACATTGTTGGAGATCTGCAACATTTTTTTAAAAAGCTCACTCACAATGTTCAGGACTTTCTGTGCTTTCTTGCATAAATTGATTCTACTCAGTAATCTTGGGCATAGATTGCTAAATAAAGGCTTAAATTTCTAAAATTAAGCCTCTAAGCTTCTCCTTGCTGCAGCTGTTACTCATGGTTAGCTGTTTTCTTGCAATCTCCTGCATTCTCTTTGTTTTTGAAATGATTTGCCAAGGCCATCTACTAGTGATTAATAGTGGTGAATGGGGTCAGGAAGGGACAAGTTTCAGGCTCACAAGCAACAACTTTAACAATTACATGTGCATAATTAGAGGTGTGAATTATTGAAGGAGAATAGTATATAAACAGCAAAACCCTTTCTAGGAATAAAGTTCAACTAATGCGTACAGGCATTGCTTTTGATGAAAGCTGTCCATTGTAAACAATCCTAGCAAGGGCTTGTGGTCAGTAAAGACCGTGAACTGCCTTCCATATAAATAGTCATGGAACTTCTTAACCCTGGCCACAATGGCCAAGGCCTCTTTGTCAATTTTTGCATAATTGCGCTCCACTGAGGACAAGGTCTTTGAGTAATAGGCGATAGATGTCTGTCTCCCATCCACCGATAAGTGACTCAGCACAGCTCCAACCCCGTATGGGGACACATTACATGCGATGCAAACTGTCAGCTTTTCATTAAAGTGCGTGAGTACTGAGTTCAAGGACAACAACACCTTTACTGCCCAAAAACTCCTTTCGTGGAGCTTGGTCCACTGCCATGGGGAATTTTTTGTCTAAGAGCTGGTATACCAGCTCTGCCACTGTGGCCTTGTTGGGAGGAATGAATGATAAAAATTCAGGAGGCCCAGGAAGGCTTGAAGCTCTCCCTTGGACCTGAGCCTTGGTGCCAGCTGAATCGCTTTCAGCCTTAACTCTGCAGGATGGATGCCCTTGGCATCGATTCAAAACCCAAGGAATTCTGTGGACAGAACGCCAATCTTGCATTTGTCTCTCCTTTATCTAGGTCCCACAGTACAGAACTGTTAAAGGATGGCTCTAAGCCACTCAGCTAGAATTTCTGTGGACTCCCCGGTGATGAGTACATCATCAAAGTAGGGGCAGACCCCCGGAATGCCCTTGAGCATGTCCTCCATGATCCCCTGAAAAATCCCTGGGGCAACACTTACCTCGAATTGATGGCGGTTTATCTTGAAGGCACCCCTGTGCATATAACAATCGTTTGTGTGGCTGCTGTGGCCTTGACCACTGGTAGCTGTTGATAGGCCTGCACTAAATGTAATTTAGTGAACACGTGACCTCCTTGCAACAATGCCAGAATATGGCTGATGACTGGGATGGGGTACACATGCTGCTGCAGTGCCAGGTTAATGGTACATTTGTAGTCAGCACATATTCATACCTCTCCATTGGCCTTGAGTGGTGTTACAATGGGGGTCTCCCACTCCCCACTATCTACAGGCTGCAAAACCCCCTGACTCACAAGCTTGTCCAGCTCTGCATCAATCTTATGCTTTAATGCAAATGGCACATGGTGGGGCTTAACCCGAATTGGCGCGAACTGGGGATTAAGTTTAAAAGCTATCGGAGGACCCTTGTAATCTCCCAAACTTGTGCCGAAAACATCTGCAAATTCCTTGCAGACAGAAGACAAATTTGTCGTTGAGTCTGGTGAATTCCAGTGATCTGGATGCCCAATGCATCGAACCAATCGAGCCCTATGAGGCTCATACATTTGGCCATCTACCATAATAACATCTAGTGGGCCTGAAAACCCCTTGAACTTCACCGCAAGTGTGGCCTCACCCTTGACTGCCACTCTGGAATTCTGGATATTGGATGGTTGTATCTTGACCCATCTGTTACTTCGGCTGCAAACGTGCCAAAAAATGCCGATGGAGATGATGGACACAGTAGAGCCTGTGTCCAGTTCCATTTTTCATGGAACACCTTGAAGTTCGACCTGCAATTTAAGACATCAATGGTCACCCGTGCAAAAAATGCTCTGGCGGCTGGAGCAAAACCCTACTCGGTGTTGCCCTGGGGCCCCAGTACCTCTTCTGAAAGTCTTGTCTGGCTGGCGGTCTCTCTAGTGACCTCAGCAGATGGCGGCGATGTGGCCTGGTTTTCCACATGCCTGGCACGTGGCTGTCCTGAAACGGCAATCTGCACGTTGATGGTGGCCTCCACAGTCCAAACACCTCAGGAACAGAACTGCCTTGTCAGTTGGCCTTGTTCCTCTTTTGTGGTCCCACTGAATTTTGTCGACTTCATGGTCGGAGTCGGTGTCTTCCACTCGTTCAGCGTCCTCGTGGTGGACAGTTTCTGTAGATGGCATGCTTTTGGAGGACTGCAAAGCCTTCACGGCCCCTCCAGCAGCTTTGTCTACCAGGCCTCTTGAAGTGAGAGAGTCTCCTTCACAAAGATAAGCGGTCTCTTAGTCACTCCTCTAGGTCAGAGAAATTGTAGAGTCACGAAGCTTGATGAAGAGCTGTGATGAATTCTGTCACCGACTTGCTGGGTTGCCTCCATGCTATCACTGAAAGTTTTGGTTCACATGGTGTAGTAAGTTGGAGGGTTTGTTGTCACTGTGTGTTGGGGGGTGGGAGCACAAAGGGAGGCTCAGCTAATCTCAATGTATACATAGTTGTATTTTGACAATAAAGGTTCATTTCATTTTCATTTCATTTTTTTCAAAATGGTCACACAGCTTCTTGGTATGTATAACTTTTCTTCCACCCAAGGTAGTCTGTTCTTCATTGTGCACACGTGTCTATTTTTCTGGAACCATTCATCCGTTTCCAAGGTTTTCTGGAAATCAATTCCAGTTTGGCTATCCAGCTGCACTTTTAATTTAGCTTGGGCTCTGGTAGTTATTGGCACTATCAGTTGTGATTCCACCATAAGTGACTTAGAATCAGTGGATCATGTGCTGTTATATTAGGGCATGCGAGATAGTGCATCTGCCAGTAAATTCTTTCTCCCCGGCAAATGCTTGAGCGTAAAGTGGAATTGGTGAAAATGTTGGGACCAGTGGGTTTGCTTGGGGTTGAGTTTCCTGGGTGTTTTCAATGCTTCCAGATTTTTGTGGTTTGCTCACACCTGAAAACAAATTTTATTCCCTTCAAAGAACTGACACCACGTAAGTAATGACCACCGTATCCCATATGCCTCTTTCTCCCACACAGGCCAGCACTGTTGCATTTTGCTGAGTTTCTTGGATGTATATGCGCAGGGTTGCAATACCCCTTCATTGTTTTCTTGTAATAATACAGCCCCCACTGCCACA
Organism: Vipera berus; assembly: GCF_964194415.1. Classification (NCBI taxonomy): domain Eukaryota; kingdom Metazoa; phylum Chordata; class Lepidosauria; order Squamata; family Viperidae; genus Vipera; species Vipera berus. Next base: position 96,495,651 of record NC_138204.1, read on the forward strand.
TCGCTTGCATCTGCCTGTATAATAAAGGCCTTATCCATGTCTGGGTGTTTCAGAATAGGTTCTGCAGAAAAGAGTCTCTTTAATCTCTCAAATGCTGCTTGGCATTCCATTGTCCATTTTAGTGTCTGGCTAGGTTTTACTGAGGATACCCCCTTCATTTTTAGTAAGTTCATGAGGGGCAGAGAAATCTGGGCAAATGAGGGGATGAATTGGCGGTAAAAGTTTGCGAAGGCCAGAAAACTTTGCAGTTGTTTGCCTTCTCGGAGGCTTCAACTGGTGCAAAATGCAGCCGCGTGAGTTGTGATGGGAGTTTCCCGTTACTCCCATGTAACACCTCTGCTCTGCGAGCTGCATTGGCTTCCAGTTGCCCTCCGGGTGAGATTCAAGGTGCTGGTGATGACCTATAAAGCCCTATATGGCTTGGGTCCAGGATATTTGAGGGAACACCTGCTGCTGGCATCAAGCTCCCTTCGTCCTGTGCGCTCCCACAGGGAGGGTCTTCTCAGGGTGCCGCCGGTGAAAGAATGCCGGCGGATGACACCCAGGGGGAGGGCCTTCTCTGTGGGGGCGCCTGCCCTCTGGAACCAGCTGCCTGCGGAGCTTAGGACTGCCCCCGACCTTCGATCATTCCGCCGAGACCTGAAGACCTGGTCTTCGAGCTTTCCGGCTCAGGCTGAGTTTTAATTGGGGTTTTAACTGGGGTTTTACATGTTGCAGGGACTTAGTTTAATCTTTTTTAAATTGGTCTTAATTTTTGTATTAATGTTTTAAAAATTATACCCTGTAAACCGCCCTGAGTCCTTCGGGAAAGGGCGGTATATAAATTCAATAAATTAAATTAAATTAAATTAAAATTGTGCAAGGTGGTGCCCATTCTAATATTGCTCTAACCTTCTCTGGGTCCATTTCAATGCCCTGTGGGGATATGTGATAACCCAGGAAGTCTATTCTTTTCTGGTGGAATTCACATTTCGATAATTTGGCATATAGGTGAGCAGCTTGCAGTTTCTTTAAAACCACTCTGACTAGGTTGACATGTTCCTCTTTTGTTTCAGTGAAGATAAGGATGTCATCTAGATAAACCAGGACCCCCTTAAATAGGTGCTCCCTTAGTACCTCATTGATTAATTGCATAAATACTGCGGGGGGGGCCCTTGTAATCCAAAAGGCAAAATTTTGAGTTGGTAGCACCCCACTGGGCAATTAAATGAGGTTTTCCATTCATCCCCTTCCTTAATTCTAATGCGGTAATACGCCTCCCTTAGATCTAGTTTAGTAAAAAAAAATTCCTTTCGAGAGGTGTGATAACATGTCCTTCATGAGGGGAAGGTTATAGGTTGCTTTCACTGATTGTGTTCAATAGGCGATAGTCAATGCACAAGTGTAAATAGTCATCCTTCTTCTCTCTAAAGAGGACTGGAGCGGCCATTTTAGGCTTCGCTGGCTCAATGAACCCCCTTTCTAGGTTTTTCTTTATGAATCTTTCCATTTCCTCCTTCTTCTTTGGGCTCATGAAGTATAATCTGGGTTTTGGGAGTTTTGCCCCTGGCTTGAACTCTATGGCACAGTCCGTGGGTCACTGTGGGGGAAGCTCATCTGCCCTCTCCTTGCTGAACACTTCAGCAAGATCTCTGTATTCCTCTGGTATTTCAGGTAGCCCCTCTTCTTCTCCAATACTTTTTCCCTTCTTAATTTTGGTTGCTCCCCTTGAGGTTTTAAGTCCGTGGGGTCCCCTTTCAGTAAGTTGATTTCTGATGCCTTCCAATTTACCCAGGGGTTCCACTTCTTTAACCATTCCATCCCCAGGATCATCGGGCATTCCATGCCTGGAGTCACTATAAACGTTATGTCTTCCTCATGGTTCCCCAGGGATAGGTGGACTGGTAAAGTGGCTAGGGTAGCTGGTACCCGCCCCTGCTATGGACCCATCTAACTGGCCAAATGAGATTGGTTGTTTTAGCCTCCTCAACGGAATGCCCAGATTTCCCACTAGCGTTGGGCTAATGAGGCAGCGGGTACAGCCAGAGTCTATTAAGGCTTTCACTTTGACAGCTTCGGGCATGGAGAGAATTAATATAGTCACTATCTTGAGGATGGGTGCGATGGGTCCACTTACCAGGGGTTCGCCTTCCGAGCTGTCATCTGAGGCATCCACCAAACCTGCAGTGTAGGTGGGAGTTCCTTCCCCGCGTTGAGCAGAGGTTAGGGATTCCACAGCCTCTATCACTCTCGTGGCTGATTCTTTTGGGTTTGCTGGAGACTTCCCAAATTTTCTGGCCAGTGATCTGTCTGGGTTGTGCTGGGGGGCTTTCGAGCAGCATTCTATGGCCTGATGCCCCTCTCTCCCACATTTGAAACAACCCATTGGTTTCTTGGCCATAGCCGGTGGCTTTGCTGGCTCTCGCATCGGCTCAGTTTGGGAGCGGCACCATTGTTTTCCTCGGTGGTGTCTCTTCTCTGCTTCCTCTGCCAGGACGTACCATTCATCGAGTTATTGTGGGTCCCCCTGGGGCAGGCAGGCTTTGTATAGGTCGTAATTTAGGCCATCTTTGAAATGGCTAAGGAGGATGTCTTCCGGCCAGTTCAGCTTGCTGGCAATGGCCCAGAATTCTTGCATATATTTGGCTACCGACCATCTGCCTTGCCTCATAATTTTGATTTGTGGGTTTTGCGGTCGACCAGGGGGTCCTCAAATTGCCTTCTCAGAGAGGACATGAAACGGTTGAAGTCATTGAGCTCTGGGGCATCGGAGTCATGCAAATTCACCACCCAATCTGCAGCCGGTCCGTCCAGAGCGGATTGCACGATCCTGATACAGGTTTTGTTGCTGGGGATGTACCGGCCGTATTCTTCCATGTAGTTGAGGACTTGGGTTAGGGAAAACCCCAAGAGTGTCAGCTCCCCCTTGAATTTTGCATCCAACAGTGGAAGTTTTGAATGGATCAGTGCCTTGGTCATTGGTTGTATTGTCTTCCATCCAGATCGCCATCTGTGGTTCGGCGGGGAGTGGGGGCTGCTGAAATGGTTGCTACTGGATCAGTGGATGGCCCCGGGACTGCAGGTACCCCTCCCCCCTCAGCATCTCTCCAACTGCTGCTCTGGGTGCTGGTATGGCTGTGGGGCTCAGAACTTTCCTCTTCTAGGGGGCCAAGGGTTCTTTTCCTTAGGTCGATAGCTTTCTCAAGGATTCAGTTCGAGTGTTGTGCCCAATTTCCTTCCTCTTCACTTATGTGCAGGGATCTTTCCATCTCCTGCTTCCATTCTGGTTGGTTGAGCCCCCATTTCAGGGTCACTTTTCTTGATTTCTTTTCCCACTTACTTTTTTTTCCAACGCCCATCGACCACCAAGGTTTGTGGTTATGCATCTCCATCTCTTCTCCTGAGGAGTATAACACTTCAGATCCCAACAGCTGGCAGGGTTCTGGTTGGGGAACGGGCTCTCTCTCCAGGAGAATTTCTCCCTTCCCTGCCTCGTTGTCTGACATTTTAATTTTTGCAAAGTCCCCCTGCAAGGTTCTCCCTTCAAGGTTGACTATTATTGCAGATCCAGTCTAAAGTAAGGGCCCACTTCAATCTACATCTTAAGAAGACAGAACTCTTGGAAAGATTTTCTTCCAATAGGAATCTTTATTAAGAGAAAATAACGGAAGGCATGCTAGACTGGATCTGGGGAGCCCTCCCCATCATTCAACGTTTTAAAGTGTTCCCAAGCAGCCCCCCTAACCCGCAGTTCTTCCAGGCGATCCAAACTGGCAGATTCTAGGTGTTTATTTCAGGGAAGATACTGTCAGTCTGGTTCAGTTGGCACGATCGTTCAATCTTTTTTATTGCCCAGACTCCAAGTGTTGTATCTTTCCCCCCTCCCCTTTTCCCTCGCCGTCAGTACAGGGAAGAGCTTCAGAGCAGCATAGGATGAAAGGCAGATGGCTACATTGTTATGTTTAGTATACATGGAGTGAATCAACAAAAGGTTACTTTGTAGTGAAGACAGGAAGTGAAAGCAACAAAAGTCCCCATGCGTTCCCCCTCCACTTTTTTAGTATGACAGAATCAAGGAGAAAGCAAGGGCTGGATTTTTAATCAGAGAAGATAGGTAGAAATGAAATCTAACTGGATTCTGACAGATACCCTCCTAACAGTTTCTTGAGGACATGAATACACACCATTCTCCTCAAACTAGGGGTGGCCCATTGTGGGAACCACATCTACCTCTTTGTTTTTCTTTTCTTGCTCTGCGTCAAAATGGTATTTTCTGATTTCTGCTAGCATACCTAGTGCCATGCAGTCTCTCTGCAGTGCTTCAATAGATAGGGAACCTTCACTTTTCCCTGAGCAATGGTAGCTTTCCTCCACAGCTTTTTCTCTTTGGGCTGCCTGACCCACTTTAGAAGGAAACATTTCCTGTAAATTCAGACTACATTTGCTTTCTCAGGCACAGTTCAAGCCTGGCCTGGGGCTGCTTATGCCAAAGGGGCAATTACTTGGAATATCTGATTCACCAACTGCTATATGGCAATGATGAGCATACCACTGAAAAGTGCAAGAATTTGTTGTGAGCAGGTAATATGGCAGCTGTTTTTGTGTCCCTGTATCTGCTTGTCTTTTTATCCCATGTAAATATCCCATTGTCTTTCTGCACACTCCACAGCATACTTCAAGGTACACTTGCCACTCCCTGCCAGCATTTCCTTGTAAGCTAGGATGAAATTCACAAGCAATCTGAACATTTCTCCTTCTAGCTGTAAAATTATCCAGGATTGTTCTAAAAAACTAATACATCTTTGTCCCCAAATAACACAGTTGGTAGATTGCTAGGCTGGAAAATGGCCAGTAGCACCCCTTCTTTGTTCCAGAGATTTGTCAAATTGGTTATTTTTAGATGAAAATCTTACAGACCACTGGTAGACTGGTTTACTCTTCTTACTGTCACAGGGGACTTTCAGAAGACTTGTAACTTATGGTCAAAAACAACCAAAATGGCAGCTTATCTATATGAAGCAGTGATAAACTAATTGTTTATCATATCTTTCCTGCCCAAATAGTTGAAGCCTTTGTGAACATTCTAGCTGAAGTGTGTGAACTGAGCAGAAAACAAACATCGTTTCGGTTTTAAAGGATTATAATAGCTACAGTATCAGCAAATACTTTCTGTTTGGGCAAGATGACTGAACTGTTTCTTAAAAAATACTGATTAGGGAGGAAAAAAATGGAATACTTTATGTGGTCTGCAATGCCCTCTTGTCCCTTGGACACTATCACCTGACCCTCTTCTTCAACATTACTCTCAATGTTAAGTTTCTGCCACTAACTTGCTTGCAAACTTGGCAAACTGAATATGGATTTTAGTTATCTTGACATTCTGCTGAGAAACAAGCTCTGTCATTTCTAAGAAATTTCTGACTTGTGTAGCTGAGGAAAGCAGAGGACGATCAACCACTTTTGACTACATACCAATCAACAAGGACGACTTTGAGCAAATCCATGCAAGTACAGCCCATTGTTTCCCTAGCACATGTCTGTATACTTCTGCCTGTATCTCAGGTTCAGATGCTGAACTGGGCAATGCCTGTGGGAATGTGCTATGTGTTAAGCTTTTAAATCAGAAAGCAAGCAATACAATTTGTAAACTCACTTTTGTAGCATTAGATTTCCTTCTCTCACTGTGACAGGATGTGGTTTCTTTAAAGAATCAGAGTGATTCTTTAAAGAAACCTTCTTGGGTCCTGACAATCTTCTGAGAGATTCTCTCCCCTGCATTATGACTTCTGGATTACAGGTTACTGATAATATGGAGCAGGTCATCATTCTATGGAATGAGTTTATTATTATTTAATCTGTTTTTATTCCATTTTTATCTTGTTTTTCCAATTTTACGATTATTATAAAAGGCTTTAGGATTATTTTTTGATGAAAAAAATATTGCACTCCCACTATTACTACTGATAAACTAGTCTCCTCCCACAATAATTATATCACCTTATCTAGCATAACTATAGGAATATCATTCATAAATAATGAAGCAATTTCTGCTCCAGAAAGAAACTTCATAGAAAAAGCTACTTACGTTGACAGAGAGCAGGAGGGTCCCAACCACTTGCAGTGCATTTGGAAACTTTTCCTGGGCCTCCAAAGACAAACTGTTCATTACATTTTATCTCAATTTCTTCATTGTATGTATATTGAGGTTGTCTAGGTCGAACATGGCCATTTCTCACTTCTGGAGGGAAACACTGAATTTCTATGGAGGAATATGAATGAAAATTTGTGTTCAATGTTTTACACCATGAAACAAGAACATTTACCTATCCCGGGTCCTTGGGAAGTTCTCAATAGGTGGACAAAAATGCCAAATCCAGTCTGAACAGCTGGCTGACTGTGTGATGAACAATAATGATAATCAAGGTTAGTAAAAAACACACAGCTGATAGAGAAAACTCAAGGCTGCTCTCACTGATCACTGACCAGCCAATCCCTGGCTAATGCACTTTATTTGCTAGCTACCTTATCTTCAGGACTAGGGATCAGTATGGAAGATTACAGAGACCCTCAGAGATTAGTTGATCCCAATGACTTTCCATCATTAATTTTCGACCAGTTATTTACTCAGCCATTTATCGACCTGACTATGTTGGCAAACCCTGCCCTAAAGCTGCTGCTCCATTCTTACTTTGTTGCTTAGCTTTATGTGATATTACAATATTCAAGAAAAAAAGAGTGAAATTAGTGCCCAAATGTAAGAACCACCAATACTAAAGTCATAAAGTGATTTCAGTCTAAAACAGTGATGGCAAAACTTTTAGAGACCGAGTGCCCAAACTGCAACCCAAAACCCACTTCTGAATCGTCGGGTGCTGGGTGGGCATGGCCCATTGGGTGGGTGTGGCCAATTGGGTGGGCATGGCAGCAGACAGGGTGGGACTAAAAAGTTCAATCAATCAATTCCAACTTTGCGAGATCTTTTTTTTTCCTGTGAGAAGTTGAAATTGATTGATTGATTGAACCTTATTTTTTTGCACATGGTGGTGGAGGCCTAAAGCAAAAAGGGTTTATAAAACACAGCTGAAGGCCTAGGACTGGGGTGACGGCATGCATGCCCAGAGAGAGGGCTCTGTGTGGCACCTGTGGCACACATGCCATAGGTTCGCCACCACTGGTCTAAAACAAAGGTGGCCAAGTGACTTGTGGATCAATTCTGCCCTTTACACATATTTCCAAAATAGATTGAGTTGCTTCCTTGTGGAACTATCACCCAAATTTTTCCTAAATCAAACAAACTGTCTTGGTGAATTGTGTTCCTCTGTCCAAGAAATGCTACATGAAACATTCATTCCTATTTGGCCCCTCATTTATTGCTGAGCCATATTACTTATGATAGATTGCAGACAGAAATAAATGCTTGCCTCAAATGATCTTCAGAAGAATAACACCTTCCTTTGAAGAAAGATATTTTGAAGTCTGATCAATTAAGATTAAAGGAAGTATAATATGCCATTTGGCTCCACAGGTTTCAGGAACCCATTAACCATGAGTTTTAATTAATCAAAGATTATTAAAATGTTGAAATTATAGGCTTAATAGTTCTTTTTAAATTATCCCTTTAAAACTAATAATGGCTAGTTTAGGAAATCAATTCAGTATACATATAAATAATCCATAAATCTAGAGGAAAATTGAGACAATATTTTCTTTTATATGTTTAAAAATGGAAGGATGAGTCTTCTAAAGCATTGCTTGTTATTCCTGTTTTCTGTATGTCTGATAAAAATGAAATGAAATATAAACATACAGAGACCTTTTCCCCTATTTTACCACAAAGTTTTCAACCAGGTCAGATTGATAGGAGCTGCAATTCTAGGCATGCACAGTAAGAAGAATAAAATGTGTATAAGATTTCAAAAAATCATGACCATTAGAAACTCATACAGACCTTTACATTGAAGCTTTGTACCCCATCCATTCTCAGTACACAATGCATCTGGTCTGTCAGCAAATGTGTATCCGTCATTACAGGAGAATCGGATTCTCTCACCTTCCTTATATATGAACTTTGGAGATAGTATGTTTCCATTTTCAATATTGTCTGCCTGGCAAGTTATTTCTACCATAAAATACAAACAAAATGTTTTTTTCATTAATATCCTCTTTATTCACTTGAATAAAAAAGAATGCTGTATTGCTAAAAAGATTGAAGAAGAAAAAGATTTTTTTGTAATTTTAATCTCATTTTTCATCCTAATAGGATTCAGGTACGGTCAGGTTGAATAAGTGTCTTTTTTCATACTCATTGGGATGAATAATAATAAATCTTAATGCTATCTACTATTCAGTTATTTTCACAATCAAATGAAATGCCTTCAGCCTCACCCAGTGTCTTCATGTTAATATTAAATAGACGTGGTGTGGGTGCTAAGCATTGAGGCAACCTGCAAAGCACAATCTATGGGCTAGACTTCTCCTTCCATGAATGCTGACTAGAACTATTCCAGAGGAAGAAGAAGAACTAGTGTAACACAGTGCTACCCAATTCAATCCTTGAAGCCAGCCCAGAATGATTAAAAGCCATTAAAATATCAAGGAGAGAAAGAATGGATGCATCCTACTCTCACCACAGTTATGATGAATTCCATTTTAATTCTGTACTCAGATCTGAAATCTGACTGAAAAGAGTCAAAATAATCCACTTCTTCCACAGTTCTCTGAAGCAACTGCATCTTCTTAAAAAAAAACCTTCCCCAGGAAGGGCAGGTTGGGGACTGGACAATATTTATCCAGCTAGTAGTGGCTTCTTGAGGAAAGAGTGCACTATTGGCTCCTTAAGTGAAGGTAGGACCATCTTATCTCCCAAGTTAAGAATTAGTACTGCCAGAACCCAACCACATCTCACTGGACAGGAAGTCTTAGCCTATCAGGAAGGACATGGATGTATTAGACTGACAGCCAAGCTAATGGTCAGGATTAATAGGTTTAAATTTCTTCCAGACAATGAAACCAGTCTAAGTCTCAATTAGTTCCATGGGGGTTGCCTCAAGGTTTAGAGTGAATTCAATGATTTATCCAATGTATGCAAAGCCTATTTCTCACAATCCTTCTTACGAAAACCTGGGTTGCCTTGAATAAAACCACCAAATAACTGTCTGCAGGTGTAATAAGGACAGAATACTATGGATACTTCCCTGCTCTTAGCACCATGAGATAGGTCTTGGTAATAGCTCTAAGTCATACTCACTTGGCTTCACTACTTGTTGTCCTCCAGTGGTACTCTAGATCTCTCTTCTCCCATTTCACCTAGAAAGTTCCATTTAGAACTAATTGGGGTTCATCAATTGTCTGGGGCAGACCAAATAGGTCCAGTCTTTCTGTAATGGGGAGCAGCCCATAGAACTCCAAGCCAATCAAAGAGTGATCCAACCATGACAAAGGAGTGTAATAATCACACTCAGAGTTTACTTATCTCCCCCTCACTCACCTATACATTCTGGAACAGGTGCACTCCAAGTGCCATCAGTTTTACAGGAAATTATATTAGATCCTTTGATTTTCAACTTTCCAATACATCCAAATAACACTAGATCACCAGATACATAATCTTCATTCATTTGAGATTTTGCACCCTGAATAATCCTCACATTGCTTGGTGGTACTATTGGACGACATTTGTTGACTGCAAATAAAGTAACATTGTGATATAAAGCTAATTAAAAATGTTTCAGATTTAGGAAAAAGGAAGCAAGCAAGGAAATGAAACATATCATGAACCCAACATATTTAAAAATCTGGTGATCTACCTAGTATAGTTTCCAGCAAAATGGCAATTTTAATGTTTATTTTAATGAAACAAAAACAAAGTCATTTTATCCATGATCTTACTGTGATCATTAGAAAATACAAATCTATTAAAAATAGGTAAGTGGATATATTCTCAATCAGCATAGAAATATTTTACTCCATCACATAGGGTAACTGAGCAAATAATGGGAGATAGATTACCATGAAGTGCATTATTATTGCAGCAATAGTAACAATATTCATGAAGAATATATTTAACAATAAAAACATCAGCAAAGAAATAATTTATCTCTCATATAGCCGAAGCTAATACTGTGGCACTTTAAAGAAAAATACACAAAAAGATTAGTTAAAGCAAAAATTATCAAGCTTTTTGTGTTTTCAATTTTTGAAAAAACACTCTGTATATATTCACAGAGTGGATGTCTATGTAAGCTAATTAAATGTGGGCTGAATGACATGATAAATGAATAAATAGATGACTAAAAAGTGGAGATCAAGGTGTCCATTGGTGAGATGCCATAATTGTCTTTTACTATTCAGTAGTTTAATGAATGATTTGGATGAGATAAATAAATAAATAAATAAATAAATAAATAAATAAATAAATAAATAAATAAATAAATAAATAAATAAATAAATAAAAATAAACCTTTATTGTCAAAGTACAACATGTGTACATTGAGATTAGCTGAGCCTCCCCCCCCCCCGTGCTCTCTCTCCACAACACACAGTGACAACAAACCCTCCATCCTACCACACCATGTGAACCAACTACACCACACACCGGCCTCCCAAGTCAATTCTGCATGAGATTATGTCCCATTTAAAAGCCTAACAGCCCACGGATAAAATCTATTTTTCAGCCTGTTGGTACGGCTGGCTATATTCCTTTATCTCCTACCGCATGGTAGGAGAGTAAAGAGATGAGGCAATTGTTAACATCTAAACATGAAAGAACAATTAGGTGGAATAATTAATACAAAAATAACATTAAAATTATTTAGGTGGAATGGTATTAAAGTAACATAATGAACTTTAACAGACACAAAAACAAATTTCTTTACTTAGGATATAAAAATCAAATGACAAGTACAGGATGAAGAATTTATTTATTTATTTGACATCCATATCATATTAAATTACTCTGGGCAGCTTACAACATAAAAAAAACATTGAAAAGCATTAGACTCGTCCACTACAAAATGCAGCAAATAAAATCATTAATAGATAAAATCAAGGAGGCAAGATGGCAAAGAAGGGAGCCAGACACAGTGGGGGGGGGAAGGGAGGTGACATTGAATCTTAATTAATCAACCACCTCCAGAATGAAACTCCTCCATTGGATCCCCAAGCCATTTGTCGGAGGCAGGTCTTAAGACTGTTACAATTTCATCTCAGGGGGTAAGATGTTCCAAAGGGCAGGATCCATGGCAGAGAAGGCGCCTGTATCCCACTAACCAAAATTCTTCAGCTGATGGGATCGTCAATACTGGTACAAGGGTGGGTGGGCCAGTCCTATCGGGGTGAGACAGTTTCTCAAGTAGACTTGACCCATGCTGTGCAGGGCTTTAAATTACCTAGCTGGTAATGGTACTTGTAGAAGATCTTGGAATAGAAGTGAATTGCAAATTGAAAATGAGCTAAAAATGAGATAATACTAAAAAAAATTAACTAAAAAATTATGGTAAATGAAATGAAACTAACCAAATGGTAATACTGTTTGGTCAATGACCAGTACAATTTGAAAAAAAAAATCAATACAAAAGTGAAAATGAAACAGCTGAGATAAATATTAGCAAAACAAAAATAAAATGACAAAAATGTAACATACTACATTTTAATTTTTAAATAGCTGTCTATGTGTTTTGATTATCTGTGCAAGTATAAATCTAAAATATTAAAATCTAGGAAGTTAAAATATGTATCATCTAAAACAAGATGGGTAACATGTATTAAATCTGAAGTAATGCATAAGAGGTTATATCTAAAGCACCTGAAGGCAAGACAACAAGCAACGGATGGAAACTAATCAATGAGAGAAGCAACCTAGAACTAAGGAGAAACTTCCTGACAGTTAGAACAATTAATCAGTGGAACAAGCAGAAGTGGTGAATGCTTCAACACTGGAAGTTTTTAAGAAGAGACTGGACAGCCATTTGTCCGAAATGGTATAGGGTTTCCTGCCTGAGCAGGGGTTTGGACTAGATGACCTCCAAAGTCCCTTCCATCATCATCATCATCAGCAGCAGCAGCAGCAGCAGCATTACCACTTATGCTTATTTTAATTGCAGTAATCCAGAAAGTGGCAGTTGCACAAGTGATAAAGGATTCTGAATGTTCTAGATGAAAACTCTTATATAAATTTATGTTTAGGGACAAAATATAACTGTACAATTTAAAATTTAAGAATACGTGTCACTTCCAAGTGATAACAATGGTAGACTAAGATGACTGTGGAGGGGTGGATATGATATCAGTGAACACTGATGATTGGATGACAAGCCTGGGCCTGCACAGCCTCCTTGAATAAGGAAAGATCAAGAGAGTGTCCTATGTTCTGGAAGGCTCTTCCATTGAGGAAACTGCAGGACTTCAAAGTCCTTGCAGCTGACTTGTAAGTCTGAGTGGCCAGAAGACTCAGGAAAGTCAACGAGTTCAGATGCACAATGGAGCCTTTAAGGATATTGGGTGTGCTTAAAATCTCACTTTCTTAAGCACATTGGGGTAAAAAATATTTTTAAAGGGAAAAGGATTTTTGGGAATAGCAGAACAATTAACAATTTGGTGAGTGAGCCTTCATTCTGGATTAAAGAAACAAATAAAATAACAATTTTTAAAATTTAAAATCAATAGCAAAAAGCTTGGCAAGAATTTATTCTAAATAAGTCTTTTTTTAAAAAAACCACAAAGTATTATTGGTTTTCCAGTTTAACATTTATACGTTTAGAAAGCATCATGTTGACTGTGTAATCAAAAATTCAGTAACAGAGTTTTTAGTACATAGTTCAGGTTACATTATCAGAACATTCTTCTCTATTTCCCTTAACATTTAATACAACATGCTTAAACTAATAGATTTCTAAGAATAGCATGATCAGTTAAAAAAAATTTCAATCCAGTTTTAGTTAGACAAATCCATGTCCTGTTATTAAGTTTTATCTAATTTTGATTTGGGTTATGGTGTTCAAGTTTAGCCTTTAACATCCAAAATAATATTCACCGCCCAAATTTCCCATATTTCACTACACTACACTAAAGATAAAGGTAAATGCGTGCTAGTCGTTTCCAACTCTAGGGGCCGGTGCTCATCTCCGTTTGAAAGCTGAAGAGCAGTGCTTGTCCAAGGACGTCTCCGTGGTCATGTGGCCGGCATGACTAGACGCCAAGGGTGCACAGAACGCTGTTACCTTCCCACCGTAGTGGTCCCTATTTTTCTACTTGCATTTTTACGTGCTTTCGAACTGCTAGGTTGGCAGAAGCTGGGACAAGTAACAGGCGTTCACTCTGTTAAGAGTACTTGGGATTCAACCTGCCAAACTGCCGACCTTCTGATCGACAAGCTCAGCGTCGTAACCCACTGAGCTACCGCATCCCTGCACTACACTACACTACACTGTATTGTAACATCCAATATACACACTAAGCTCTACCTAATAGGCATTTTTTATTTCACATCCTGATACATCACACATTACAGATTGAACAACCTACATTTATCAATCTACAGCTTCTTATAAATGATCAAATTCTGTTTTAGTTTTTAGCTAGTTCTTAGTTCTTAGTTAAAGTATTCAAACCGCTTTTAGCATCAAACATAGGATCCATAAGCCAAATTTCCATTATTTCAGTATACAAATTATGGTGTTTAAGATAAGCCTGATAAATAAATACATAAGCACATTCTAATTTTATCTCATAAACATTTTCTATTTCAGATCGTAATTGATGACATATTACTAAAAGAGCGGCCCATAATAAGTCTTAAATGGATTAAAAAGGATAGTCAAGTTTGAAATATTTTTACACAGCGCTTTTGAAATTATTAAATATATACATAGCTCAATGAGAATGTAGATTGTTTGGAGTTTTAGTGAAGAGACAATTGGTGGAAGTTTCAAAATAATGATCTAAAGGAATTCTAAAACAGAACATGTGACTTTACAATATCAAAGTGCCAGAAGGGACCAGAGACTTAAGGTAATACAGAAGAGGCAAAAGGTGGGGGGGGGGGGAGAGAAACTTCCCTTTTACTTTTGTACTTGGCTTGTACTTGTACTTTTCTCTTTCTGGATTTATACTGCTAGAAAATCAGCCAAACTTTCAAACTTGAAAAAGGAAGGAGAGGATTGTTAGAGCACCCAAGAAAAAGATTATCACTCCAGAGATTAAAAATAAATCAATCAATGAAGAATTAGGGAAGAATGTATCTGAATCTGTTAAAAGAGACTTGACTACATTTGAAGGGAAATTGGAAGAAAGATTTGTAGATATGAAGGAGGAAGTGAAAGAAGAGATAATAATACCTTGAAGAATCTCTAGGACAGTTGACTGGAGAGGTGAAAAATTAAAATAAAAAGAAAATAGAAAATGAAGCAGAAATAATATATAGAAAGATGGAGAAAATATTTACAGAATCTTGGCACTATTGGACTTAAAGAAGGAAAAGAATTACACCTGAGATTCAGAGTGGTTCCAAAGGACACCAGTGAAGATCAAGAATAGTTTGTTCAATCTTTACAAAATTTCTGTAATGGGATGGATATGATATGCAGGCAGAGACAGATAATGTATACAGGATCAGTACACATTATGCAAAGCTCTCCAGGAACATTTTAATACCAGGTTCAAGATCAACAACGCAGGTGTACTGTAACTGTACTTAAAGAAATTCCTAGAATTCTACCTAAGGGGGAAAAATGTTTTTGACCAAAAATATAAACATAAACCATTTTGTTGAGACAAATTGGAAGGAAATATTTTTAATTTTAAATAGTAGAGGTGTCAAGCACCTGGGAAATCAAGAGATGGGATCAGACAGCTCAAATGAGTATAAAGATTTATTGCAAGCTTAAACTCTCTACAAGAATCTGGCCAACTGGCTGTTAAGAGAAATGCATGGGAAATAAGAGACACATTCAAGGTGGGCTGGATTCAGATCTTTTTTGGGTGTGCAGGGACTTGTGACTTATGATGTGTTTTGCCCCTCCTTGGGCACAGCCTGGTCATCTCCTACAAGAGGGTTTGACTAACTCAGTTTTAACATCATGAGATTTCCTAGAAATATTTAAAGAAGACATGGACACAAAATAAATGGAAGTGACAGAAAAAACCATGCAACAGACATGACAAGAAACTAAGGATAAAGCACCAAGTTAAGTGCTACCGGTATTGGTTTTTCCTAAGTTTTGGCATATAGACTTTAAATCCCTCATGTGACATATAATGAAGCAAAGTTTTCCACCTCAAAACAGAAATGTATTTCATTATTTGAAAAAACTGAAACAATATGTAATTTATTTAGAAAAAAATGGTAGTAAAAATTATTTTAAAAATTTGATTTATAAAAATTTAGGTGAAGAGTTTATTTCCATGGGAATAAAAAAGAGAAATGGAATTGTTTTGAAACTCACAACTAAGGTCAGAAATGGGATTGCTTGATAAGCATGGCAGTATGCAGGGATTGAAGTCAATTTGTACCACTTTGATCCCTAATAATATTTTTGACAGCCTACTTACTTTCACAATGAGGAACCTCATTGGTCCATCCATTTGTTCGACATTCACGGTAATCAAATTGGCTGAGCATCTTATACCTAATAATTAAAAAATAGTGAATTAAAAACAATAATATTGCAATAGAATTATACATCAAAGCAAATTTTATAATAGTTTAGAACATACTGAGAAGATCATTATTCTAATTATTACTGATCATTCTTGGAACTCTAGAAGTGTTAACCTGAAACAAGTTTGGTATTTAGTTAGAAAAAGATGAGAAACTCATTCTCCCCAACTTTTACATTTGTTTTCCCTTCCAAAATGCTTGAAACTATCATCAAATTCAAAAACAGTGTATGGCATTTTTTTAAAAAAAGAATTACAGAGAGAGGGGGGAGGAGAGAGAGAGACACAGCACAAAATAATATACTGTAAAAGCAACCTTGCACATATTAAATACAGCAAGAATACAATCCCATGATTGTAACCCTGAACTTAGAGGCACGTAGCCTATTGGTAAACATGCTCGCCTGCCATTCAGAAGGTTGAGAGTTCAATCCTAGTTAGAGGCAGATGTTTCTCTCCTAGGGCACAAAGAAATTAATAACTGCTGCGAAATATGTATAGGCATCAGGAAGAGCATTCGGTCACTAAACACTTCATCCAGTTGCCCAGACTCTACCCTGAATAGGGACTACAGGTCATAGAAAGGGAATATTGTATCCCATGAACCAAAGTTCCATGTTTCAAGAAGCACTTGGAACAAAATATTTAGATGTTTTAAAAATGACTCGTACTAGTACCTCATTGTAATAAAGTATTTAAAAGTTTTATAATGAAAATCCCAAGAATCATTGTCTATATTAGAGCTGCCTCTTGTAGTAAGGGGTAAATTAAGTGGAAACCAGCATCTAAAAGATATGCTATTAATATTACAATTATAATCTTTTATAAAATACAAGATATTGCATACCTTACAGTATATAAATCTAAAATATATTAAAATTTCAATCTGTTTTAACCAGACTAAATGTCGTTTAGATTTCTCTCACAAATACAAACGTGTGTGTATGTAGGACAGTGAAAAGTACAAATGCTCAAAAAGTATAAATGAAACTTGCAATTAATTATCCCTTGTATAAGAGTGCCCTCATGTGGTCCAAATATTTAATGAAGGGATAAATAAGAGGTAAAATTTAAGAGCATGATAACATTGTGTAGCAACATTGCAAAATGAAGTCTCTTCAAAAATAAATATTATAGTCCAGAGAAAACCAATATGCAATAAAATATGTTCAGATGAAACAAGTGAGATAATTCTATCTTCAGTCACCAACAAACCAGCACAATCAGATTTTTATATCACCAAATATGGGAGAAAAAAGCAAAATAAAAATTATAACTAATAATGTCTATTTTCACTGATATGGCTATGATATTTGGGTTCTCACACAAATTCAAAAGAAAAAAATTGCAGAATCTTTTCAGTATTTCATACAAATACAGCTTATGTCTGTAAACATTTTAGTCGAAGGTAATTAAACAGCTAATAAAGAAAAATAAAGTCATTTTGAAAAACAAACAGAGCTGCTTTGAGTAATAAATCTCAAATGCAGAAATCCCGAGATTGTGAAAAAAGGGACATGTGGTATCATCAAAAGTCAGCATATTACTAAGAATGTAGTAAAACTAATATGAAATATAGTGAAAACTGAAAGTTGTAGTTTGGTGGATTATGTCAATGTTAATCATGTCATGTTGTGGCAATCTGATGTTATCATGGTTAGTTTGTGGCACAGGGTGTAAATCTCCTTAAAGATTTATAATCCATCAGATTATATATTCAGGATGCTGCTCCCCCAGGAATATTATTTATTTTATTATGTTCTGCATTGGATTCTTGACAATAAAATGCATGGCCTCCATTGTGTAACACAGTGTTTCTCAGCCCGTTCTTTTTAACTCTCTGTTTCCTAAGTTCCACCAAGCAAACTTCTATGGATGTCCCCAAGTATATAAACAAGACAGTATTCTTCATCTAGCAATTTCATTATCAGGGACCACAACATACAACATAGCAAAAAAAACTTACAAAAAGCTTGGACATCTCACAGGAAACAAATTGTCAGAATCCATTTATATTTCATTTCCTCTGAGCTAAACCCAAATCTCATTTTCCCCTGGATTCTGCCATTCCCAAGGGGGAGAGGGAACAGGCATGGGGCTTTATGGCTTTCACTTCCTCCATTAACTGTAACCTTTGTTTATTCTGCCTGGGTGCTATCCATTACAATATAACCAATTGCATTCTTAATAGGCATTCTCTCTGAACTTATGGGCCAACAGAAAAGGGGGTGGGTAGGGGAGAAATGCAACCCTCTGGGATTTGTTTGTTTCTCCAAATGAAGTGTGAGGAGTGATGGGAATGATCCTGCTGCAAATGGACTGTTAACTCACCTTTCCCACGATGGGCTTACCACCTGGAGCTTGGCTGATCCAGAACTGACTGACCGAATGAACTGTGGGGTGGGCTTTGCTTGGGGACACTTTAAAAATATCAATCTGTGAGGGAATTCCTCAGGTCCTGTCTATTATGCCTGCTATTTCCTATTTCTTGGTAAAAGTTCCTGCTTGGAAAATCTTGTCTCCAAGAGTCCTACTTTCTTAAGATGTGGATTGAGGTGGGTCCTGACACAAATATTCTACCAACTACAG